>NC_059432.1:106513936-106878936 GCF_021028975.2 Sphaerodactylus townsendi
CGTATTAACCCAATACATGAAACAATGCAAAAATGACATAGTAGGAAACTACTTACTGTTACATATAGCACTATTTACAGTAGCATAGCCTACAGTTTCTAACCTTTCCCCCAAGCTTCTTCCTAAATCTCTTTGTTACAGTTTCTGGTGATTCATAGAGCTGCCCTATGCCGCTTCTGAGTTTTGCTCAGATGCATCTTAGCTGACCTCATGTTCCCCCTATGTCCCTGCCCCAATCTTCATGCCAGTTGCTGGGGTCAGTCCATAAACCCTGTCTTGCATCCATTCATAATACATCTGATGTCAGCATGAATGGGTGTCCATTGTTGTCTTGTTCCCCAATGCTGGTTTTCTGAATGTTTTGATGTGAGTTCTCACTGTGACTCATCCCGTACTGGAAATCTATATGAAAAGTGGGTCAAGGCCCAACATAATGAACTGCAAACGCTCCCCCTGTAAATCCATCCTATGAATCTTTCAAAAAGGAATTTGGCCCTCCGGCCTTCAATCAGCAGAAAAGAGTTTTCAGAGAACACCTATTTTCTCCAAACGCTTTTTGTCCGTCCACCAAAAAATGTCCAGAACAGAAATATATTCTTTCCTGCTGAAATTTCACAGTGAGCTCAAAAGACGTTTGAGACTAATTGGGCAAAAACGTATTTCTGAGATAGGAACCTCAGAGCAAACGCCACGCTTCCTTTGGAATGGCCCCGCTTCTTTGTACAGCCCTATCTCTGCCATGCAGCTTGGCCAAAGAGCTTCGGCTGGGCTTTCGGGGACTTACAAAGAACTAGGCCATGCTGTTTTTCGCACTGCAAATTTCTTCCAATGAATGTTCTGAAGTCTTGCCTGAAAAGGTACACGTCAAGATGCCTTTCCCAGGTGGGACTGAGCTCCTGTTGTCTCCTCTGGTGTCCGCTGGATCATAACAACATAAGAACATAAGAACAAGCCAGCTGGATCAGACCAGAGTCCATCTAGTCCAGCACTCTGCTACTCGCAGTGGCCCACCAGGTGCCTTTGGGAGCTCACGTGCAGGAGGTGAAAGCAAGGGCCTTCTGCGGCTGTTGCTCCCGATCAGCTGGTCTGTTAAGGCATTTGCAATCTCAGATCAAAGAGGATCAAGATTGGTAGCCATAAATCTACTTCTCCTCCATAAATCTGTCCAAGCCCCTTTTAAAAGCTATCCAGGTTAGTGGCCATCACCACCTCCTGTGGCAGCATCTTCCAAACACCAATCACACGTTGCGTGAAGAAGTGTTTCCTTTTATTAGTCCTAATTCTTTCCCCTAGATTGCTGGCCACCCAGAAATATATGGCTTCAGTGTAGGGTTGCCAGCCTCCAAATGTTGCTTAGGGATCTCCTGCTATTACAAGTTATCTCCAGCCAATACAGATCAGTTCTTCTGGAGAAAATGGCGGCTTTGGAGGGTGGACTCTATAGCACTGTACCATGGCGATTCAGGCTTGGCGATTCAGGTGAAGGGTTGGTCAATACCCTAAAAATTTGGTAAAATTTGGACTCGGATTTATTTGGGCATAAAATTATCTGTATGCCCAAATAAGATAAATAACATATTCGGATAAACCCAAATATTCAGGCATATTCGAAAAATTTGGGTCTGTTGGAATTTTTTTGTATTTGGGGGTGTTTTTTTTCACATTTTGGCCCGCAGGTGGTGCATTTTTAAAGCTAATGGCACCAAAATTTCAGGGTATCATCCGGGGACTGTTCTGATGACACACCCTGAGTTGGGGAAGTTTGGTTCAGGGGGGAGAAAGTTGTGGACCCCCAAAGTGGGTGCCCCATCCCCCATTGTTTCCAATGGGAGCTAACAGGAAATGAGGGCTCCTATCTTCACCAAACCTGGGTGGTATCATCAGGACAGTCTCTGGGTGATACCCTGAAATTCTGGTGCCACTAGCTTTAAATATGCGCCCCCTGCAGGCCAAAACAATAAAAACCTCAAAAATACCCCGCAAAATCAGATGGACCTGAATTTTTTGGGTATACCCGAATATCCAAATATGTTATTCGTCTTATTCGGGCATACAGATCATTTTAAGCTCGAATAAGTCCAAATCCAAATTTCACCAAATTTCTTGGGTATTGACCAAGCCTCCTCAAGCCCCACCCTCCTTTAGCTCCACCCCTCAATCTCTCGATATTTCCCAGCCCAGAGCTGGCAACTGATCTCCACCCCCAAATCTCTAGGAATTTCCCAACCTGGAGTCTGGCAACCCTAGAAAACCTGTCATGGCAGAGCGTGATCATGGAAGACACAGATGAAGAAGGCAGAGTTTCCTACGGACTTCCAGAGTTTCCAATTTCAGGAGTTTTGAGGGTGGCGCCTAGGGAGGACATGGGCCTCAGTGAGGTACAATACCATAGAGGCCACCATCCATTTTCTCCAGGGGATCTTGTGCCTGTAGTCTGGACATGAACTGTGAATTCTAGATGATCTTCAGGACCAACCTGGAGGTTGGCATGCCTAGTGGAAGGTGCCAACTGGTTAGGGCCCTATGATCTCATAACCCCCTACCTTTACAGTGTTGTTTCCAGCTATTAAAACAAAGTTCTGTGTGCTTATTTGTCTGTCAGGCATGTTGGGAAACAGGAGCGAAAGGAGGCTCACGCTGTGGCGAAAAACCTGCTGGGCTTCTCCTTTCAATTTATATCTGTCTTCTCCTTCATTTTATTTTTCTCTCACATCCCTCCCGAAAGCTTAAGCTGGCTTCTGAAATGAAAACAAAATCCGGCGAGGCAAAACGCGCACAGCCCATTCCCCAAACTTGATATTTTCACCTAGAGGGGAGGAGTCGCGGAAAAATTCTTCTCAAAACTCGCCATACAATCATGATTTATTATTTATAAAGAGCTTCTGAGGCTGGTCTTGTGGTTCAGAAAGAGAAGACTGTTGGAAAAGGATACGAGGAGATAAAGGGAAGGAGAAACAGTGACAAAAATCAGGGGATAAAAGCGTGGGAGAAGAGTGATGGTTCAAACTGTTTAAATGCTGGCAGAGAAGAAGATGGAGGAGGGGGAGGGGGAGGGGCAAGGAGATTGTAAGCCCCTTTGAGTTTCCTACAGGAGAGAAAGGGGGGATATAAATCCAAACTCCTCCTCCTCCTCCTCTGCCGCCGCCTCCGCCTCCTCCTCCTCCTCCTCCTCCTCCTCCTCCTCCTCCTCTTCTTCTTCTTCTTCTTCTTCTTCTTCTTCTTCTTCTTCTTCTTCTTCCTTTGATATCATTTCTTCAGTTTCAGCCAATCAGGGATTCCATTCCAGGTATGATGATGTCATGCTGACATGGGGCTCATCAGGTATGACTAAGCATCCCTGTCACCAAGCCAGTTCAGCATGAGGGCAATTCTCCTGGACCTCACTCTGAATGGGCAATTCCAGCCAAGTGGGGAATGCACTGACAAAATGGAGACACATAGCAATGCTGTACAGCTGCAGCGTTTCCTTTTTACTCTCATTCTGTCATCAGTCTCTCTTCCTTCAATTTGCACAGGAGGTTCGGAATCAGTCTCCAAATGCCTGCATGATTTTACAAAGTAGCGAACTACGGTGTGCAGATTTCATGTCGAAGATCCCATGACAATTGTAGAATAATTTTTGTATCTCATTTCCGGCGTCAGCGTAAGAACACGGATATCTCGGGCCTTTTCGTGTCTTAGCAGTGAAACTACATGGAGGATTCTGCCCAGCAAAAATATAATGGGCTGAGGAAGGAAAATATCCCATTTGGGGGGAAGAACTTCCCACAGATCTCTTCCCCCGAATGGACTTGGCTTGTTATATTTATTTCAACCCGGGTTTTGCAAAAATGGCTAAACTAGCAATCTTTTTGCAAAATCTCAGGTTTCAAATGCTTCCTCCTTTTCTTTGCCAACTACGGCAGCAGGAAGTTTCCAATTCCCCTCTTTCCGTCCACCATTTGAGTGGATTCTCTAGGGAGTCCACTCAAATGGCAGCTGCCATGTTCAAATGCAGGGGGGGAGTCTCAGTTGTGTGTGTGGGGGGGAGATTCTCAGTTGTGGGACAGGGAAAATCTTTTGCTGCCCACCATTCAAAGGCACCAAGCACCGGCTGGGAGGGAGGGGGAGAGATACTTTTAAATCTTTGTTTCTTTCCTTGCCTGGCGGCTGCGTGGCCATAGAGGTCCCCTGTTGCTACCAATGCAACCTGGGAAGGAAAAAAAAATAAGGGTCTCTGTGCAAAGGAGATGCAGCGTTTGCTGCTGCTTCCTGAACGGGTTAGCCAGCGTGGTATAGTGGTTAACAGCAGGTGCGCTCTAATCTGGGGAACTAGGTTTGTTTCCCCACTCTGCCACTTGAGCTGCGGAGGCTAATCTGGTGAACCAGATTAGCTTGTGCACTCCAACACAGGCCAGCTGGGTGACCTTGGGCTAGTTGGAGCTCTCTCCGAAGGAGATTGTAAGCCCCTTTGAGTCTCCTTACAGGAGAGAAAAGCGGGGGGGGGGGGTATAAATCAGAACTCTTCTTGTTCTTCTTAGCTTCTCATGTGCAAAGGGGGAGAGGGGAAAATGGATTCATTCATAACGAATGAGCTGTGCAAAACGCACCGATGAGCAATGCTAAAAGTTAACAACATGCACGCCAGGGAGAGCGGTTTTGCTATTCATGAAACACGGGTTTCTGGAGCTCCTGAAAGCCGCCGACGGGAGGGTCAAGGCGGGGTGATGTGTCTTGAATGCGAAGGCTGAGCGAGAGCCATTTCAGAGCCGCAACCAATGTTGTGGCTGGAGTGTGTTAGTGCCAAGGGTACCTCTGTGCCTGTTTGCTCCGGTTGTGTTTTCCCGCACATCCTCTGCCCTGCTAATCTGGGAGTTCCCAGGGCCCTGCTTGTCTGTGTCACTCATGAATGTCTCCTTCCGCCAGCCCCTCATTAGCGGCCAGAGGTCTCACCTGCTGACATCAGCACTCATTCCAACAGTTTTAAGGGATACATTTGGAGGGTGTGAGGAACAAGTCCGTAAATTTCAGGAAACTCTGCTTCAGGGGTTTTATGAGCCGGAATGGAGCTGATAAGCAGCAGTTCCATGTCATCGCTCTCCGAGGGTTTCTCCACCGACAAGCTTCCCACATTTCAAGCATCCACCTTACTCCAAATGGCTGCTCGGGGGCCCCTTGCCGTACCATCTCAGGACCCTTGTCTACGCCTTCTCCTCGGCTTGGACATAATGCTTCTTAGGAGCCCTGGATGAAGAGAGACAATTCAGTCAGTGGTAAATGGTCAGCTCAAAGAAGGGAATCTCTTGCCAAAGGTACCTGAGCCTAGGATTCAGGCTGGAGATCTCCATGAATTACAACTGATCTTCAGAGATCCAGTGTGGTGTAGTGGTTACTGGATTCTAATCTGGAGAACTGGGTTTGATTCTGCACTCCTCCAGCTGAGTGGCAGAGGCTTATCTGGTGAACCAGATGTGTTTCCCCACTCCTGCATTCCTGCTTGGTGACCTTGGGCTAGTCACAGTTCTTCAGAACTCTTTCAGCCCCACCTACCTTACAAGGTGTGTGTTGTGGGGAGAGGAAAGGAAAGGAGTTTGTAAGCCACCAGCCACCTTGAGTCTCCTTATAGGAGAGAAAGGTGGGGTATAAATCCAAACTCCTCCTCCTCCTCCTCTCCTCCTCCTCCTCCTCCTCCTCCTCTTCTAATGGGCCTTTGAACAGGGACCAAATGTGATCCAGACATTTTAATTGGCCTAATTTGGGTAAAAGATTTTCTAGCTTACTTGGTTGCTTTCCCTTAAGAGCATGGAAGCTTTCTGGAGTTCCAGAGCATTTCTTTTAATTGAAACAGAACTGACATGAAGCCAAGCATCAGTTTTAACTGCAATATTGCTATCAAGATTCATTGTTTATCTGTTTACTTCCATATTTATATCCTGCCTTTCCTGGTGACTCAAGGCAGTTTACAAATCAAAATTCAAAATAGCCCAGTAAAAGGAAACAAAAAAAACAAACAAAAATTAAATTAAATTAAATTAAATCCCAGTAAGACTCCTTACCCCAAAAGACAGAGGAAGGTTATAATTCATTGTCCATATGTAAGTGTCACTCACTCACAACCAAATTATAATGCCCTTGCCAGGCGGCTTTAAAGAGAAGGGAGAAGTAGTTTACCATTGCCATTGGCTTTTTCCACACAACAGATGACTATAACCCTTACTCCCCAATGCTGTCATCTATTCCAGATCTATCCCCTTACAACTGCTTATATCCTAGGACTGTGTGTATGTGTGTGTGTTCTGCTGCTTTGATTATTGTGCCCTTGTATACCCTCATTATCCTTAAAATTGTTTTTATATTTGTATTTATGATGTTGATGTACACCGCCCTGAGCCCTCCAGGGGAGGGCGGTTAAAAAATGGAATGAAATAAATAAATAATAAATAAAACTGGTAAGCATTATTTGCTCTCCTGCGAGTTTCTTGCAAAAGCTGACTTCTGTAAACATAGGCAATCAAGGTTTTGAGCTTGCCCAACCTTTTCTAAGCCAAAAGTATGCTCTTCCTGATTCCCCACTCTATAAGGGAGAGACTCCCACCACTTGGGGTAACAACTTGACTAAACCATCCCTGCAGTCTGCAATATTAGGGCTGCAAGAATATGCATTTGAACCAGAACCAACTTCATGGCAACCCCACCTGCAGCGTGTTCCAGACTAGGAATGGTCCTCCAGGGTCTAAGCAACGGTCTCCCTCATAACCTATTGCCTGGTCCCTTCAACTGGAGATGCCGGAGATCAAACCTGGAACTTTCTGCATGCTAAGCAGATACTCAGCCACAGTCCCTCCCCTGAGTATTATTAACTCAGACTAACAGTAGCTCTCCAGCTAAGGCAGAGGTCTTCACGATCACCAACTGCCAGGTCCTTTAAATTGAGATACCGGGGATTGAACCTGGGGACCTTCTCCATGCAAACAGAGGCTCTTCCAATGAGCTATGCTCCCTATGGGTCATGCCTCCCTGGAATGTTTGCAAGTGTGTGAGAGAGGGAAGGCCATGCAAGCCAGGGTCAGTGTTAGTGGGCTCTGGCAGATGTCCTAATTCAGGGTATACTGTTTCTGGCCCTGTAGGTCCCTGATGCTGAAGAAGAAGCAGAGGCAGTTTCCTTCCCCCACCATGGTATATAATATATATAGTCCAGGCCACACCCCTTCCCTTGATGCTGGCCAATCAGGATCTCCCTAGGTGTGACCAGAGAAGGCTATAAGGAGTCCCAGCAACTGCCAGGTCTGCTCCTGATCCCGGCATTTCCAGTAGTCTGCAAAGCAAGAATTCCCACTCGAGTCTGGCAAACTGCATTGACATGTTTCTCTCCCTGCTCCCCCCACAATGGCTGCTCTGCCCACCGTGGCTGTCCCCACCCGCAGCCCCCGCCCCCCTCCTTTGAGAGTGTCAGGGGCTCAGCTTGCAATGGCCCAGGCATCTGTTTTCAATCCAATAAAAGGGAACAGAGCGGCTTTTGTGAGGTTCCATTTGCTAACTGCTGGGAAAGGCCGGTGGCTTTTAAACAATTCATTTCAGCTGGGCGGTCCCTCGAGACCCAGGCTCTGACATAGCTGGCTGCGGAGGCAAAGACTGGGGAGGGCTCACACGGATCTGCACCCTCACTGCAATCAGGGCTCGAGTAGCTTGGGGGGAAATGCAATTATTTTAAGTTTCCATATGCCAGGCACCAGCAAGGAGTGCGGTTTCCAGGTACCCCCAACCACTGGTGGGAGATGGGAGGACAGGTTGCCAGATCCAGGGTGGGAGACTCCTGGAGATTTAAGAACATAAGAACATAAGAATGAGCCTGCTGGATCAGACCAGAGTCCATCTAGTCCAGCACTCTGCTACTCGCAGTGGCCCACCAGGTGCCTTTGGGAGCTCACGTGCAGGAGGTGAAAGCAATGGCCTTCTGCTGCTGCTGCTGCTCCCGAGCACCTGGTCTGCTAAGGCATTTGCAATCTCAGATCAAGGAGGATCAAGATGGGTAGCCATAGATCGACTTCTCCTCCATAAATCTGTCCAAGCCCTTTTTAAAGCTATCCAGGTTAGTGGCCATCACCACTCCCAGGGCAGCCTATTCCAAACACCAATCACACATTGCATGAAGTGTTTCCTTTTATTAGTCCTAATTCTTCCCCCCAGCATTTTCAATGAATGCCCCCTGGTTTTAGTATTGTGACATTTGGGGGTGGAGCTTAGGGAAGACAAAGACCTCAGTGGGATACAATGCCATAATGCCCTTCCTCCAAAAATATCCATTTTTCTTCGGGGGAACGGATCTCTGTAGACTGGAGATCAGCTGTCATTCTTAAGGCTCTCCAGACCTTACCTAGACTGGCATCCCTAGCTGGAAGGCCTCACCCCTTTTCTGCATCTTCTTCCCAGTCTGTAGCTAATCCCTATTACCAGCAAGCACTCCGATGGATGGGGTGTTCCACCTTCTTTCCATCACTCAAGGCCCCTCCCGTGCATGCAGAATAATGCCCTTTCAATCCACTTTCACAGTTCTTTGCAAGTGGATGTTGCCATTCTGCACAGCTGCGAAGTGCATTGGAAGTGGATTGAAAATGCATTATTCTGCATGTGTGGAAGGGACCTCAGAGGGAGATTCTGTTCCATCTGGCTTTTAGGGAAAGGTCAGATAGGACACCCTTCAAGGCTGCGTGTGCTTCTCTGGGGGCTCCAGGACTGCAGTTACGTACCCAATGAACCTGCAGGGTGGTGCGGAGCCAGTGGTGGGATCCAAAAATTTTAGTAACAGGTTCCCATGGTGGTGGGATTCAAACTGTGGCGTAGCACCAGTGGGGCTGGGCAGGGCACAATGGGGTGTGGCCAGACATTCCGGGGGCGGGGCATTTCTGGGCGGGGCTGTGGCAAGGACGCAGCCACTGCGCCGGCCCTTGGGTGGGAAACGAATGCACGCAGGCGCAGGCTGCCACGAACACCGGTGCACCTCCTGCTAGACTGCTTCAAGTTCTGCACGCTACCGCTGAGAGGAGGGGCGTAACTAAGGCAAAAATCACATGGCAAAATCACCGATTAGTAACCCCCTCTCGGTACACGCGAATAATTAGTATCCTACTCTCGGGAACCTGTGAGAACCTGCTGGATCCCACCTCTGTGCGGAGCTCATCCCTCGGAAAATCCCCGCTCTCCTATCTCACAGCTCGTAGTCCGAATTCCCTAACCACTATGCCACCCTGGCTACTGCTAACACGGTTAAAACTGGAGGGACTTCTTTATCCACTTCCAATCCTCGCAGAGACGGCAATTCTGGATGATTGGATGTGAAGTGGAAATTGAATCCTTCAAGCCAGCCTGATGCATGAGGTTAGAGGAGGCGATCTTGCCGGTTCCCTTCTGTCCTCGGGCTCTATAAATCTCTGGTGGAGTCATGTCCTCCAAGGGTGCTACTAAATCATTTCTGCTCGAAATGATTAATCTCTTCGTGTTCACTCCCACAGAGTCAACGTCGTCCCGGCCTCTCCGCGGAGAGGAGGCCTGTTGCACGAAAGGGCAGGCCTTTTGCTAAGCATTTCCTGAGGGGAAGGAGACCGCCAACCCCACAGGATCCGTGTTTCTCTGCCGTCTCTGCATGGCGGGGGCTTCCCTCCCATGCTGCGCAGATACTTCTGCTGGTTTAGAATGCAGCAGGCCGCCTATTACTGGGGCTTGGTCACCAGAAGTCCATCAGATCACATCTGCTGTGGTGTCCTCTAGTGTGCTGGGAACAATTTGACGCAATGGTTTCAATGTGGCAACGCATAAACATTTGGCCCTGATAAGTATGGAGTCACACCATGGGTCTCTCTTGGTCTATATCGTAGGTGTCAAACTCGCGGCACTCCAGATGTTGTGGACTACAGTTCCCATCATCCCCTGCCAGCATCATGCTGGGAATATCCAGATTGGACTATAGTAACTCGCTCTACGCGGGCCTTCCCTTGCGCCTGATCTGGAGATTAAAACTGGTCCAGCATGCAGCGGCGCGCCTGCTGACAGGTAGCGCCACCTGGGAACACATCCAGCCGGTGTTGCGCCAGCTGCACTGGCTCCCAGTAGAGTTCCGGATCATTTTCAAGGTGTTGGTGTTGACCTTTAAGGCCTTACGCGGCCTGGGACCATCGTATCTTCGAGACCGCATCACCCCATACGTCCCCGCACGGCCTCTCCGGTCAGCTGAGGCCAACTTATTGGTGGTCCCTGGACCCTCAATGATGCGGCTGGCCTCCACACGGGCCAGGGCCTTTACGGCTCTGGCCCCGGCCTGGTGGAACGCTCTTCCTCCAGCTGTCCGGGCCCTGCGGGACCTTGGCGAGTTCCGCAGGGCCTGCAAGACGGAGCTGTTCCACCGGGCCTTTGGAGGAACTGGCCGCTGATGTGGTGCCCCTTTCCTGTTTGGCCCTCGCCCGACCCGGACAATTGGGTCATTGTCATCTAGCGAGACCACCATGCCTCCCCTGGGGGTGGGGGGTGGGGAGGGAATCTTAAAATTAAGATGTTGGGCCCATTTATATTTTTACTCTTCTGATAATTGTGGTTAACTGTTGCTGCTTTTAATGTTTTATTTACCTATACTATTGTTTTTACTTGTTGTACACCGCCCAGAGCCCTTCGGGGATGGGGCGGTATAAAAGTTTCATAAATAAATAAATAAATAAATAAATAAATAAATAAATAAATAAATAAATAAATAAATAAATAAATAAATAAATAAATAAATAAATAAATATAGTCCATAACATCTGGAGGGCCGCGAGTTTGACACCTGTGGTCTATATGATACTGTGGTCTATATGATACATTGAAAAGCCTCTCCTTACACCTGCTCCTGAAATCTTGTGGCTGGAGATACTGGTGTAACCCCTATGTCCAGAATGGGTTGACCCAGAAAGAGGTGGAGACTCAAAGCAGCAGAAGGCTGCAAAAACTGGTGAAGTTGGAGGAAGCAAGGCTACAAGGCTGGGACCTTGATTTAATTCTTTATAAGCTCTTAACACCTTGTTTAAGGTAACGCAAAGTTGTTGGGAACTAGTGGGAAGGGAGTTGTTTGTTTTTGCTATATTGTAAATGTTAGAATTTATTGTTTCAGGGCTTGCTCTGTATGTAGTGGATGGGAGTTCTTTTAGGGACCTTCATCATCTTGGATCCCATTCACCAAGCCTCTGAAGTCTTCATAAGCCAACCACCAGCAGGAAGAATTGGACTTGGCATTTATCAGTAGATTGTCACGATAAGGACTTGAAATGCAACCTAGAAGGACTGTAAATTGTTAAATGTTAAATGTAAATGTTAAAAGTGTTATTTGTTCAGGAAGTAAACCATTTTGTTTTAAATTTAGTTCTTTGCAACTCCTTCCAAGTTCTGCCCCACAGAACCCACAGTTAGAGGTTACACTGGCTTCACGGCTGTTTCCCCACGTTCTCCGAAGCAACTGTAACCTACACATCAGGACGATCTTAAATTAGCCTTAGTCCTTCTTAGACAGATGTGTAGGGCCTATAAAGACATGGGGTCACCATGTCCCCAAGTGCACGCCTTTTGGTCATGTGGAGGGTGCCATGTGCCCCCCAACATAATGAAACGATGTGCAACCCAGCCGCACCCCACCGAGCCCTGCCCCCCACCTCCCTGCAGTCTGGCATCCCCGGTCTCCTGAGCCCCACCCCCCGGGCCTCTGTGTAGGCCAGCTTTTGCCTCCTGGGAGGGCGAAAGCTGACCTGCATAGAGGCCGAGAGTGGGGCTCGGCAGCGGGCGGCCACATCCCTGAGCCATGCCCCCGAGCGGGGGGGGGCACCCGGAGAAGGTGTTGTATCCGGGCGCCATTTCCCCCGATATGGCTCTGTTCTTAGATAAGGGTTTGTTTCCCTCAGGAATCATTGGGAGATTTTTTAAAAAAATCTGCATGCCACTGAATGTCTAAGTGGCTGTCCAAATGGGCTCGGCTAGGTGAATCTCATCCGATATTGGAAGCTGGTAAGAGTCAGTTGGGATTGGTACTTGGATGGGAAACCACTCAAGAAGTCCAGGGTTGCTCCGCAGAGGCAGGAAATGACAAACCACCTCTGGTCGTCTACGCAGTGGCGTAGGAGGTTAAGAGCTTGTGTATCTAATCTGGAGGAACCGGGTTTGATTCCCAGCTCTGCCGCCTGAGCTGTGGAGGCTTATCTGGGGAAATCAGATTAGCCTGTGCACTCCCACACACACCAGCTGGGTGACCTTGGGCTAGTCATAGCTTCTCGGTGCTCTCTCAGCCCCACCTACCTCCCAGGGTGTTTGTTGTGAGGGGGGAGGGCAAGGAGATTGTAAGCCCCTTTGAGTCTCCTGCAGGAGAGAAAAGGGGGATATAAATCCAAACTCCTCCTCCTCCTCCTCCTCCTCCTCCTCCTCCTCCTCCTCCTCCCCCTTCTTCTTCTTCTTCTTCTTCTTCTTCTTCTTCTTCTTCTTCTTCTTCTTCTTCTTCTTCTTCTTCTTCTTCTTCTTCTTCTTCTTCTTCTTGCCTTGACCTGGAAGGTCCAGGCTAATCTGATCTTATAAGAGCACAGAAATGAAGTGGGGTCAGCCCTGATTGGTACTTGGATGGAAAACCACTAAAGAAGTCCAGGGTTGCTCCGCCGAGGTAGGCAACGGCAAACCACTTGTGTACATATTTTGTCTTGAAATCCCTATGACAGTCACTATGGGTTGGCTGCAAATTGATGGCCCATTCCACCATCCAGATTCAGTTTCAGACTTCCAGCCTCTGGCAATGATGAGTGCAAATGAATGACGGTCCAAACACAGGGCAAGAAAAAGCATCTGAATGTGGTCGAAGGATCTCATCAAGATTCCTTTCTATGCCAAGATTTAGTGTACAGGTGTCAAACTTGCGGCCCTCCAGATGTTACGGACTACAGTTCCCATCATCCCCTGCCAGCATCATGCTGGCAGGGGATGGTGGGAACTGTAGTCCATAACATCTGGAGGGTGCGGGTTTGACACCTGTGATGGGTGAATAGATGCACTGTTGTGCCTTGATGATTTGCAAGTTAAAATAAGAGAAGCTACCAAAAATCCCAGCAAAATTTCTCATTTGCAATAAAGTCCCGACATCAGAAACCAAGGACTGTCCAATGCTTGGGTAGTGCTGTGGAAATCAAGGTTTGGATCCAGCAATGTGCCAGTGGTAAAAGAAACTATCTGGTTTAATATTGCTGGAGGAGAGAGGTTGTCCAATATCTCCAGTTCTCACTAGCTCACATACACAAAGACACACCTGAATAATCTACCCACCTTTTACCGTATGGCACCTCGGGAAGCCATTTTGAGAATGAAGAAGTGGTTAGGTTCATTTCCTGAAATCTCAGGGGGCCCCCTCCCCAAAATGCCTGCTGTGGGGAGGGGAAGCGAAGGAGTTTGCAAGCCGCTTTGAGACTCCCAAAAGGTCAAGAAAAGCAAGGTACAAATCCAAACCCCTCTTTTTCTAAAAACAGACGTGGCCGCGCTGATGTAAATGCCTATCTGAACAAGAGCCCCTTTGGTTACCTGAATCGTCCCTGCGAGCCGTAACAGAGATTGAATGTTTGGCCCCCTGGCACAGGTGTCGAATGACAAGCGTCTAGTATAGCTCGGCCTCCTGGGAAAATCCCACCGCTGATTGGGACCTTCCTCGGAGATGCCGGAGCAAAGCCGGTGTTGTTCGGTTATCCTCCGCAATCAGGGTAATTGCAGCCAATCAGAGAAAGCTGATGGCGCAAACAGGGGACGGAGGAGGGGGCTCGGTCGTAAGGGTGGGGGGGTTGGTGAGAGAAGAGATTCCAGGACTGAGAAGAGGTAACTCGAGCTGTAGAGCAAGGAAGCCCGGTTACGACTTAAAAGCCCGTCTGGAGTTGGAGGGGGCACAACAGGACTTCTGCTGTTCTTTGCCGTTCCCTCCACAATTGGAACCTCCTGCAGAAATGGGACCCTTTGAAGCTGCTGGCTGCCCTCCTAGTTGATGGAGCCGTCCCCCCCCCCACCCTAACAATGGCTAACATTTCCGCCCCAAAAGGAGACTGTTCCTGGCATGATGGCAGCTTGAACTTTCCACACTTCCAGCAGATGGGCAAATTGTTCCAGCAGTGCGGGGATTGCTGACACCGCTGTTATCTTGTTCCCGGCTTCCTCTCTCCGGCGGAAAAACTTCGGCTCCCTTCCCAATGAGCGTTTACCATTGCTGCTGCCTCCCAGGGCCTGGGCCGAGTCTATTCTGTGTGTGGCGTGGCGTGGTGGTTAAGAGCAGGTGGACTCGGGAGAGCTGGGTTCGATTCCTTGCATCATCACCAGCAACATCATTTCCGGTGCACACCAGAACTGACATCATCACGGATGTTCGAAATACAGGATGCTCTGATATTTGGGGGGGGGACTCTATGGCAGTGATGGAGAACCTTTTCGAGACCAAGTACCCAAATTGCAACCCCAAACCCACTTATTTATCGCAAAGTGCCAACAATTTAACCGGAATACTGAGGTTTTAGTTTAGAAAAAAACAGTTGGCTCCCAGGCGTGCGTAACTCAGGAGTGAGCTTGGTGGTAGTTGGTGGCTTTGCTTTGAAGCAACCATGCAACTCTTCCAACATGCGACTCTTCCAACCATGCAACTCTTCCAATCACGACCCTAGGAGGGTTTACTCAGAAGCAATCCCCATTGCCAGCAACAGAGCTTACTCCCAGGTAAAGGATCGTGCTTTAGTTCTTCACATGAAAATCAGTGGGGTTTAACAGCGCTTAACAGGGTTACCTACACGGCTTCCCCAAAACTAGGTCTTAGGTGTGCGGGTGGGGTGGGGGTGACTCTGTTTGCGCGTGCCCACAGAGAGTGCCATAGGTTTGCCACCCGTGCCATAGGTTTGCCACCACTGCTCTATGGTAACAGGCATCTCCCACAGAGTTTTTTCCCACAAACACCTGAGACGTCGGGATTTAATTCTTTTTCAGCTTTAAGCACTTGTATAGTATTAGATCAGGGGTAGGGAACCTTTAACACTCAAAGAGCCATTTGGACCCGTTTTCCACGGGAAAAGAAACACTTGGAGCCGCAAATAATTTTTGACATTTAAAATGAAGATAACACTGTATATATTGGGGGTTTTTTACGTTTTACTCCGCTCATTCTGAGAAGCGCATGGATGCGTCCGCCCTGCTGCCTACAGGGCGGGCAAGGATGGGGCCGGCAGCTCGGCTCGTGGAGCCGCAGTGCAAGGGCAGAAGTGCCGCATGCGGCTTTCAAGCCGCAGGTTCCCTACCCCTGTATTAGATCTATCAAAAATAATGATAGAACGAATACAGAAATATCGAAATACCGTAATAGCGAAACACCCTAGAAAAAGGAGGTCGGAGAGCAAAAGCCTTTCTCTCCTCAGGCAGCAGCAGGAGCTACAGCTGGAGGAGGAAGGGAGACTGGTGATTGGTCTGGCCAAGCTGTATTCCCAACCTTCCTCCTTCCTCCCCAGAGAAGGAGGTGGTAAGTATGGCAAGCCATGGGAAAACCACAAAACGGAGTGTGCTGCTGCGGTGTTAGTGATGTCTGCCTAATGGGTCGATGTTTACGGGGTGGTTTGTCAATGCCTTCCCCAGTCATCTACATTGTACCCGCATCAGGTTGGGTACTCATTTTACTGACCTCAGAAAGATGGAAGGCTGAGTCAACCTTGACCCGGCTACCTGAAAACAACTTCTCTCGAGATCGAACTCGGGTGGTGAGCCAAGTTCCGACTGCAGTCTCGCAGTTTGCCCCTCTGCGTCACGTGACCCCAGCCTGATGACTGACAGCCCTCACCCCCCCAGGTGTTTTAAGCTGGCAGCCATCTTCTCCCAACCTCCCATCCCTGCTGGTACTTATAAAGCCTACTTTTCAGCGACAAGTTTCGTAAGATAGGAGGAAACTACCCCCAATAGAAGCCAAGATAGTTGTTCAGTAAATGCACAGCAATACGTGCATTTGGTGTAGAATCACAGAATCGTAGAGTTGGAAGAGACCCCAAGGGCCATCAAGTCCAACCTCCTGCCATGCAGGAACACACCATCGAAGCACTCCTGACAGATGGCCATCCAGCCTCTCTTTAAAAGCCTCCAAAGAAGGAGACTCCACCATACTCCGAGGTAGTGCATTCCACTGTCGAACAGCCCTGACAGTCAGGAAGTTTTTCCTGATGTTGAGGTGGAATCTCTTTTCCTTCACCTTGAACACATTAGACCTGGTCCTAGTCTCTGGAGCAGCAGAAAACAAGCTCGCTCCCTCACCAACATGACATCTTTTCAAATATCTAAACATGGCTACCATGTCACCTCTTAACCTTCTCTTCACCAAACCAAACATCCCCAGCTCCCTAAGTCTCTCCTCATAGGGCATGGACTCCAGACCTTTGACCATTTTAGTTGCCCTCTTCTGAACCCCTTCCAGCTTGTCAATATCCCTCTTGAATTGGGGTGCCCAGAACTGCACCCAATATTCCAGGTGAGGTCTAACCAATGCAGAATGGAGAGGTACAATTACTTCCCTCAATCCATACACTATACTCCTATTGATACAGCCCAGAATCGCCCTGGCTTTCTTGGCCGCCCAAAATTGCATTGGCTTTTCTTGGCTGATATTTAAAACCACTTTATATAAAGATGATATGACTTGTTCATAAGAACATAAGAACATAAGAACAAGCCTGCTGGATCAGACCAGAGTCCATCTAGTCCAGCTCTCTGCTACTCGCAGTGGCCCACCAGGGGCCTTTGGGAGCTCACATGCAGGATGTGAAAGCAATGGCCTTCTGCGGCTGTTGCTCCCGATCACCTGGTCTGTTAAGGCATTTGCAATCTCCGCACATGCAGAATAATGCACTTTCAAACTGCTTTCGGTTCTCTTTGAAGCTGTGCGGAATAGAAAAATCCACTTGCAAACAGTTGTGAAAGTGGTTCGAAAACGCATTATTTTGCGTGTGCGGAAGGGGCCCTAGATAAAGAATGTCATTGAGTTGTAACTGATGGGAAAGCATTCCTGTAAGAAATAGGCACGAGGGAGCTGAATCCCATCTCCCTGGGGGGAATGGGGAAAAACGGCATCCTCGTGGTGCTTCTTCCCTACCCCCAGCAGCTAGCATTCAGAGGTACACTGCTTCTGAGCGGAGAGGTTCCGTTTCACTATCAGGAATAACAGCCGCTGATGCGTATCTCTGCCATGTCTTTGCCTAATCCCCTCTTAAAGCGATCTAAGCCCGTGGCCGCGGCAGGTCGGGTTCCCAGAGCCTAGCTAAACATTACATGCAAATGTCAGTAATGAAATCCTGATGGCCTTTGCTATTTTTTCGAAGAAGAGAGAAGCCACTTTGCAAAGGGCCTTTCCTGTTCGAAAATAAAGGCCATCGGGGTTTTGTTACATGCCTTTGCATGTAACGTTTGGTTAGGCGCTCCGAGTGGCATACACGGGGATATCCCGTTTCATTCTCAGGGTCTCCGGGGGACGGAGTTAAGTCTCCGGGTCAGAAGCCAGAAGTTGGAGTGGAGGGGGGGGGGGAGCAGGATGGCTCCCTTCCGCAGGGCCCTTCTCTTCCATTCTCGAGTTTAAAGCCCCCCTCTTTCCTAGTCTGTTCTACTAGTTTGGTACCCGATTAATGCGTTCTCTGCATCCCCTCTGTCACAGTGTGCAGGACTGGGAAACAGCCCCCCAGTGTAACTGTAACAAACAGATCTTGCAAACACCCAGGGAAGGCGTAGGGTTGTCGGCCGCCAGATGGGGGGCTGGAGATCTCCTTGAATTGCAAATGGATCTCTAGACTTCAGAGATCAGTTTCCCGGAGGAAACGGCGTCTTTGGAGGGTGGAATTTACGACATTATACCTCTGCTGTAGTTTAGGATTGCGAACCTCCAAGTGGTACCTGGAAAGCTGCGGCGCTGCTGGTCTCCGGATGACCGAGATCAATTCCCCTGAAGAAAATGGCCGCTTTGTAGAGTGGACTGTGTGGCACCATCAACGGCACACTGTGGGCGAGGATGTGACGGGAGATCGGAGACAGTATGACGTCACTCCTGAGGAAAGCTGGACGTGGTGTTGGGCTTCTCTAAGAATTGATGGGAACTCTGAGGTAAAACCATAGCGTTTCCAGCTATTCCAAGAGAAGAGTGACATCACTTCCAGGCGTTTCCTGGAAGTGACATCACACCATCACTCAACAGCCATTTATTTAGATTATTTTTTCCCCCACCAGCCGTAGCAGGAGCTAGGGCAGAATGCTGGCAACTCCACAGACTACATGTTAGGTTTTTTTCCCCAGAATCCTCTTCCCTTTTCCTCTGCACCAGTTCCCCACTCCCAAAATGCCCCAAGGATGCATGATTTGGGCTGTTGGGAAAGCTTTCTGCACTCTGTCAGTACGTGGGGAGTCAACAGTTAGGAAACGGCAGCCCCCCATGGCGATTTTAGGTCAGGGAAACAGGGCAGGGAGATGCTGAAACCCCTTCTGGTTCATTCTGGGGTCCCAATCCAAATTATGATCTGTGGTAACCTGGAGGTAGCAACCAGCTCACGGCAGGGGAAGGTGATGGATCTGTTTGCCCTCAAGGACAGCAAGACTTTCCTAGTCCACCCTTGATTCCTGCTGCAGCATTTATCATAGAGCATTTACTGTGGTATTTATCATAGAGATGGGGGGGGGGGAAATCCTAGAATGCTGTTAATGCTGTTACCTCACTTCCACATACTCAACCAGAAGTGGTGTCACAATGTTTGTGATGCTTCTTCTCCACAGGTTCCACCCCAACATACTTCCAGGCACTGCAAGAAGAGGGCAGGCATATTCTGTTATGGGAAATTGTCTATGACAGCAACTTTGTCTGTCCGTCCGTCCGTCCGTCCGTCCGTCCGTCCGTCCGTCCGTCTAGCTTCCCACTCTCCTGGCTTTCTGCAAACTGCAAAACCAAATTATTCAAGAGGGTTTCTTCGCACAGGTAGGCGTTTTAAGCACAAACCTTTTTAAAACGTTTTGAGGCAAGAAATTAAACAATTCCTTCATGGAGTTCTGCATTGTTTTTACCTCCAAATATTTCATTTCCAGCCTTAAAAGCATTCCCTTTAAAAATGATTCTCTGGCTGAAACGTTTCGAAAATGTCTTCAGTTGCTGTGCGATCAACTTACTATGGGCTTTTCCCCCACTTCAAAAGTGAAAGTGGAGGGCCCCCCTGCTCCGTGTTCGGTGCGCAGTTTCAAAAAGGTGTACTTCCGACCAGGATCCGAAATGACGGGCGCTGAGGGGTGGGAGGAGCGGCAGAATCGGGGTGACTGCATTGTCACTGCTGGTGTAGTGGGGAGTGCTGCAGGACCCCGGGGTATTTGCCGTGAGGAGCGCGCATCTAATGGTGGGTGGGGAATCGACCTATGTTTCCCTCACTTCTCTGCTTCCCTGGACTTCCACCTCAGTGCCATTTTGTGAGTTCACTCCATTCCCCCTTGCCTGTTTATTTGAAGCATTTCCCTGTTCTTTTATTGGGGTGGGGGGAATCTTCGAAGCATCGAATATACGAGGGTAGACAATACAGCCCAAGGCTATGAAGCAATAAAGCAATGACTCAACACAGAACTAAAAAAAAAATAAGAGGAGGAATCACGTAATGGTGGCCAGGAATTGTTTCTGGGGACTGAGTGCAGACATACATTCTGGTAAAGTGTGTGTGTGGGGGGGGGGGGTGCTAGAAACATTTTAGAAATGTTTTAGGGAATTTGTGCAGAAAGGACCATAATAAGGTTGCACCGTACAAATGATTCACAAAATTATCTGAACAAATTATTAGGGATTGTGGCTTCTACCACTATGTATTGTCTGCTGGAAGCTGAATCCTACTATGTAATTTTGCATCATTTTCTGTCGTGTTAACACTTATGCCTTGCTTCCTTTCTGGGTTTTTTTTTTAAAAAAAGATTAATTATTGGTTCTGCATCCTAAATCCTATTTCATTGTTTATTGAATCTCTCCTCCTGTTGATTGTATGGAGTCATTCTGTATCGAGCCTTTAGTCCCAACAAGAAAGGTGGACTGCAAATGACATAAACAAACAAACAAATAAATTATAAAAGCAGAAAACAATGCAGTAGGAGCAGACTAATATATGCAATGAATAGATAAACAGACTGATTGGCTTCCCTTAACCTCACATTGAGCTATGTAACGACAGACCTAAGGTAGGATTCAGCTTCCAGCAGACAATACATAGTGGTAGAAGCCACAATCCCTAATAATAATAATTAATGGAGGAGAAGTCGATCTATGGCTACCAATCTTGATCTTCTTTGATCTGAGATTGCAAAGGCCTTAACAGACCAGGTGCTCGGGAGCAACAGCCGCAGAAGGCCATTGCTTTCACCTCCTGCATATGAGCTCCCAAAGGCACCTGGTGGGCCACTGCAAGTAGCAGAGAGCTGGACTAGATAGACTCTGGTCTGATCCAGCTGGCTTGTTCTTATGAGAATCAACGTGGTGTAGAAGGAGGAGGAGGAGGAGGAGGAGGAGGAGGAGGAGGAGGAGAAGGAGAAGGAGAAGGAGAAGAAGAAGAAGAAGAAGAAGAAGAAGAAGAAGAAGAAGAAGAAGAAGAAGAAGAAGAAGAAGAAGAAGAAGAAGAAGAAGAAGAAGAAGAAGAAGAAGAAGAAGAAGAAGAAGAAGAAGAAGAAGGACGACGAGGAGGAGAAGGAGAAGGAGGAGGAGGAGGAGGAGGAGGAGGAGGAGAAGGAGAAGGAGAAGGAGAAGGAGAAGGAGGAGAAGGAGAAGGAGAAGGAGAAGGAGAAGGAGAAGGAGAAGGAGAAGGAGAAGGAGAAGGGAATTTGGATTTATATCCCACCTTCCTCTCCTGTAAGGAGACCCAAGGTGGCTTACAAGCTCCTTCACCTTCCTCTGCCTTACAAGCTCCTTTCCCTTTGTAGTTAAGGTGTCAGACTAGGATCTGGGAAGCAGGTTCAAATCCCAACTCACACCACGGAAGATTGCTGGGTGACTCTGAGCCAGTCACCCACCCTAGCTAGTATTTGGATGGGAGACTTCCAAGGAAACTCAGAGTCGTGACGTGAAGGCATGCAACGGCAACCCCCCCCCCCCCCCCCCCCCGAACATCTCTTGTCTGGAAAGCCCTATGGAGACGCCACAACTCAGCTGAGACTTGACAGTAACCCCCTACCCCCCCCCCCAAAAAAAAATCTGGAATTGGCCATTTTAAGGCTCTTGGCTCTTCCTCGCAGTCACGCTGCTGAATTTCTTCTTGAGTTTCTCGGTCAGCCCTTCCCCATCATTTGAGCAGGTGAGACTGAGGCGATTGATCTGCTATCTACGAATTCGGCTAATAAAGAAATAACAGGACTTCTGAAGTGTGGAATGACGGGGATATACCAGAGGAGCTGGAGCTGTTCCAGGGCTCTGCCGTTAGACAGCTCAAAATACCAGAGTTGTTAAATAGCAGCCGGCACAGGTACTGCAGGCTTTTCCTTAATAGAAAAGGGGTGGGGTGCGAAGGTAGGGGGGGGATCCCTTCGGCTTGGCTTAGAAACTTTAGCTCTGGCTTGCTCGGGTTAATTAAAAAAGATCTGGAGAGTTTCCAGAGCCTTGCGTTTCATTTTTTAACAGCTCTCCATCCTGCCACTCTTTCCAGCACACCTCAACAACCGGCCAGGCAAAAATGGGGAGAGAATGTGCCATTGTGAGCGAGCGCGTGGTGTTCCCAGGCCGTGCGCACGCTGATAAATTCAGAGCAAACTCAGCCTCTGTTGCCGAGATGCCCCAATTCTCCAGCGAGGATTACTTTTGCAGTAAAATACACTGGGGTTTATTTTGTTTACCTGTATAATGTGTTAGAGTTGGTGTACTATTTTAACAGCACGATAACGCCTTCTTTTGATTTCCTCCGTTTCGATTCCGTTCACGCGAATGCATTTATAATTTAAATATTCATATATGTAATTCACTTACGGACTAACCCTACATATTGTGAATTAAGAGATACTGATTTGATTGTACTGAATTTAATGAGTTTACTGCAAGGATTGAAAAGATTAAATAACGTATTGTTTTTAAAAAGAGTAGTGAACTCTAATTTGGAGAACCAGGTTTGATCCCCCACTCCTCCACATGAGTGGGAGAGGCTTATCTGGTGAACTAGATGTGTTTCCCCGCTCCTCCATAAGATGCTTACTGGGTGACCTTGGGCTGGTCACAGTTCTCTCAGAACTCTCTCAGCCTCATGTGCCTCACAAGGTTTCTGTTGTGGGGAGAGGAAGGGAAAGAAGTGTGTAAACTAGGGGCCTTTTCCCACTTACGTTTTGCAGCAAGCTACTCTGAGCGCGAGCAATTTCCGCCCCGGGGTCGTGTTCCCCACTGCCCCGCGCTCTGTGCGGGGCAGTCAGAAGGTGCCGTTTCTTCAGAGTCAGAAATGATGCGCGCTGAAGGGACGATAGAGCGCAGAGTTGGGGCGGCTGCGTTGTCACCGCCCGGACACGTGGGGAGCACTGCTGGACCACGCGCTATTTGGGGGCAGTAGTGCGCAGCAAACGGTAGGTGGGGAAAGGGCCGAGCTTGAGTTTTGTTCGAGAAAGGTGGGGTATAAATCCAACACTCTTCTCCCTTCTTCAGGGCTGGCGTTACTAAAGAGCAGTGCGAAGAAGTCCCTTGAAGGCTGTGAAATCCCAAAGGCATTGTTTGCTTTCCTTTTATGGTGCATTTATTGGACACACTACAATTGAACAATCTATTCTGTTTCCCGGTTTGATTTTTGCGTGTATTGGTTTAGTCTCGCGGGTGGAGTTAGGGTGGATCGTCAGCGGCCTGATCCCCTTTCCTGGGAGCATTTGCAAGATTGGGACATCATACCGCACTGGCAGCGTGCCAGCATGCAGTGTCACTTGCAGTACAAAAGGAAGTGACATCATAATATCGGGTGGATGCTCTAGGATTTGCAAAAACTCTACGGTTAAATCATACATCATGTTGTCCCTGCTGGTGTAGCCCCCCCCCCCCTTATGTTTCTGCCTTTCAAATGTTGGTGAGCAGCATTCGGGTGGGAGCTTGGCATACTTAGATGAAATTGCTGCCAGTTTAGAGGTGTATCACAGAGGGAAGTCTGTTACACGCTGTGTAACAGACTTCCCTCTGTGATACACCTCTGAAGATGCCGGACACAGATGCAGGCGAAACATTAGGAACAAGATCCACCAGACCATGGCCACGCAGCCCGGAAAACCCACCACAACCAGTTGAATCCGGCCGTGAAAGCCTTCGACAATACACTGATCCAAGTTCACGTTTGTTATGGTTAAGCTGTAACTGGTGCATTATGCTTTACGTCTGAGAAACTCTTAGAGCTTGCGATACTTCCGGACCAGTTGGCTTTTTTCTCTTGCGTTGACGTTTTTATTGCTTGTTTAGAGTTGTCCTTGACTTTGTTTTTGCTTTGTAAACGGTCGCGGCTGCCAAAAGAAAATCCTCGTTTGAAGTGCCACCCTATTCAGCCACCTAGGGTCACCTAATGAGAAAATCTGGAGAAAGCAGCCGAGCCATTCTTGGGTACTTTATCGGCACATCCCCCAGTTCACATTCTACCGGGTGTCTGGGAAAAGTGGTGTGTGTGTGTTTGTGTGTGTGTGTGTGTGTGTGTGTGTGTGTGTGTGTGTGTGTGTGTGTAAAGCAGAATAGAACAGAAGATACAGATTCTCAGTTGCTTTTTATATACGAGTTTACTAACTATAAAGGGAGGGTTACCTGGAGATAAAACGAATCCTTTCTTTATTGTTACACACCGACATTACTGTACATTTGGTTACATCTTGGTACCTATCTGCTGTCTCGTGGTGGCGGCGTCCTGTCTGCTCCAACAAAGAAACAGAGTTAACTTTTATAACTTTAGGTGTACGTGCTCACTAACAGGTAAGCGATGGCGATCTGGCTGACCATAGCTAATCAACAGATCAAGTCATAAACAGTGACTTCAGCAACTCGTTTGCATGCAAGCAGTTAACCCTTTTATAACTGAGTTGTGACAGACGCTTGCAAAACCCCAACAAAGAGCAGCAAAAGAGGGGCAGGGATGAGGACAGTCTTTTTTTCGTTCTCTAGGAAATCTCCAGTGAACAAGCTGTACATCCAAACTGAGCCAGGCATCTTTATTACAAGCTTCTTGGGTGCCCCTGAAAAAAGACACCCAAGCAAATGATGCCTCGCCAGGCGACTCCAGGATGGGAAAATCCTGGAGATTTTGGAGATGGAGCACGGGGAGGGTGGAGTTTGGGGAGGGACGCCACAGAAAACTAATGCCATAGACTACACTAAGGGTGGCCAACCTATGGTAAGAACATAAGAACATAAGAACTAGCCTGCTGGATCAGACCAGAGTCCATCTAGTCCAGCATTCTGCTACTCGCAGTGGCCCACCAGGTGCCTTTGGGAGCTCACATGCAGGATGTGAAAGCAATGGCCTTCTGCTGCTGCTGCTCCCGAGCACCTGGTCTGCTAAGGCATTTGCAATCTCAGATCAAGGAGGATCAAGATTGGTAGCCATAGATTGACTTCTCCTCCATAAATCTGTCCAAGCCCTTTTTAAAGCTATCCAGGTTAGTGGCCAGCACCACCTCCTGTGGCAGCATATTCCAAACACCAATCACACGTTGCGTGAAGAAGTGTTTCCTTTTATTAGTCCTAATTCTTCCCCCCAGCATTTTCAATGAATGCCCCCTGGTTCTATGGTGCTCCAGATGTTCATGGACTACAATTGCCATCAGCCCCTGCCAGCTGGCGTAGGTTGGCCAGCCCTGGACACAAAGAAATTAATTAATCTATATATATAAAAAGCTAACAGTGTTTTTGTTGATGACAGTATACCTCAGTAACTGCTGGGCCAATTCCTCTGAAAATTCCCAGCCGCTATAGTCAGCCAGGCGAGAGTGTTTTTAGATGTTCACATACATGAGATTTCACACCTGTCCCAGGTAAAACGCCTTTTTCCTGGCGCTCCCTGGTGAAGGACATGCAGCTGCCTGTGTGTAACTGTCACCCTTAGAATGTTTGTGCTGCTTAGAATGTTCACTCAGACGGCCAAATATGAGCAGTGGAAACAGTACATAGGTAGTAACTCAAGTGGAAGTGAAACACATACACACACATACACATGAGGGAGAGGGAAGGGAGGGAGGGGTGGCATGCAAGGGAAGAGAGGGAGGGAGAGGAAAGGGACGGAGGGGGAGGCATGCCAGGGAAGAGAAGTGAGGGAGGGGAGAGAGTGAGGGGTGGCAAGCAAGGGAGGGGAGGAGGGGGGCCCAGCATCTTGATATGACCCACCCACCCTAGCGGAGGGAAAGGGAAGGGAGGGAGGGGGAGGGGTGGCATGCCAGGGAAGAGAAGTGAGGGAGGGAAGAGAGTGAGGAGCGACATGCAAGGGACGGGAGGGAGGGGCCAGGCACCCTAGATTCCCTGAATACTGTGGTTACAGTTAAGAAAACCAGGCACGCATTACTCAGGAGTAAGCTCGGTACAGCAACCGTGACATACTTTGAATGGCTGCATCGCACCCCTCAGAGGGTTTCCTCAGATGCGACACCCATTGCCACCAACCAAACTTACTCCCAGGTAAAGGATCATGACCAGCCAGCCTAGATGTGTGGGAGGGGTGCCTTTCCATTCCCCCCCCCCACAAGGAATGCGGGCACACACATCAATGACATCACACAGTATCAGGCTGCATGTTTGCATGAGCACGTACTGCTGGCCTCTGCAATTGATTTGCTGCTACTGTTCCTTTCCCATTTCACCACAATAAGCCACACCAACGCGTGGCCGGACCCTGCTAGTTCTACATATAAGAAATGATACAACTTATTTGGTTGCTTCTCTTGAGGAAGATTCCTCGAAAACGTTCTTGAACGCATTAGACGTTTGAGAAGTGAAAATTATGAACTTTTCAGACTTTTTGAACAAAGTGAAAACTGAGTTATGAATATTTTGGATTTCATTACAAAAGAGTGAATAAGTTTGGACTATTTAATGATCATGTGACTTTTGGGAGATATGAAAAGTTTGGTTTATGTTTGTGTTATAAATGCTTGTGATACTATGGTATATATTTCTTGAATGAATTATGAATTACTTGAAATATAGAAGGTAAATTACATACTATTTGTGTTTGCCAGAGCCTGTGTGTGGTGCGTTTTTCAGTTCTTAAATCCATGAACATCTGGAGCACCATCGGTTGGCCAGCCCTGGACCCCTCTAAAGACCTTTCCACACACGAAAAATAATGCACTTTCAATCCACTTTCGATGCACTTTGCAGCTGTGCGGAATAGCAAAATCTACCTGCAAACAATTGTGAAAGTGGATTGGAAGTGCATTATTCCGCAAGTGCGGAAGGGCTCTAAAGCAGCCATTTTCTTCAAGGGAAGTAATATCTGTAGCCTGGAAATCAGGCCCCATTCAGAGTTTGGCAACCCTGCCCCAACACCGTTTTCGGTTTTTCTCCGCCCGCTTGTGAGCTAATCGCAGGAGTTGCTTCAGGCCGATCGCAGCAAGCGGATGGCAGCCTTTTCAGCACAAATGCCTTTAAACATTTGGAAAACATTTCAATCCTCCCCCCCCCCCCGGGGCAGGCTCTTTATGATGACTTATATCTACATCATCCTCTCAAAATGATTCCTGGCTGCCAATACGTGATCCCCCCCCCCGCCTTTTTTTCAATTTGTTGAATGAATCGATGCGTCAAGACTTCACAGCTTCGAGATCTGATTCTCCACACCTTACGTACTCCTGCCTCAAAGATTTCCCCCCGCCCCATGAGGAGCTCACACAAATGATTTTTAAAAACGTGCACGAGGGGCCGGGGAGAGTGAGCTGAGAAAACGGCACCAAAGAGGAAGTTTGGGAAAGGCAGAGTGGCATGGGAAATGTCTTAAAATGATCCGCGCACACAGTGAGGGTGTTTTGAAAACATTTTGGTCTAAAGAATTGTTTTTCAAGAGGATTCACTGAAAACGGTGTGAGGCTGGAAATAAAACGTTTTCAGAACCAAATTGCGGAGGGGGGGGGTGCCGAACTCCATGGAGGAAACGTTTTATTTCCTGCCTCAGAATGTTTTATTTTGGTTGTGCGCAAAGGGAAGGAGAGAGTAAGAGACCCGCCAGGATCAAGAAAGCCGAGGAACGGCCCTAACCTAGACTGCTGTTTAAGGCAGGCCCTGTCACCAGAGCTCCGAGTCCAGTGGTGGGATCCAAAAATTTTAGTAACAGGTTCCCATGGTGGTGGGATTCAAACTGTGGCGTAGCGCCAATGGGGCTGGGCACGACGGGGGCGTGGCCAGGCATTCCAGGGGCAGGGCATTCCTGGGCAGGGCTGTGGCAAGGATGCAGCCGCTGCACCGGTCCTTGGCGGGAAACGAATGCACGCAGGTGCAGGCTGCCACGCACGCCGGTGCACCTCCTGCTAGACTACTTCAAGTTCTGCGCGCTACCGCTGAGAGGAGGGGCATCACTAAGGCAAAAATCACGTGGCAAAATCACCCATTAGTCACCCCCTCTCGGCACAAACAGATAATTAGTAACCTACTCTCGGGAATCTGTGAGAACCTGCTGGATCCCACCTCTGTCCGAGTCCCTCTCTACTTCTCACTGGCAAATGTCTTTGCCATTCACAATTCTGATTCCACTATTGCACAACTCTTACTGTAAGAAAAAAATATCCTAATGCATAGTTGGAACCTTTCCGCCCATAATTTAAACCCATTATTGCAGGCCCGGTCTTCTGCTGCCAACAGGAACAGCTCCCTGCCCTCCTCTTAGTGGCAGCCCTTCAAATACTTCAAGAAAGCAATCATGTTCGCCCACTCTTCCCGCTCAGTCCCCCCTTCTCCAGACTGAACATCCCCAAGTCCCTCAGCCTTTTCTTGTAGAGTTTGGTCTTACAGGGCTCCAGCAGAAAGATCAGATCGAGTGAAAGACCTCTGACTCAAGTGCGGCTGCCAGTCTGATCAGACAATTTCTGGCCTTGATGGACAATTGGTGTAAGGCTCTACCGGGCATCTAATCAAGACAGTCAAGTAGTCAAGCATTCCATGGGAATGTCAACTCAATGCCTGGCAGCTGTGAAAAAGGCAAACTCTATGCTGGGGATCATTAGGAAAGGAGTTGATAATAAAACTGCAAGGATTGTCATGCCCTTATATAAAGCCGTGGTGCGACCGCACTTGGAGTACTGTGTTCAGCTCTGGTCGCCACATCTCAAAAAGGATATCGAAGAGATAGAAAAAGTGCAGAGAAGGGCAACGAGGATGATCGAGGGATTGGAGCACCTTCCTTATGAGGAGAGGCTGCAGCGTTTGGGACTCTTTAGTTTGGAGAGGAGACGACTGAGGGGGGATATGACTGAAGTCTATAAAATTATGCATGGGATAGAAAATGTTGACAGAGAGAAATTTTTCTCTCTTTCTCACAATACTAGAACCAGGGGGCATCCATTGAAAATGCTGGGGGGAAGAATTAGGACTAATAAAAGGAAACACTTCTTCACGCAATGTGTGATTGGTGTTTGGAATATGCTGCCACAGGAGGTGGTGATGGCCTCTAACCTGGATAGCTTTAAAAAGGGCTTGGACAGATTTATGGAAGAGAAGTCGATCTATGGCTACCAATCTTGATCCTCCTTGATCTCAGATTGCAAATGCCTTAGCAGACCAGGTGCTCAGGAGCAACAGCCGCAGAAGGCCATTGCTTTCATATCCTGCCTGTGAGCTCCCAAAGGCACCTGGTGGGCCACTGCAAGTAGCAGAGAGCTGAACTAGATGGACTCTGGTCTGATCCAGCTGGCTTGTTCTTATGTTCTTATGAAAATCAATGTGGTGAAGAAGAAGAAGAAGAAGAAGAAGAAGAAGAAGAAGAAGAAGAAGAAGAAGAAGAAGAAGAAGAAGAAGAAGAAGAAGAAGAAGAAGAAGAAGAAGAAGAAGAAGAAGAAGAAGAAGAAGAAGAAGAAGAAGAAGAAGAAGAAGAAGAAGAAGAAGAAGAAGAAGAAGAAGACACGAGTTGAGCATCTTTAAAGCAGAGAAAAGGTTGAGGGATGGTGAAAAATAGCTTGTCTCTGGGATAGGTTTCCACCTGTTCATAATTTTCGGGGATTGCTCATATTTTAGGAGCGCTGCCCAGAGAGATTTATTTTGCATGGAGTTGGTCCACATCTTATGCAAAGGCAAAATGGTCTGAACCAGCTTCAATCATTCCTGCCTTCAGTTTCCAAAATATGGGTTTTAGAGCTAGGAGGAAGCTTCGGGAAGCAGCGAGGGGATGAAAGCCAGGGTGGTGTGGAAAAAACAAACAAACTAATATCGTTTGGTGTTGTGTGGAAAGTGTGGGGTGGAAAAAAAACAAACCAATTTTGCTTCTTTATTGTTAGGGCCCTTTTAATCCGCAGAAAAGCACTTTTATCGCAAGCATTCTTGGCAGAGTTGCAAAACTTTTCTCTTCTGCTGAGCTTTTGTGTTGTCGTGCGAGAACATTTGCTCATTTGTTTAAATTAGCCTTCCTGGCAACGATCCCTCAGCCAATCTGAATGGCTACCCAGAGTTGTGTTAGCTCACTGTTTTGCTACAAGATGCCTGATTGGCTGGGATCCCACTGAATTGCAAGGAGTCTCCAGACGACAGACATCTGACCCCCTGGAGAAAATGGCTGCTTTAGAGGGTGGACTCTATAGCATTACACCCCACTGAGGTGACCCCAAACCTCATCCTCTTCAGACTCCACTCCCAAATCTTCAGAGATTTTCCCACCCGAAGATGGCAACCCAAGATTTGCATCACCCATATGACTCATGCAGTGGTGGGATCCAAAAATTTTAGTAACAGGTTCCCATGGTGGTGAGATTCAAACTGTGGCGTCGCACCAATGGGGCTGGGCGGGGCACGACGGGAGCGTGGCCAGGCATTCCGGGGGTGGGCCATTCCTGGGCAGGGCTGTGGCAAGGACGCAGCCGCTGCGCTGGTCCTTGGGAGGGAAACGAATGCACGCAGGCGCAGGCTGCCACGCACGCCAGTGCACCTCCTGCTAGACTGCTTCAAGTTCTGCGCGCTACTGCTGAGAGGAGGGGCGTCATTAAGGCAAAAATCACATGGCAAAATCACCAATTAGTCACCCCCTCTCGGCACACACAAATAATTAGCAACCTACTCTCGGGAACCTGTGAGAACCTGCTGGATCCCACCGCTGGAGCAAGCTTGTTTTTCTTCGGCTCCAGAGACTAGAACCAGGAGCAATGGGTTCAAGGTGAAGGAAAAGAGATTCCACCTAAACATCAAGAAAAACGTCCTGACAGTCAGGGCTGTTTGACAGTGGAATATGCTGATTCAGAGTGTGGTGGAGTCTCTTTCTTTGCAGGTGTTCAAAGAGAGGCTGGATGGCCATCTGTCAGGAGTGCTTTGATGGTATGTTCCTGTATTGGGGGGGGGTTGGACTTGATGGCCCTTGGGATCTCTGCCAACTCTAGAATTCTATGATTCTAAGATTCCTTTCAAAGCAGATATCCAAATGATTAAAGCGGTTTTGCAGAACTTTGCATCTCCCTGGGATAACTATGGCTGATCTTTCAGGGAAAGAAGGAGGGGGTTAGAATCTCTGATTATTTTACAGCATTTGCACATTATTGTTACGGCATTTTGCACCTTTTCACACTCAAAAAAAGTTGTACAGCATTTATGTGCCATTTTTATATCACTGCCAAAAAAAATCTTAATTTTATCCAGAGGGAAAAAAATGGGCACGAGAAATAGTTTGAAATTTTTGCAATGAGATGAAAATCACCATCCATCCCTCGGAGAAGCGAAATCGACAGGGATTTTCCAAGCTGAATAAGCTGGGATGAGAATTTTGGCAACTAATGTCTTTATCATGTGGCCGTCAGCAAGCTCAACTCTTAACAGGACCAATTTCTTCTTCAGGTGGGATTGTAAAATGAACTCTGGCTATGCTGATAGTCAATAGCGGAATGCGGAATAACGGAAAATAGCGGAATGCGGAATAACGAAAAATAGCGGAATGCGGAATAACGAAAAATAGCGGAATGCGGAATAGCGAAAAATCTGTTAAGGATATAGCGAGCCATAACTTTTCGTGTATGAATAAACAGCCCCACCTGAGAAATATTCACAGCACACATTTATGGCAGGACTCCCTGCTGTAAATAAGCCCTTCATTTTATTGGCAGCACGTGCAGGCAAAGGATACCACAGCCAGAGGGATTTTCGCATCGGCAGCCCCTTGGAAACGTTTCCATTTCCCAGGGCAGAGAAACAAAAGGGATCTCCTGGTTGAGGCCCGGCGGCGTAGAGCAATCACCTTAGCTAGGTGTAATGCCCTGCCTTCTTCTTTTAGCCTTGGACGCCACCTTGGAATCCCACATAAAGAAAGGAAATGCCCGTGTGGCATGGGTTCTGTGGAAACAGTATCTCATATTTATTGACTGACTGACTGACTGACTGACTGACTGACTGACTGACTGACTGATTGATTGATTGATTGATTGATTGATTATTAAATTTATACTTTTATACACCGCCCTCCCCCAAAGGGCCCAGGGCGGTTTGCAACGAAAATAAGTAAGCACATCATACAAGGATGGTAATACACTTTAAAATACAACATCCAATCGTAAAACATGTCAAACAACAACACAGCAGAACAGATGGCGTCCAATAATTAAAACTCCCCCTAAGAGGGAACAGCAAAGCCCCAGATTGTTAAACTAAGAGGGGGGAGGGGAGGGGGCATCGGCATCAGCGGCCGGTCTCTCCAAAAGCCCGGGGAATAGCTCAGTCTTACAGGCCCTGCGAAACTCATTAAGGTACCGCAGGGCCCGGACAGCTGGGGGGAGAGCATTCCACCAGGCAGGGGCCAGGGCTGTAAAGGCCCTGGCCCGTGTGGAGTCCAGCCGCATCATGGAGGGGCCAGGAACCACCAGCAAATTGGCCTCTGCCGAACGCAGAGGCCGAGATGGGACATATGGGGCCAGACGGTCCCACAGGTACGAGGGTCAAAATGGTGTTGAATTGTACTTTTTATGAGATAGATAGGAAGAAGCACATAATCCCCTTCCTGCATGGAAGTGCAGGCGTTACAGATAAACAGAAGGTTATATATCTTTTAAACAGCCACAACTACGAGCTGTTTGAAGCGGTGGCTAAATTTTTAAATGGTGTTATTTTAACTCGTCAGAAGTTGTAAAGGCTGTTATCATCTTGCAATGTTAATGTGAAACTATTTATATGCCATTAAAGGTATTCGGTTTAAAAAACAAAAAACAAAAGGGATCTTCTCCCCAGAAATGGAGCCCATTTTTCAGCTTGAAATGCTAACAACTTCAGGGTAGTGTGCGATAGGGGAGTGGCCGGCTCCTTTGATCAATAAGGAGAGAAGAAACCAGGCAGCCGCAGAGAGGGCCCACTGGGTCAATGCCTGGTTTCAATTGCGCAAGGAGACTTCAGTCGGTGTCTTTATCTCAGGGCAGGGGCAGGGGAGAGAGACACAGGCCTATCGTTTACTGGCTCGTAACTAGCCAGGATGACTAAGAAGAGCGGCCTCCATCGAGACGTGATAAAGGATGGTAAAAGCCTCTCTTGGGATGCTTTCAAACGGGCAGGATTGAGAGGGAGGGACTGTCCACTGTTTGTTAAAAACGAAGATCATCCAAAGTGGTGAAGAAGAAGGAGGAGGAGGAGGAGGAGGAGGAGCAGCAGCAGCAGGAGGAGGAGGAGGAGGAGCAGGAGCAGGAGCAGGAGGAGCAGGAGCAGGAAAAGCAGGAGCAGGAGCAGGAGCAGGAGCAGGAGAAGGAGAAGGAGAAGGAGAAGGAGAAGGAGAAGGAGAAGAAGAAGAAGAAGAAGAAGAAGAAGAAGAAGAAGAAGAAGAAGAAGAAGAAGAAGAAGAAGAAGAAGAAGAAGAAGAAGAAGAAGAAGAAGAAGAAGAAGAAGAAGAAGAAGAGGAAGAGGACGAGGACGAGGACGAGGACGAGGACGAGGACGAGGACGAGGAATTTGGATTTATATCCCACCTTCCTCTCCTGTAAGGAGACCCAAGGTGGCTTACAAGCTCCTTCACCTTCCTCTGCCTTACAAGCTCCTTTCCCAGTAGGAGTAGGTGGAGTAGGAGTTTGGATTTATACCTTGCCTTTCTCTCCTGTAAGGAGACTCAAGGTGGCCTACAAGCTCCTTTCCCTTCCTCACCCCACAACAGACCCCTTGTGAGGCAGGTGGGGCTGAGAGAGTCCAGAGAGAACTGTGACTGGCCCAAGGTCACCCAGCAGGAATGGTGGAGTGCGGAATGCATCCGGTTCACCAGATAAGCCTCTGCCACTCAGGTGGACGGGGTGGGGAATCAAACCCAGTTCTCCCGATTAGAATCCACCTGCTCATAACTACTACACCGTACTGGGGAATATGTACAAAGCACGTAAGATTGTCAGCTCTAGGTTGGGAAATACCGGGAGATTTGGGGGGTGGAGTCTGAGAAGGGCGGGGTTTGGAAAGGGGAGGGACGTCAACAAGTTTAAGGTCATAGAATCCACCTTCCAGAGTGGCAATTTTCTCTGGAGGAACTGGTTTCTGTCACCTGGAGGTCAAATGTAATTCTGAGTGATTCTGAGTGAAGGCTGGCAACCCTAGAGAGGGCTTTGGGGTTCTATTCCCTGCCCCTTCAACACATGCGTTATATAAGAACATAAGACGCTCCCTGCTGGATGAGACTGGTAGTGCATGTAGCACAGCATCCTGTCTCACACAGTGGTCAACATGTGACTCGAACGACCAACAAACAGGTCTGTGTCGCCACCTAGCACTGATAGGCAGTAGCCTTTGGTCACTGTGGCTACTAGTAGCCCCTGGTGGGCTTGTCCTCGATGAAGCTGTCTAATCCCTTGCAAAGCTGTCTATGCCTGTGGCCATCGCTACCTTCCTCTGGCAGCAAAAATTACATTTTAATCATTCATTGTTTGAAGAAGTTCTTCCTTTAGCCTAGGGATTCCCAAAGTGGGCAGTACTGCCCCTGGGGCGGTGGAAACATCAAGGGTGAGTGTGTGTGAGGACTTTTGCGGCATCGGGGTGGGGGGGCGGCAGAGAACTTTGAGGCTGTGGGGGCAGCAATTCCTGGGCCAGCTGGCATAAGAACATAAGAACATAAGAACTAGCCTGCTGGATCAGACCAGAGTCCATCTAGTCCAGCACTCTGCTACTCGCAGGGGCCCACCAGGTGCCTTTGGGAGCTCACATGCAGGATGTGAAAGCAAGGGCCTTCTGCTGCTGCTGCTGCTGCTGCTCCCGAGCACCTGGTCTGCAAAGGCCTTTGCAATCTCAGATCAAGGAGGATCAAGATGGGTAGCCATAGATGGACTTCTCCTCCATAAATCTGTCCAAGCCCTTTTTAAAGCCATCCAGATTAGTGGCCATCACCACCTCCTGTGGCAGCCTATTCCAAACACCAATCGCACGTTGCGTGAAGGAGTGTTTCCTTTTATTAGTCCTAATTCTTCCCCCCAGCATTTTCAACGAATGCCCCCTGGTTCTAGTATTGTGAGACAGAGAGAAAAATTTCTCTCTGTCAACATTTTCTACACCATGCATAATTTGGGGTGGGGCCAGCTGGATCAGACCAGAGTCCATCTAGTCCAGCTCTCTGCTACTTGCAGTGGCCCACCAGGTGCCTTTGGGAGCTCACCTGCAGGACGTGAAAGCAATGGCCTTCTGCTGCTGCTGCTCCTCCTGAGCACCTGGTCTGCTAAGGCATTTGGAGGAAAAACAACCAGACCACCGCCACACAACCTGAAAACAACCCACAACAGCCAGCTGGTTCCGGCTGCGAAAGTCTTCGACGATACATCAATCGCATAGCAAACATGTGCTCTGCCACGAACCTTTCCCAAATTTGGCTGCCTTGAAACATTTCAATCAAGGCATAGTAAACAAAAGCAAAAAAATCCAGCTCCGCGAAAATGAAAAATGTTTTCAAGTTGTTAGAACGGAGAGATATTCCATATGTTAATGTTATACCCTCCGCTCTTTCGCTGTATAGCAAGCATGCATGTCATATGTAAATGTCGATATCTGAACATAATGCTATGCATGAGCACATACGCTTCGTCAGAACTGGGCAGCTGTTAGTGCTAGACGGCGCCAACTGTGTTATGGAAGCTGGGGTTCCTTGTGTGGGGGACAGCTTGCATCGCAAAATATACTTCTGCCTCCTGCATGCAAGGGGGGGGGGCATCCTACTACCCCAAGTTTAGATGGCTTGAAAAAGCAATTGCTTATGTTCAGAGCTGGGATCCAGCAGGTTCTCACAGGTTCCCGAGAGTAGGTTACTAATTATTTGTGTGTGCCGAGAGGGGGTTACTCATTGGTGATTCGGCCACGTGATTTCTGCCTTAGTTACGCCCTTCCCCTCAGCAGTAGCGCGCAGAACTTGAAGCAGTCTAGCAGGAGGTGCACCGGTGTGCGTGGCAGCCTGCACCTGCGTGAATTCGTTTCCCGCCCAAGGACCGGCGCAGCAGCTGCGTCCTTGCCACAGCCCCGCCCAGGAATGGCCCACCCCCGGAATGCCTGGTCACGCCCCCGTCGTGCCCCGCCCAGCCCCATTGGCACTACGCCACAGTTTGAATCCCACCACCATGGGAACAGTTTGGATCCCACCCCTGCTTATGTTGGTGGAGGATAAATCCGTCTTTAGCTATGATCTACAGTCAGTGGAACTTCCAAAAATGCAGCAGCAGCATTTTTTTGGCATTTCAGACGTCGAGCTACCTCAAAAACAGCGACTTTTTCTAGCATACCTGCCCATAAATGTCTGTGGAACATCTGGAAGAAAACGCTGGTGCCCAGAAAGGCACATCTTCTGCGTGAACTCGGAGAAGGGTCTTAGGTCTCCGGCTCCCACGGCAAAAGGCACAACTCTCGTTTTCTGCTGGATTCCCACCTGCTGTTAAAGATCAAAGTAGGGAAACATGACATCAAAACCAGGCAGACGTCGAATGGGGTAGGGTGAGACGTGCTTGGAGATTTTGGGGGTGGGATCTGGGGAGGGTTTGGGAAGGGGAGGAGCCTCATCAAGGTCCAATGCCACACAGCCAGAGGTGGGATCCAGCAGGTTCGCACCAGTTCCCGAGAGTGGGTTACTAATTATTTGTGCGTGCCGAGAGGGGGTTACTAATTGGGTCTGCTTTTCCATCTCCACGCCCTCGCCTCCCCGAGAGGCATCCTGCCTTTGAATGTGAAGGTTCCATATAGCAATTGCGACTAATAATGTAACTCCCTGAACTGGGTGAATCCCTTTCAGGTACTGCAATTCATGGATTCTCAGCCTTTTGTACCTTTTATCTCACCAGTCTCTATCAAAGAACCTGTGTGTTTCACCATTGCTGTGTTCAGATTTGTGAGTTGGGGCATTTTCTATAAGGTGATGATGATTTAGAAATGACCTGGTGCAAAAATATATTGGGGGGTCGTGGTGGGGTGGCTGCCTATGGTGGGGGGGCATCCAACTCATGTTTTGCCCAGGGCTCAGGTTTGCCTAGGAACGCCTCTGCCCCCTTTGCTGAGGAAGGGCTGGCGAGGGAACCTGTTACTAAAATTTTTGGATCCCACCACTGTACACAGCCCATCCTCCAAAGCATCTGTTTTTCTCCAGGAGAACTAATCTCTTGTCGTCTGAAGAACAGTTGTAATTCTGGGAGGTCTCCTGGGCCCACCTTGAGGTTGGCAGCCTGCGGGTCTCAGAATACAGCTTCCCAGACCTGTTGCTGACTGTCTCCAGTGGCTTCCAGAAGTATCCTCTGCTTCTCACAGGGCACCTGAAGCCCCCATTTTCCAGTGTGGTGGTGGTGGTGGTGGTGGTGGTGGTGGTGGTGGTGGTGGTGGTGGTGGTGGTGGTGGTGGTGGTGAAGAAGAAGAAGAAGAAGAAGAAGAAGAAGAAGAAGAAGAAGAAGAAGAAGAAGAAGAAGAAGAAGAAGAAGAAGAAGAAGAAGAACAACAACAACAACAACAACAACAACAACAACAACAACAACAACAACAAGAGACAAAGGAAGAACAAGGAAGGAACAAGAACAAGAACAAGGAAAGAACAAGAACAAGAGACAAGAAGAATGGTGATGGCCATATGGATGAAAAGCTTTAAAAGGGGCTTGGACAGATTTATGGAGGAGAAGTCGATTTATGGCTGCCAATCTTGATCCTCTTTGATCTGAGATTGCAAATGCCTTAACAGTCCACGTGCTCGGGAGCAACAGCAGCAGAAGGCCATTGCTTTCACATCCTGCTTGTGAGCTCCCAAAGGCACCTGGTGGGCCACTGCGAGTAGCAGAGAGATGGACTAGATGGACTCTGGTCTGATCCAGCTGGCTTGTTCTTATGTTCTTATGTTAAGAAGAAGAAGAAGAAGAAGAAGAAGAAGAAGAAGAAGAAGAAGAAGAAGAAGAAGAAGAAGAAGAAGAAGAAGAAGAAGAAGAAGAAGAGGAGGAGGAGGAGGAGGAGGAGGAGGAGGAGGAGGAGTTTGGATTTATAACCCACTTTTCTCAACCTTAAGGAGTCTCAGAGTGGCTTACAAGCTGCTTTCCCTTCCTCTCCCCACATCAGACACCTTGTGTGGTAGGTGGGACTGAGGGAATTCTCAGAGAACTGTGACTAGCCCAAGGTGGCCCAATGGGCTTCATGTGGAGGAGCTGGGAATGGAACCTAGCCCATCAGATTAGATTCAAGCCAAAGGGAGCTGCTGCTTATGCAGTTTTTCAAAGACCCCCCACCACCACCACCTTATTTTTGAGGAAATTTGCCCCGGAAAAGCTCCCAGAGGAAAGTCGCTTCCCTGAGACGGGCTACAGTGCCGTGCCGTCCTCCGCCGAGGTCTCTGGCCCCGTCTGGCTCGACTGTTGGCCCCACGCTGTGTAAATACCACTTGTAACTTATTTAGACTCCAAAGTGACTCAACCTCCAAACGTTTTTTTTTGGGCTCGTCTTTTTTTTTTCCCAGAGAGAGTTTAATGGGGATTATCATGCCAAAACCCTGAGCTATGCTTCCCTTTCATCCCTCTAATGTGATCCATACATCAAGAGACACTAACACAGGCAGGGGGGGCTTCTGACAAGAGGAACCTGGGAACAATCAGGCAGTGCGCCTCTCCCCCCCCCCACAACCTCCCCTGTTCCTCCCCGAACTGATACATTCCTTGAAATGTAAATAGAAAGGAGAGGTTGCAGTTCTTGGATGCATTATGCCCAGCTGGGGAGGGATATATGAAGCTAAGGGTGGTTTTGCTTTCTCCTGTTCCCCAGCTTGGATTTCGGCGTCCCAAGCTTCGGGAAACGGGGGGGGGAACCTCGTCTTAAGACTGGGGATTCGTGGGTCAGCTTCCGATGACACCACGGTTAACCTATGGGGAGCCGAACCCATCTGAGCACGCAGGTATCTGTATGTGCACGCATTACCCCATATGTCCCCACTCGGCCTCTGCGATCAGCAGAGGCCAATCTGCTGGTGATCCCCAGCCCCTCAATGATGCGGCTGGCCTCCACACGGGCCAGGACTTTTACAGCACTGGCCCCGGCCTGGTGGAACACCCTCCCTCCAGCTGTCCGGGCCCTGCCCGGAGACCTTGGTGAGTTCCGCAGGGCCTGTAAGACTGTGTTGTTCCACCGGGCCTTTGGAGTGTCTGGCCGCTGATATGGTGCCCCCTTACTGCTCCTTGCTTTGGGGCTGGCCATCAAGGGTCCCCTCATATTGAGGGGCCCGCCGTCCCCCCTTCTGGGGGTAGGTTTTAAATTGGGGTTTTGGACGCCTCCTGTCTATTTATGTATTAACTGTTTTCGCTGTTTTATATGAGTTTTAAGTTATTTTATTGATGATTATGGGATGGAGCCTATGTATTTATATTTTGTGTATGACTTGCTCCTGCCTGACGTTGAATTGGGTTGTTCACCGCCTGGAGCCCTTTGGGGATCGGGCGGTATAAAAATTGAATGAATGAATGAATGAATGAATGAATGAATGAATGAATGAATGAATGAATAAATAAATAAATAAATAAATAAATGTACGCCACACAGACAAGGCCCACATCTGGGGTAATCGGGATTGCTGGGCCTATGTTATGTCTAATGTGGTGGCGCTACCAGATCCCTCCAACCCACGTCATTCAGGGTAGGGATGCCAGCCTCCAGGGGGAACCTGGGGACCCCCTAGAATTACAGCTCCTCTCCAGGCTACAGAGGTCAGTTTCCCAGGATAAAATGGATGCTTTGGAGGGTGGAGTCTATGACATTACACCTCACTGAGTTTTGGCTCCATCTCCAAAACTCCAGGAATTTCCCAGTCTGGATCTAGCAATTCTACTCCCCAACCCCCACTGGCGGCCAGGAAGTACTCGTAGTGGCCAGGAAGTACTGTGGGTGCCTAGGCCACTCCTGGCGGCCAGGAAGTACTCCTGGGGACATTGTGATTGTGGAGGTGGCAAATGCAAATGCTTCCTCTCCTGTTACTTTCCAAGAGATTCAAACCTGGGAGAATAGGGGTGCCAAACACCAGGTGGGCCCTGTAGATGTCCTGGAGTTGCAACTGATCTACAAACAACAGGGATCCATCCCCCTGGAGATAATGGAGACTTTTCAGGGTGGACTTTGTGGCCTTGTTTTGCACTGAGGTCTTCTGAGAGCCAGCGCAGTAAAGTGGTTAAGAGCAGGTGCACTCTAATCTGGAGAACCGGGTTTGATTCCACATTCTGCCACTTGAGGCCTTTCTGGTGAACCAGATAAACTTGTGCACTCCAACACATGCCAGCTGGGTGACCTTGGGCTAGTCGCAGTTCTTCAGAGCTCTCTCAGCCCCACCCCCTCACAGGGTGTTTGTTGTGGGGGGGGGAGGAAAGGAGATTGTAAGCCCCTTTGAGTCTCCTGAGGAGAGAAAGGGGAGACATAAATCCAAACTACTACTACTACTACTACTACTACTACTACTACTACTACTACTACTACTACTACTACTCTTCCTCTTCCTCTTCCTCTTCTTCTTCTTCTCCTCCTCCTCCTCCTCCTCCTCTCCCCCCAACCCTGCCCACTCCTGGCTTCACTCTCAAAATTTCCAGAAATTTCAGGCCCAGAGTGGGCAACCCCTAATGAGAAAGGGTTCCTGGGCAAGTCAATCCACTGCCGACATTATCTTTGTGTGTCTCCTAAGTGCTGTCAAGCAAAAGCAAACTATGCCCAGGCTACAAAGCAACAGTCACAAATACTATAAGGGCAAAAAGGGCAAAACATATTTAATGTAAACATGCACTTGTGTTTGCAGAAGCGCAGCAACTATGATCTCCCAGGGAACATCAGATTCAAGAGTCTCCGCAATGCACCATAGCTGCACAAATACATTGCACAAATCCGGCATGAAGTCCTTGCAGAGAGAGTCACGACGTCCCCAGTCAATCCAAAGTCCACACTTAAGGCGAGCTTTCTGGGTTTTTTGCCCGTTTTGTGAATACAAAGCACTTCTCCAGTATTAAAGGTTCCCATTTGTCCAGACAGTTTTAAGATATATTGCCTTAATTTCACCAACAGCAAACTCTCATGTTTAACATCATCGAAAACTGGCTAAAGTTGAGCGCAGAGGTGTACGGCCCAGGGGGACCTATGAGATCAAATGTCCCCGGGCTGCAGCCATTTAGTCACATGGGGGGCAGAAAATCACCCCCATACCCCTCCACCTTTGAGAAGACCTGGTGCAGAAGAAGAAGAAGAAGAAGAAGAAGAAGAAGAAGAAGAAGAAGAAGAAGAAGAAGAAGAAGAAGAAGAAGAAGAAGAAGAAGAAGAAGAAGAAGAAGAGGAGGAGGAGGAGGAGGAGTTTGGATTTATATCCCCCTTTCTCTCCTGTAGGAGACTCAAAGGGGCTTACAATCTCCTTGCCCTTCCCCCCTCACAACAAACACCCTGTGAGGTGGGTGGGGCTGAGAGAGCTCCGAGAAGCTGTGACTAGCCCAAGGTCACCCAGCTGGCGTGTGTGGGAGTGCACAGGCTAATCTGAATTTCCCAGATAAGCCTCCACAGCTCAGGCGGAAGAGCTGGGAATCAAACCCGGTTCCTCCAGATTAGATACACGAGCTCTTAACCTCCAATGCCACTGCTGCTCCTAAACAACATTGTTGGGTTGTGGGGGAGGGCGGCCACCCATACAGGGGGATGTGTATGTGTGTGGAAAACTCAGATTTTGAACCGGGCTACATTTTCCCTAGATACGCCTCTGGTGGAGCGCAAATAGGGGGTTATTTGATTTCAAATCCCTTCCGACTCAGGGTGACTCTACGAATCGATGAACTCCAAACTGTCTCTGTTAAACAGCCTCGCTCAGGCCTTGCAAACCGACGGCCATGGCTTCTTTGGCAGAGTCGGCCCATCTCACAAAATCATCTTTCGGGAATTTTATTGACACTTCTTGCGGTTCCGTTTCTGTACTCCATTTTATTCTCATGACGTACCCTCTGTTACCAGCGGGGGTTCTGAGTGCGATGTTTCTTTTTTGCTTGCAAATCAGGAGTACGGGATTCATTCAGCTTCCTGCTCTTAGGTTTCAAAAGAAGGGACTAGTTTGTTCGGAACAACATACACTTATTAGCGGAGAAGGGAGCAGCTGGTTCCAGGACAAGGGAACTCACATAGTCGACATTTATCACCATCAAACAGAACTAACTGCACATATCCCAACAGACACAAATATCAAAGGGGGAGGGGGGTACAGACCGTTCCATTGTGGCGTATGCAGAAAATGCACCGCAAAGCAGTGGCTCCGTTTAGAAAGCCAGGGCGGATGCGTTTATGGTATGCTAAGCTTGCATACAAAAGAAGAAGAAGAAGAAGAAGAAGAAGAAGAAGAAGAAGAAGAAGAAGAAGAAGAAGAAGAAGAAGAAGAAGAAGAAGAAGAAGAAGGAGGAGGAGGAGGAGTTTGGATTTCTATCCCCCCTTTCTCTCCTACAGGAGACTCAAAGGGGCTTACAATCTCCTTGCCCTTCCCCCCTCACAACAAACACGCTGTGAGGTAGGTGGGGCTAAGAGAGCTCTGAGAAGCTGTGACTAGCCCAAGGTCACCCAGCTGGCGTGTGTGGGAGTGTGCAGGCTAATCTGAATTCCCCAGATAAGCCTCCACAGCTCAGGCGGCAGAGCTGGGAATCAAACCCGGTTCCTCCAGAAGAGTTTGAATTTATATCCCCCCCTTTCTCTCCTACAGGATACTCAAAGGGGCTTACAATCTCCTTGCCCTTCCCCCCTCACAACAAACACCCTGTGAGGTGGGTGGGGCTGAGAGAGCTCCGAGAAGCTGTGACTAGCCCAAGGTCACCGAGCTGGCGTCTGTGGGAGTGTGCAGGCTAATCTGAATTCCCCAGATAAGCCTCCACAGCTCAGGCAGCAGAGCTGGGAATCAAACCCGGTTCCTCCAGAAGAGTTTGGATTTATATCCCCCCCTTTCTCTCCTGCAGGAGACTCAAAGGGGCTTACAATCTCCTTGCCCTTCCCCCCTCACAACAAACATCCTGTGAGGTAGGTGATAGAAGAAGAGTTTGTTTTTATACCCGACTTTTCTCTACTGAAAGGAGTCTCAAAGTGGCTTACAATTGCCTCCCCTTCCCCTCCCCACAACAAGCACCTTGTGAGGTCGGTGGGGCTGAGAGAGTTCTGAGAGAACTGTGAGTGGCTCAAGGTCGCCCAGCAGGCTTCATGTGGAGGACTGGAGAATCGAACCTGGTTCGCCAGATTGCATGTGGTTGCTGTTCAGGGCCACTTTCGGGAAAGCGGGATGTAATAACCAACTCTTCTACCTTCCAATTACTTATTTTGTTGATCGTTAGATGTTTCTTTGGCCCCTTCCGCACATGCAGAATAATGCACTTTCAGTCCACTTTCAGTGCACTTTTGCAGCTGTGCGGAATAGCAAAATCCACTGGCAAATAATTGTGATTGAAAGTGTATTATTCTGCATGTGTGGAAGGGTCCTTAGTCCTGATGATTCTGGGTCATCACTTTGGGAAAAGCTGTTGGTATCTACTGTTTTCACTGCAGTCTTGGGGACCTCTTGAATGGGCTGGGCACTGTGTGGGCCCAGGGTTGGAGCTAGGGGGAAACTGCGCCTGGGGTACATGTGTGCCCTGCGCCCTTGCCATACCCCTGCCTGCCACGCCACGCCCCTGCACCAGTGTGCGCCCGGTGCATTGTGCCCCCCACTTTCCCCTTGGCGCTACGCCACTGTGTGGGCTACTGGCTGCCTGCAAGCCACATGCAAGTTCACATTGTTTATTCAGAGTAAAATCTGGCGTCACATTTTTTTTAAAAAAAGAAATACCAAGATGGATGTCGCATCATGCAGCACTTATTTGAATAACAGCCTGCCATTCTTGGCTCTGAAGCGCATGTTTTCCTGATGCAGGATACTTCCTGAGAGGCTAGGCAAAGGAATGGAGAAGACGAGGCTGTGAAATGTGGAACGGAACGAAAGGGAGGGCCCCAATCTACATCCTCTCGCCAGACGGTTCTCCCCTCTTTCCGCCATGTAGTCAATCCAATGACATCATGGCCATGTTGAGTTTCCAGCAAATGATGCAGAGTAGGGATGGGAAAACAGCAGGGTTCCTGCGCACTGTTACCAGTCTATAGGTCTCTTGCTATCATAACTGATCTCCAGGTGATAAAGATCAGCTTCCCTGGAGAAAATGGCTTTGGTGGGTGGAGTCCAGAGGTGGGATCCAGCAGGTCCTCACAGGTTTCTGAGAGTAGGTTACTAATTATTTGTGTGTGCCGAGAGGGGGTTACTAATGGGTGATTTTGCCACGTGATTTTTGCCTTAGTTACGCCCCTCCTCCGCTCCTCAGCAGTAGGGCACAGAACTTGAAGCAGTCTAGCAGGAGGTGCACCGGCGTGTGTGGCAGCCTGCGCCTGCGTGCATTCGTTTCCCGCCCAAGGACCGGCGCAGTGGCTGCGTCCTTGCCAAAGCCCTGCCCAGGAGCGCCCCACCCCTGGAATACCCGGCCCCGCCCCCGTCGTGCCCCGCCCATCCCCATTGGCGCTACGCCACAGTTTGAATCCCACCACCATGGGAACCTGTTACTAAAATTTTTGGATCCCAAAATTCTGTAAAGGATGAAGTTTGAGCCAGAGTCAACTCTCTCTCTCTGCTTTGGGCAGTGGACTCTATGGTTCTATACCCTACGGAAAAGGAAGAATAAGGAGGAGGAGGAGCTTGGATTTAGACCCCGCTTTTCTCAACCATAAGGTGTCTCAAAGCAAGAGGGTGTAGTTTCATTTCAACACCTTGCCAGAGGAAGAACTCTTGTGAAACATAAAATTCTCACGGCACACTGTGAATTGGAAGTGGAGCTACTGAACACCATTTTATCCCAGCTTGGATTATTTTTTTCAGCCTGAGTGTAATGGACTGTAGGACTGTCACAGAATGGGCTACTGTAGACAGTGGTTGGAGTGTTGGCCTGGACCTGGGAAGACCAGGGTTCGAATCTCTTCTTAGCCATGATGTTCGCTGGATCAGCTGTCTGTCAGATTCCCCTACCTGCCAGAATTGCTCTAAGGACCGAAAGGAGAAGAAGAAGAAGAGTTTGGATTTATATCCCCCCTTTCTCTCCTGCAGGAGACTCAAAGGGGCTTACAATCTCCTTGCCCTTCCCCCCTCACAACAAACACCCTGTGAGGTAGGTGGGGCTGAGAGAGCTCCAAAAAGCTGTGACTAGCCCAAGGTTACCCAGCTGGCGTGTGTGGGAGTGTACAGGCTAATCTGAATTCCCCAGATAAGCCGCCACAGCTCAGGCGGCAGAGCTGGGAATCAAACCCGGTTCCTCCAGATTAGATACACGAGCTCTGAAACCTCCTACGCCACTGCTGTACAGAATGGGGATGGGTGAACTACAGCCCCTCCTGCACAGAAAAACACACTTTCAATCCACTTTCAATGCCCTTTGCAGCTGTGCGGAATAACAAAATCCACTTGCAAACATTCGTGAAAGTGGATTGAAAGTACTTTGTTCTGCATCTGCGGAAGGGGCCTACATCAGCTCTCCTCAGTTCCTCGGAGGCAGGGCAGGATTTTTAGAAAGCCTGACAAGCAGAAGTTTCTGCTGTCGGAAGAAACGGCATCTAGCGTGCTCTTTAGATGAAAAGACATCATCTTTACCAAAAAAAGAGGAGTGTCCCCGAGCAAGAGACATCTGGTAATCCTACCTTTGGGGACATTTCAGGAAGAAATGGAAGAAGCAGAGCCTCCGCCTTTCTTGTGGCTCTCTGTGCAAGCAGTTCAGACTCCGTGACTCACTGTTTTGCCTTCCATAGCGCACTTCAAAGCAAGCGGCAAGTGAGCGACCCGAGAGAGAGCAAAATGAAAAGAGGGGGAAGATGTGCTTCAAGTTGCTGACTTGAGATGTGAGACGGAAGGAAAGGAACTCAACTCGGATTCATGATTTCGTTTTATTTCTTCCATTCGTACCCCGACCTGCACCGAAGTCCCAGGGAGGCTTACATGATGGGGTTAAAAGCCCCGTTAAAACATGCATTCCTAAAAACATTAAAAACATAAAACATAAACCTTAAAAACCACCATGAAAACATCCTTTCAAAACAGTCAATAAAAACATCATTAAAAATCCCCACCCTTCAGCTGGCATCGAAGTGGGGCCATCCAAGTCCGCAGTGGGAGCCAAGGACTTGTCCGCAGTGGGAGCCAAGGACATGTGTAACCCCCATGCTCAGAATGGGTTGACCCAGAAAGGGGTGGAGACTCAAAGCAGCAGGAGGCTGCAGAGCTCATGTAGTTGGAGGAGACGAGGCTACCAGACTCGGACCTTGATTTGTAGAAGCCCTTAACACCTTGTTAAGGTAACTGCAATGTTGTTGGGAACTACTGGGAAGGTAGTTGTTTGTTTTTGCTATGTTGTAAATGTTGCAGTTTATTGTTTCAGGGTTTTTATGTTTGTAATGGGTGAGAGTTCTCCTGGAAACCTTCATCATGTCGAATCCTGTTCACCAAGCCCTTGGAGTCTTCAGGAGCCAACCCACTTGCAAAGAAAAATTGGACTTGGCAGTATCAGTAGACTGTAAATATAAGGACTTGAAAATGCAACCTGAACAGGACCTTGAAATGTGATGTTAAATGTTGATGTTATATGTTATATGTTAAGAAAGTAAACCATTTTGTTTTTAAAATTTGTTGCTGCAAACTCATTCCAAGTTCTACCCCACAGAACCCACAGATAGAGTTACACCATGGGCCTTCGTTTGCCAGACTCTGCGGGCGGAGGATCACGTCTATCAGTTTGCCTCAGTGCTTGGCCGAGCAACGGCAGCAAGTTTGGGCTTTCATCCCTTGTCAGCAATGTGGTGACGTCACTTCCAGTGCCCGCTGATGACAGGAGGATGTTCTGGTATTGAGGCAAACCTCTATGATAAAAACCAGTGGAGTTTTTGCACAAATACCATGGTGTCTCCTCATTGCCCGTGATGTGATGATGTCACTTCCGGTACACACTGGAAGTGACATCGCCATGTTACAGACGGAGGCGTAGGTCCCAGTTTGCTGCTGGTAAGCCCCCCCTCCACCAGTTGCCAGCAACCCTATGTATTCTCCCACTCATTGATTAGTGTTGCCAACCTCCAGGTGGTAGCTTGAGATCTCCCGGAATTAGACCAGAAACTCCAGAGGTTAGTTCCTCTTTAAAAAGGCTGCTTTAGAGAGTGGACTCTGGCTCAAACTTCATCCACCACAGGCTCCACCCACCAAATTTCCAGGTATTTTCCAACCTACAGCTGTAAGGAGTCTTAAAGTGGCTTACAAACTCCTTTCCCTTCCTCTCCCCACAACAGACACCTTGTGACGCAGGTGGGGCTGAGAGAGTTCTGCGAGAACTGTGTCTGACCCAAGGTCACCCAGCAGGCTTCATGTGTAGGAGTGGGGAAACAAATCCAGTTAACCAGATAAGAGTCCACCACTCATGGTAAAGGAGGAGGGAATCAAACCTGGTTCTCCAGATTAAAAAGTCCACCCCTCTTCAACTAGTAGGAGGGAGCAGCAGTGGCGTAGGAGGTTAAGAGCTCGTGGATCTAATCTGGAGGAACCGGGTTTGATTCCCCTGAGCTGTGGAGGCTTATCTGGGGAATTCAGATTAGCCTGTACACTCCCACACACGCCAGCTGGGTGGCCTTGGGCTAGTCACAGCTTCTCGGAGCTCTCTCAGCCCCACCCACCTCACAGGGTGTTTGTTGTGAGGGGGGAAGGGCAAGGAGATTGTCAGCCCCTTTGAGTCTCCTGCAGGAGAGAAAGGGGGGATATAAATCCAAACTCTTCTTCTTCTTTTAAGGGAACCTCCCCAAATCTCCAGGAATTTCCTGGGCCAGAGTTGGTAACCTTACCTGGCAGCAGAGATAGCTGGAGATGCCACCGGGTACTGGTTTAGCAGCAATGCCCACAATCCATTTCCCTCCACACATACACACAAATGTACCCTCGCTTCCTTCCCGTTTCATTCCAGTGCCAAAGACATCTTTGTCTAAAAAGGGGGAAAAAATTCTTTTTTTTTTTAAAGATTTTATACTTTATTAAATGTATTAAAATATGTTACAACCATAAATCATATATGATGTACATAAATAAAAATTAATCTGCTGTACAGGGGGAAAAAATTCTAACCAGCAAGAGGCAACAGGCAGTATTCATTATAATGCTTTATCAATAAATTAACTTTGGCTGGCTTTGCTGGCCTGGATGGAGGAGGACGCCTGTCGTAAAAGCATCCCATTTGCATTTAACATTGATGCTTCAGAACGGCGAAAGGTTGGCAGCGGCGGAAAATCAGCAAGTTCAGTTTGACGAACTAATTTTATTCTACCCTTTTCGCATGTCTATGTCTGTAAGAACCTATAGACCTAAATGATGAATGATTATACTTGGCAGACATCGCTGCAGCCTGCGTGGCACCAAAATACAGAGATGTGCACAACACAACTTGGCACGAGCCACTCTAGGAGCCAGCATCTCTGTGGTGCCTATTCTTGGCTTCGCTTTTTGCTGACCTAAGAAACTGCAGGACAAAGAAAGCTTCCGCACCACCCACCACAGCCAAGTCAGAGATGCGCCTACAAGCCAGGATGCTGAGTGAATCAGAATTTTCTGTGGAATTTGTAAAGCAATTATTTGCACAACGGCTCCGGGATGGGTGTGAGGAGATGGGTGCAGGAACAAAACAATGTCCATTCTGGCTAAGGCAGTGGTGGGATCCAAAAATTTTAGTAACAGATTCCCATGGTGGTGGGATTCAAACTGTGGCGTAGCGCCAATGGGGCTGGGCGGGACACAACGGGGCGGGGGCGGGCATTCCGGGGGCGGGGCATTCCTGGGCGGGGCTGTGGCAAGGACGCAGCCGCTGCGCCGATCCTTGGGTGGGAAACGCAGGCGCAGGCTGCCACACACGCCGGTGCACCTCCTGCTAGACTGCTTCAAGTTCTGCATGCTACTGCTGAGAGGAGGGGCGTAACTGAGGCAAAAATCACGTGGCAAAATCACCAATTAGTAACCCCCTCTCGGCACACACAAATAATTAGTAACCTACTCTCGGGAACCTGTGAGAACCTGCTGGATCCCACCTCTGGGGCAATGTGATTTCACTCTAGAACTTGTGGATCTCCCAGACTCTATAGCAGTGATGGCGAACCTTTCTGAGACCGAGTGCCCAAATTGCAACCCAAACCCCACTTATTTATCGCAAAGTGCCAACTCGGCAATTTAACCTGAATGCTGAGGTTTTAGTTTAGAAAAAAACGGTTGGCTCCCTCTTCCTCTGTCCCACCTGCTCGAGCAGGGGCCAGCCTGCTCTAGCCTCCATCAAGTCCCACCACGCGCGGGTCTGTCTCTCCGGCATCTCTGCTCCTCCCCCCCCCCCCCCCCGGCAGCAGCCACCCGGAGCACAGGCACCAGGCCCGCCAGCCGAGTCCTCCCTACTCACCGCGGTGCGCGCACATCGTGCTCAGTGGCCCGGGCCAGCCTGGATGTGCTTGTGTGTGTGTGGGGGGTGATTTTCCGCCACCCCACATGACGAACTCTGTGTGTGCGTGCCCACAGAGAGGGCTCCGAGTGCCACCTCTGGCACCCGTGCCATAGGTTCACCATCACTGCTCTATAGTATACCACAGAGTCTACACTCTGAAGCGCCCTTTCTTTCCCAGAAAAATTGATTTGCGTCATCTGGGGGGATCAGTTGCCATAGAAGCTGGAAACCCATATAGACGACTCTTATAGATGAGCAGCAGTGGCGTAGGAGGTTAAGAGCTCGTGTATCTAATCTGGAGGAACCGGGTTTGATTCCCAGCTCTGCCGCCTGAGCTGTGGAGGCTTATCTGGGGCATTCAGATTAGCCTGTGCACTCCCACACACGCCAGCTGGGTGACCTTGGGCTAGTCACAGCTTCTCAGAGCTCTCTCAACCCCACCCACCTCACAGGGTGTTTGTTGTGAGGGGGGGAGGGCAAGGAGATTGTCAGCCCCTTTGAGTCTCCTGCAGGAGAGAAAGGGGGGGATATAAATCCAAACTCTTCCTCTTCTTCCTGCCTTCTTGTGGAGAACAAACCAGGCCTGAGCAACGGGCACAGAGGGCACAGTTTGTTTCCGATTAGTTTCCCTTCCGATTCTGACTAGGTGTCAGTAATTTAATCAAACCTTGTGGAGAAGAAGAATGCGGTGGCTGTCATGCAGAAATCTCCCCCTGGCAGCCAGCAGCTCCTCCCGGCCAGTCTGGGCCTTGAACGTGCTCCGTTGGTGCACCTGTTCCTAGCAGCCCCTTTTCCCCCCTGTCAGGCCTGCCAAGAAACCCTGAACCAAAGCGGAGGAGAAAGCGGCCTCTTCACTATCTGTCTGCCTCTCTCCGTCTTTGGCCCCGCTGCGCTCTTGGCACTTTCACAAAGTTTAATGGGGGGAAAGTCTTCTTGTGGCTTTAATTAAAGTGACTCCAGAATGCCAGGAATCCAGCAATGTGCTCCTACAGACTCCAAGACACCCTTGCTGGAACCTCCCCTCCGGCTGGGAAGAATCAGGGTTGCCGGATCTGGAACTGGAAGGATCTCTGGGTGCCACAGGGTCTGGCCTCAGATTCGGATAGGGGGGGACAACTCTGGTTTGGGAAATTCCTAGAGGTTTGGAGCTGAAGCTGCGGGAGGCAGAGTTTGGGGAAGGGAGCAAGCTTAGTAAGGATGGGAAGTAACTCTCGGGCTTCCATTCCTCTCCGACTCTATGGTATATCACAGAGTTTGCATTCCAAATTTGCCTTTTCCTCTATAGACTAGAAATAAGGTGTAATTCCAACAGAACTCCAGGGCCGATCCCACACGGCAAAATCATACCTGTGTCCCACCATTTTTTTTAACCTGGGTCTATTTTATCCCAGTTTCTCCCTCCACACGGCTGCCTGTTTCTTTCCAGGAGCTGAGTTAGGACTGGGAGGTAATACTCCAGTTTGTTCTGCATGAGCCCAGGTCTTTTGTATTTACACTGCAAGTGCATTCCCGCATGCGCAAGGTCTGGTGTTCTAATTGGCTGTTGTTGTGGGGCAGAAAAAATAAACTGGTTCTGCTCCCGTAGTGTTTGCATGGCAGCAGGGTCACCCCAGGGTATTTGAAAAGAATCACCAATTTGGCGATTTTTTAAAATCCCAGGGTATGGGAAATATCATGGGGCAACACCGGGGCAGGCCCACTTTAGCACCGGGATCCATGTGGAAAGCTTGCACGAACCAGGGTATTTTACTTGCCCATCCTGGGATACAGTGGAACCTCGGTTTTCGTTGGTAATCTGTCAAAAAAGAATCTATGAAAACCGAGGCAAACTTTCCCATAGGAATCACTGTAAATCCAATTAATCAGTTCTAGGCACTCCGAAAAACATACCAAAAACACATCTTGGGTGAATAAACATAGCGTTTAATGCTGAAAACAGTAACAAGCAATAACACTAAGACCAGCTTCAGAGCCAGTGGACCAATGTCGCACCAGAAAGCTGTCCAAAGAGGTCTGTTTCTCATGCCTCTTTAAGATTTGTCTGAAATGGGGCAAGGCATTGTCATTAAACAAGTTGCAGACACGGCCTGCAACAGCTTTGTCCGGGTGATTTTTCTCCACAACCCCCTGCACCTTACTGCAAATCGATGAAAACCGAGGCAAATTTTTCACTGAAAAAATCAATGAAAACCAAAACTGAGAAAACCGAAGGCAATGAAAGCCGAGGTTCCACTGTATTTGGATTGTGCAGAAACGGCCCAGGTTGCAGCTAGAGGTGGGCAATTCAAGATCTGAAAGAGATTAGGCCTTGCTGGCAGGAGGGTCAGTACGTCTATTTTGACAGGTAACATAAAGAGCCATTTGCCTAGTCCCATGGTGGCGAACCTTTGGCACTCCAGATGTTATGGACTACAATTCCCATCAGCCCCTTCCAGCATGGGCAATTGGCCATGATGGCAGTGGCTGAGGGAAATTGTAGTCCATAACATCTGGAGTGCCAAAGGTTCTCCACCACTAGCCTAGTCGTTAGGGCATGAGGCCCAAAGTGAGAAGACTGAAAGCCAACCTTTCTATGGCTGAATCACCTTGAGATCATCTCTCTCCCCCCCTCCCCTCTCAGCCTCACCTAGTTTCTCCTGGCTACCAGTGAATGATAGCGGGTAGAGTTGTCAGACCCAGGTTGAGAAACTCCTCAAGATTTGGGAATGGATCCTAGAGAGGACACGGACCTCAGTGGAGTCCACCCTCCAAAGCACCCACTTTCTCCAAGGGGCTGATCTCTGTTGTCGAGAGATTAACTTTAATTCTGGGGGATGCCCCAATCCAGCCTGTAGGCTGACCATCCCTGGTCTAACTAGGGAGAGCCAGTGTGATGTAGTGATTAAGAGCGGGTGGATTCTAATCTGGAGAACCGGGACTGATCCCGCACTCCTCAACCTGAGTGGCAGGTGAACCAGGTGTGTTTTGGCACTCCTACATTCCTACTGGGTGACCTTGGGCCAATCACAGTTCTCTCAGAACTCTCTCAGCCCCACCTACCTCACAGGGGGTCTGTTGTGGGGAGAGGAAGGGAAAGGAGCTTGGAGACCACCTTGAGTCTCCTTACAAGAGAGAAAGGTGAATCCAAACTCTTCTTCTTCTAACTTATATCACAGAATAGTTTTGAGGATCAGAGGAACGGTAATGGTATGGTATGGTAATTTAATTTCTATACCGTCCTCCCCCGGAGTGCTCAGGGCAGTGTACAACACACATAATATAGGCAACAATAAGCAGTATTACAAAATCAAAACATCAGCAATCATAATAGAACAATACAACAATAGAACATAATAATAGTCAGATGTCAGGCTACAAAAACAATAAACAATATTTCAAATATCAAGAAACAACAGTCTTGTAGGTATGCCATGTCCTGCAAGGGCACACCTTCTCCCATTTGCTCTTTAACATCTACATGAAATTGTTGAGGGAAATCACCCAGGGACTTGGAGCAAACTGTCAATGCTACACAGAGAGCACCCAGTTCCATTTCTCCCTTCTGAAACTGGAAAGAGGATGTTTCCAGAACATTTGCGGTAAGTGAGGGACGATGCTGAGGCAGGGGAGTAACTGCCTAAAATGGCGCCCGGGGCAGGCACAATGGCACACCCCACCCCGGGCCCCACTTAGGCAGATCACATGGGGGTCGCGTTGGCACACCCCACCCCGGGCCCCACTCCCCCTCACAACTGCACCCCTGCCTGAACTCCACGTGGAATTCAGGAGCAGGAGTGCGGCTGAACACTGGGCCAACCAGCAAGGCCTCGCTCTGCCCCGAACTCCACATGGAGTTTGAAGGGGGTGGGGTGAGCCTTTCTTCGATGCTGGGTTCGGTTGGCCAGGTCCATCTTTAAACTCTTCCCTCTTCCCTGAGTCTCTTTGAAGCCCTGGATCTCTGGCTTCCTTTGCATTTCATAACCCTGAAAGGAGCTTGTCTTACATGAACAACAGTCCTGGGATTAAGCTGACTCCATAACCATGAGAACTAGAAGAAGAAGAAGAAGAAGAAGAAGAAGAAGAAGAAGAAGAAGAAGAAGAAGAAGAAGAAGAAGAAGAAGAAGAAGAAGAAGAAGAAGAGGAGGAGGAGGAGGAGGAGGAGGAGGAAGAGGAAGAGGAAGAGGAAGAGGAAGAGGAAGAGGAAGAGGAAGAGGAAGAGGAGTTTGGATTTATATCCCCCTCTTCTCTCCTGCAGGAGACTCAAAGGGGCTTACAATCTCCTTGTCCTTCCCCCCTCACAACAAACACCCTGTGAGGTAGGTGGGGCTGAGAGAGCTCCGAGATTCTGTGACTAGCCCAAGGTCACCCAGCTGGCGTGTGTGGGAGTGTACAGGCTAATCTGAATTCCCCAGATAAGCCTCCACAGCTCAGGCGGCAGAGCTGGGAATCAAACCCAGTTCCTCCAGATTAGATACACGAGCTCTTAACCTCCTACGCCACTGCTGCTCTAGAAGTCTGGGTTTCTGAAAGAGACAACTTCGCAAAAAGAAGAAGAAGAAAGAATTGTCAAGGTTTTAAATTCCAGTCATCTTCCAGTCATCTGTGCGTTCCAGGAGAACTGAGCTCTCTAGTCTGGAGATGAGCTGGAATTCAGGACATCTCCAGGTCTCCCCTGGAGGCTGGCATCCCTAGTCACAGTGCCATCTAGTGGGGCGCACAAATGGCACCTCCTTCCGTCCATTGTCTCACCACTTAGAACAGTCTGGTGAGAAAAGGAAAGGAGGGAAAACATGATCAGGTTTGCTCACTGTTGGGCCAGGCCGGAAATTTGCTGAGATCAAACATTTCTGAACATTACTATTTAACTTTCAGCCGCGTTATTCAAATATTAACTGAATCACAAATATTTATAGACTGCATCTTGAAAGTGGTTTTTACAACCAGAACAGTGCAGCATGCAGAGTAATTGCTTGTGACTCCCGACTTCCCTTGTGTTCCAGCCGTCACATTTTGTGGGTTGTGGCAGAGGTGCTGGGAACTCTTCCTAATAGCTGCCGTCTGGTTCCTGGGTCCAAACCTGGATTCATTTCCAGGCCCTTGCGGCTACCCGAAGCATGATCCTGGCCAAGGGAAAAATTAATTTCCCTGCCACTGAGTTGCATCTTTTCTCAGCCGAAGTTTGCGAGTGCCTTTTCTCCTCTTTAATTTTTCGTTCTCATTTCCTGCCCCTTTCAGCATTGGGTTTGTATAGGGTTTGTATAGGGTAGGTATAGGGTTTGTACAGGGTTTGTATAGGGCAGTGGTGGCGAACCTTTGGCACTCCAGATGTTATGGACTACAATTCCCATCAGCCCATCAGGTGGGGCTGAGAGAGTTCAGAGAGCATGCTGGCAGGGGCTGATGGGAATTTTAGTCCATAACATCTGGAGTGCCAAAGGTTCGCCACCACGGGTATAGGGTATGATTCTTAAATTGGAAATGAGAGGTCCTGGGTTCAAGCTGGGTTGTTTGGTGTTCTCTACATCCTTTTAGCACTTAAAGTTCCGTTGGGATACCTGAAACTGATGAATAAACTTCTCATCCAGAGAGTTAAGTCAACAAGACTCAAGAATAGAAGCAGCTGCCGAATTTCGGCTTCAATGAAATTTTGAGCTGAATTTGGATGTCTCTGTTCGTGAGAGAGGCATTTCAAAGCAAATCCCCAAGTGCTTCTATTGGATTAGTGAAATTTCTTCGAGGAGTTCTACAGATTTGATACTTTGCAACCATGTGCAGCTTACATGACCGCTTCAGTCAAGGTGAACATAAGGACACAAGAAGAAGAGGGAATTTTGGATTTACACCCCACCTTTCTCTCCTGTAAGGAGACTCAGGGTGGCTTACAAGCTCCTTTCCCTTCCTCTCCCCACAACAGACACCTGGGGGCTTTCCCTCTGACAGAGTTGAACTGGTTTCTACCTAGGTTCACCTCAGTGAATCCCTACTGCCACCGAGCTCAACATTGTTTTGTCTCAGTTCCCCCCGCCCCTGAACTGTGACATCCTTGTCGCAGTTCTGAACTACACTTTTCTGCTGGAACAAGGTCGATACTGCTTCGAAGCTTCGAAGTGAGGAAGCATCGAAATGACACCTCATCCGTTCAACCAATCACGAGCCACTTTTGTGGCATGCGCAGAACGGGAGAGTCGTGGCGGGCAGAAAGCGCATGTAACTGTAAACTGTAAACTGGAAAAACTGTAAAAAAAAAGAATGCTCCCGTTTCCCGCCGTAACACAAGTGCCAATCACGATCGAGGAGCGAAACAGGCACCAAGATGATCCCGCCCACTTAGCTCGGTTCCAGGGGGCCAACTCAGTTGCTGTGGGGACAGCCTGGAATCGCCCTCCACTGAAGGGAACCGAGTCGACCTTAGCTCCCTTCTGTAGTGGGGAAAGCCCCCCTGGTGGGGCAGGTGGGGCTGAGAGAGTTCAGAGAGAACTGTGACTAGTCCAAGGTCAGCCAGCAGGAATGTAGGAGTGTGGAACGCATCTGGCTCACCAGATAAGTTGCTGCCACTTAGATGGAGGAGTGGGGGATCAAACCTGGTTCTACATATTAGAATCCACCTTCTCTTAACCACTACACCTTGCTGGTTGACCTGCTTGACCAGTCCAACATCCTGGTTTTACACATCAGCCATGTAGTTGCCCTGTCTACTGTTGGACGGATGTAATGTAACCATAATGGAACCCACGTGTTCAGAAGTAGCATATCTCAGATGGTGAAGGGCAATCATTGGACAACCATCTCCATCATGCCCTGCTGGTCCATTTCTCCCAGGCATTCGGTTGCTGGGCTTAGAAATATATAACTGGAGGAGTTGCTCCTTTGGACCAGAGAGGCAGTTTGTGTGTTAAGAACATAAGAACTAGCCTGCTGGATCAGACCAGAGTCCATCTAGTCCAGCACTCTGCTATTCGCAGTGGCCCACCAGATGCCTTTGGGAGCTCACATGCAGGATGTGAAAGCAATGGCCTTCTGCTGCTGCTGCTGCTCCCGAGCACCTGGTCTGCTAAGGCATTTGCAATCTGAGATCAAGGAGGATCAAGATTGGTAGCCATACATCGACTTCTCCTCCATAAATCTGTCCAAGCCCCTTTTAAAGCTATCCAGGTTAGTGGCCATCACCACCTCCTGTGGCAGCATATTCCAAACACCAATCACACGTTGCGTGAAGAAGTGTTTCCTTTTATTAGTCCTAATTCTTCCCCCCAGCATTTTTCAACGGGCCCCCTGGACTAGTATTGTGAGAAAGAGAGAAAAATTTCTCTCTGTGGGCATTACCTCTACCCCATGCATAATTTTATAGACTTCAATCATAACTCCCCCTCAAGTGTATATCTCCAAATTAAAGAGTCCCAAACGCTGCAGCCTCTCCTCATAAGGAAGGTGCTCCAATCCTTCAATCATCCTCGTTGCCCTTCTCGGCACTTTTTCTATCTCTTCAATATCCTTTTTGAGATGTGGCGACCAGAACTGAACAATGAACACAGTGTTCCTTTTTCTACTTCAAAACCATACTTATTGGCTTTTTGAAACACCCTGAGGAAAGAGCAAAAGAGGACCACTCCATCTTTCAGAATCAGTACTAGCGCAACCAACCACTTGCCGCTTCAGGGACACGTTTTATGAGTTCCAGCAGCAAACCGTATCAGTGCAAATAAACGAGAGGCTGTATCCCTTGGGAACCTGTCCAATAGCACTGGCATTTTCTTTTGGAGGGAAAGAAAACTTTGCCCAGTTGTGAGATGCTTAAAAGAGTGTCTTACAAGAGATTGCCTTTGCTAGTGAAATAAAGCCATGGGATCCAACCCTAAATTTTCCATCCAGATGTTGTCTCTCCTCTCCCACCACAGCCTACAGATCTTAACAAATCGCCATTCCTGTGGGGTCGAAGACCTTAAGGAATGAAAACAGGTTAGTATTGTCGAAGGCTTTCACAGCCGGAATCACTAGGGTGCTGTGTGGTTTCCGGGCTGTGTGGCCTTGTTCTAGCAGCATTCTCTCCTGACGTTTTGCCTGCATCTGTGGCTGGCATCTTCAGAGGATCTGATAGTAGGAATGGAAAGCAAGTGGAGTATATATACTATGAGGCCAAAAGGTGAGGCCCTCTGAATAGAGTAGCCTGGTATGTGAGTCACAAAGAAGTGTGTAGCCTGGGAGTAACAATGAAGATAGCAAGGTCAATAGGTGAATGCATCTGAATAGAAGTATCCTGGTCTTTGTTTCCTTTGATTGCTATTGTCTATAGTTGTCCTGTGTTTGTGTGGAGCTGATTAGTCACTGCCTTGATTCTAGAGTTTTTCAACACTGGCAGCCAAATTCTGTTCATTTTCATGGTTTCTTCCTTCCTGTTGAAGTTGTCCATGTGCTTGTGAATTTCAATGGCTTCTCTGTGTAGTCTGATGGAGTGGTTGTCAGAGTGGTCCAGAATTTCTGTGTTTTCAAATAATATTCTGTGTCCAGGTTGGTTTATCAAGTGTTCTGCTACTGCTGATTTTTCTGGCTGAAATAGTCTGCGGTGCCTTTCGTGTTCTTTAATTCGTGTCTGAGTGAACAGGTTAGCCTTCAGGTGGGCCTTGTGGGATTTCCTCTGGAAAACCAACATGGCAGAGGTTCAGGTGGTGGAACTCCATGGAGGACATCTTCGGCTCTTGCCTTTGACTTTTGCAACTCAGGTCTTCGTGGGACAGCAAGGGGCACAGAACTATAGCAGAATGCTCTGACCAGCGTTGGGGACTTTTCACTGAAAGAAGGACTGCAAATGAACCAAGTAACCAAGGAATCCCATCAATGTTCTAAAAATGGGGTGCTGTGTAGTTTCTGGGCTGTATGGCCGTGTTCTAGCAGCATTCTCTCCTGACGTTTCGCCTGCATCTGTGGCTGGCATCTTCAGAGGATCAGATCTTCTGAAGATGCCAGCCACAGATGCAGGCGAAACGTCAGGAGAGAATGCAGCCTGAAATCTTTCTTATTCTGTCCTCTATCCTACAACACCCAAAATGATTCCGGCTGTGAAAGCCTTCGACAACACATTCTAAAAATGTTTGCTTCAAAGGAAAGTTCTTACCAGCTTGCGACTTTCAAATGCATTCTTTCCCAAAGGATTTACTCAATAATTCTGCAACTGTAGGTATACCTTTGCACATCAGGTGACATGGCAAAAGATCTGAAAAGAGCAAAAATCCTACAAATTGACAAAGGCAAAAAAAATCATACAATAATTAGCTAAACCGAAGCTAAGTAACTGAACTTGGACTTTTGGGGGAGAAATCATACAAGGAAGGCCGTGTGGCATAATTCAAGGGCTTGAGCTCTTTCACGTTAGCATGACATCTGGCTCTAACAGATGTTTGCATTCCGGAAGCAAAAGATTCCTTGTGGCTCCTAAGCAATCAGCTTAAACTTGACGCAGGGATTAGAAAGCCTGTGACATCACAGCAGCCACAAGTGCCAGCTCTGGAGATTTTGGGGGTGTGGCCTGCGGAGGGTGGGGTTTATGGAGGGGAGGGGCTTCAATGGGATAGAATGCCATAGAGTCCACCTTCCAAAGTGGCCATTTTCTGCCGCTGAACTGATCTCTGTTGTCTGGAAATCAATGTAATAGCAGGAGATCTCCAGCTATAACCTGGAAGTTGGCAATCTGAACAGAAGCTGATCCAAAGACAGCTGGAGGAATCAGGTTATAGGGTATGTATGAGAGAAGGAGGCTTGATATCTTCCAGCTAGGGGTGGGGTATCTCGAGAGAGTAGGTGCACTCTAATCTGGAGAACCGGGTTTGATTCCCTGCTCTGCCACTTGAGCTGTGGAGGCTTATCTGGTGAACCAGATTAGTTGTGCCCTCCAACACATGCCAGTTGGGTGACCTTGGGCTAGTCACAGTTCTTTGGAGCTCTCTCAGCCCTCACTGTTGTGAGGGGGGAAGAGAAAGGAGTTTGTAAGCCCCGTTGAGTCTCCTTACAGGATAGAAGGGGGAAATATAAATCCAACTCTTCTTCTTCTTCTTCTTCTTCTTCTTCTTCTTCTTCTTCTTCTTCTTCTTCTTCTTCTTCTTCTTCTTCTTCTTCTTCTTCTTGACCTCAGCTCCTACTACCTGCAACCGCTTGACTGAGCAAGCAATATCTAATGAAATGGAGGAGGCACAATTGTCATCCCTGGCACGAGGGAGATGGCATCACTTCCTACTTGCGCAGGAAGTGATGTCATTTTGCCAGCAATCGTGACTTCCCAATCTGAAGTCCCCGCCCCCATTACCTGCTGATTATCTGGCAACCATAAACCATAAATTAGCCATCAACCGAGAGATCAGAGAGGAAAATTGCAAAACTCCAGGGGAGGATCACGGACACTGGTTTCGATGGTAGGGGTGCATATTATTTATCAGGGAGAAAAGGCAAAACAAGGACAAGGTGTTTGCTTCTTTGTTTAATACAAATTGCATCCTGCTGCTCCAAGCCTGGGCTTTTAACTCAGCTTCCATAGTAACGGCAGGACGATCAAAAACAGAAAATGTCAAACAAAAGAACAGCATCCATCAGGTTTTAAGAACAATACCATAAACATTACAAAAGGCGAGCACGCTGATTCATCAAGAGGAGGACCATACAGCCCCTCCCGTGACCACACAACGTCCCTTTCCCCACCAGAAAAGAAATGCCTCTTGTCAGAACTTTAAGGACAAATCACAAGCATTTAGGATTTCAAGTGGGATTTCTCCTCATTTGCAGTGAGGAGCAGCAGTGGCGTAGGAGGTTAAGAGCTCGTGTATCTAATCTGGAGGAACTGGGTTTGATTCCGCTCTCTGCCGCCTGAGCTGTGGAGGCTTATCTGGTGAACCAGATTAGTTGTGCCCTCCAACACATGCCAGTTGGGTGACCTTGGGCTAGTCACAGTTCTTTGGAGCTCTCTCAGCCCTCACTGTTGTGAGGTGGGAAGAGAAAGGAGTTTGTAAGCCCCGTTGAGTCTCCTTACAGGATAGAAGGGGGAAATATAAATCCAACTCTTCTTCTTCTTCTTCTTCTTCTTCTTCTTCTTGACCTCAGCTCCTACTACCTACAACCGCTTGACTGAGCAAGCAATATCTAATGAAATGGAGGAGGCACAATTGTCATCCCTGGCACGAGGGAGATGGCATCACTTCCTACTTGCGCAGGAAGTGATGTCATTTTGCCAGCAATCGTGACTTCCCAATCTGAAGTCCCCGCCCCCATTACCTGCTGATTATCTGGCAACCATAAACCATAAATTAGCCATCAACCGAGAGATCTCTGAATTCAGGTTAGCCTGTACACTCCCACACACGCCAGCTGGGTGACCTTGGGCTTCTCGGAGCTCTCTCATCCCCACCTACCTCACAGGGTGTTTGTTGTGAGGGGGGAAGGGCAAGGAGATTGTAAGTCCCTTTGAGTCTCCTGCAGGAGAGAAAGGGGGGATATAAATCCAAACTCTTCTTGTTCTTCTTCTACCTCACAGGGTGTTTGTTGTGAGGGGGGAAGGGCAAGGAGATTTGTAAGCCCCTTTGAGTCTCCTGCAGGAGAGAAAGGGGGGATATAAATCCAAACTCTTCAAACTCTCTTCAGTGGCTTCTGACAAACAACTGAGGAGCATTTTTGCAAGGATACCAATTGCGGGTTGGGAAATTCCTGGAGATTTTAGGATGGGAATTGGGAAGGGCAGGGTTTGGAGCAGAAAGGGGTGCAATGCAAGAGAGGCCACTCTCCAGAGCTTTCCTTCAAGGGGACTCATCTCTGTAGTCTGGGCAGCAGCTGCAATTCCAGGAGATCTCCAGGTCCCACCTGGAAGTTGGCACCCCTAAAACCACTCGCCCTGCTCTGTAGATCTTATGCCAGATCTCGAAAATAAACAGGAACATTGAAATAAACAGTCTAGGGGGAATGGCATGAGGTCAGAAACTGGTGCCAAGGAGGAAGCTCTGGGAAAGCAGAGGCACGTAGACAACGCTTTAAAGAGCTTAAGAACATAAGAACGAGCCTGCTGGATCAGGACAAAGTCCATCTAGTCCAGCACTCTGCTACTCGCTGTGGCCCACCAGGTGCCTTTGGGAGCTCACAGGCAGGATGTGAAAGCAATGGCCTGCTGCTGCTGCTGCTTCTGAGCACCTGGTCTGCTAAGGCATTTGCAATCTGAGATCAAGGAGGATCAAGATTGGTAGCCATAGATCGACTTCTCCTCCATATATCTGTCCAAGCCCCTTTTAAAGCTATCCAGGTTAGTGGCCATCACCACCTCCTGTGGCAGCGTATTCCAAACACCCATCACACGTTGCGTGAAGAAGTGTTTCCTTTTATTAGTCCTAATTCTTCCCCCCAGCATTTTCAATGAATGCCCCCTGGTTCTAGTATTGTGAGAAAGAGAGAAAAAATTCTCTCTGTCAACATTTTCTACCCCATGCATAATTTTATAGACTTCAATCATATCCCCCCTCAGACGTCTCCTCTCCAAACAAAAGAGTCCCAAACGCTGCAGCCTCTCCTCATAAGGAAGGTGCTCCAGTCCCTCAATCATCCTCGCTGCCCTTCTCTGCACTTTTTCTATCTCTTCGATGTCCTTTTTGAGATATGGCGACCAGAACTGAACACAGCACTCCACAGCTTGCAAAACCCGTGAAGCCATTTTGAAAACATTTTGGGCGACAGAATCATTTTTAAAGGGGATTCGTTTTGAACATTTCAAGACTGGAAAGAAAACATTTGGGGGTAAGAATAATGTGGGACTCCATGGAGGAAGCGTTTTATTTCCTGTCTCGAAATGTTTTAAAAGATTTGTGCGGAAAGGGCCGGTAGTGAATGTTGTGGGAGATGGTGGAGGAAGGGCAACTGGCACTTCTTCACGCAACGTGTGATTGTTGTTTGGAATATGCTGCCACAGGAGATGGTGATGGCCACTAACCTGGATAGCTTTAAAAAGGGCTTGGACAGATTTATGGAGGAGAAGTTGATCTGTGGCTATCCATCTTGATCCGCCTTGATCTGAGATTGCAAATGCCTTTGCAGACCAGGTGCTCAGGAGCAGCAGCAGCAGAAGACCATTGCTTCCACCTCCTGCATGTGAGCTCCCAAAGGCACCTGGTGGGCCACTGCAAGTAGCAGAGTGCTGGACTAGATGGACTCTGGTCTGATCCAGCAGGCTAGTTCTTATGTTCTTATGTTCTTATGGCAGCCCTGCGGATGGAAGGATGTGGAAAAGACTCTCTCCTCTGAATAAAGAGCATCATTTCCAACCAACAGGAGAAGCACGCTAGCCTTTGACATGTGGACACTTCTTGGACGGAGGGTCCATGTTCACACGGGCTTGAGTCCCATGATCTGGCAGCCAGATCAGCTACGGACCCTGCAGCCCACATGGGATGGGGGGCTGTCCCTTTGCTTTGGAGTTCATTGTTGGCCTCCGCTAGGGGAGCCGTCCCTCTTGTGCATTTTGCCATGGAGGATGACAGAGGCAGAACGATGCTAAAGATGTTTGCAGCTGCACCTGGGAAGGAGGCGTCATTCAACGAACCCAGACCTGCCGACGATTGTCAGTGCATCATGAGTCACATGCTTTCATTTGGCTCAGGGCCAGAGGTGGGATCCAGCAGGTTCTCACAGGTTCCCGAGAGTAGGTTACTCATTATTGGTGTGTGCCGAGAGGGGGTTACTAATTGGTGATTTTGCCACGTGATTTTTGCCTGAGTTACGCCCCTCCTCTCAGCAGTAGCGCGCAGGACTTGAAGCAGTCTAGCAGGAGGTGCACCGGCGTGCGTGGCAGCCTGCGCCTGCGTGCATTCGTTTCCTGCCCAAGGACCGGTGCAGTGGCTGCGTCCTTGCCACAGCCCCGCCCTGGAATGCCCGGCAACGCCCCTGTCGTGCCCCACCCAGCCCCATTGGCGCTACGCCACAGTTTGAATCCCACCACTATGGGAACCTGTTACTAAAATGTTTGGATCCCACCACTGCTCAGGGCCCCTTGATCTGTTATGGAGTCTGTGCCTTGCAGAAATAAAGTTGCTAAGTTGGAGAGAAACTGCACATCTCCTTTCCTGCCCGCCTTGGATACTTGGCGCACTATAGTAATGCACCTCTGTGGCCTCGAACAACTCACAAGAGGGGGCGGGCTGGATTTTAGGTCGGACGGCGAAGTGAAATGCGACTGTATTAAGTCATTACTCTGGAGTCTGATCCTCCTAGGGCAGTGGTGGCAAACCTTTGGCACTTCAGATGTTATGGACTACAATTCCCATCAACCCCTGGGGGGGGTGGGGGCAGGGGGGGGGGGGTCGGGGGCGGGGAAGGGGGGGGGGCGGGGGGGAGGGGGGGGGGGGGGGGGTACGCAGGGGGGGGGGGGGGCTGGTGGGGGGGGGGGGTGGCGGGGGGGGGGGGGGGAGTGGGGGGGGGGGGTGGGGGCGGGGGGGCGTGGGGTGTGGTGGGGGGGGGGGGGGGTGGGGGGGGGGGGGTGGGGGGGGGGGGGGGGGTGCGGGGGGGGGGGGGTGGGGGGGGGGGGGGGGGGGGGGGGGGGGGGGGGGGGGGGGGGGGGGGGGGGGGGGGGGGGGGGTGGGGGGGGGGGGGGGTGGGGGGGGGGGGGGGTGGGGGGGGGGGGGGGTGGGGGGGGGGGGGGGTGGGGGGGGGGGGGGGTGGGGGGGGGGGGGGGTGGGGGGGGGGGGGGGTGGGGGGGGGGGGGGGTGGGGGGGGGGGGGGGTGGGGGGGGGGGGGGGTGGGGGGGGGGGGGGGTGGGGGGGGGGGGGGGTGGGGGGGGGGGGGGGTGGGGGGGGGGGGGGGTGGGGGGGGGGGGGGGTGGGGGGGGGGGGGGGTGGGGGGGGGGGGGGGTGGGGGGGGGGGGGGGTGGGGGGGGGGGGGGGTGGGGGGGGGGGGGGGTGGGGGGGGGGGGGGGTGGGGGGGGGGGGGGGTGGGGGGGGGGGGGGGTGGGGGGGGGGGGGGGTGGGGGGGGGGGGGGGTGGGGGGGGGGGGGGGTGGGGGGGGGGGGGGGTGGGGGGGGGGGGGGGTGGGGGGGGGGGGGGGTGGGGGGGGGGGGGGGTGGGGGGGGGGGGGGGTGGGGGGGGGGGGGGGTGGGGGGGGGGGGGGGTGGGGGGGGGGGGGGGTGGGGGGGGGGGGGGGTGGGGGGGGGGGGGGGTGGGGGGGGGGGGGGGTGGGGGGGGGGGGGGGTGGGGGGGGGGGGGGGTGGGGGGGGGGGGGGGTGGGGGGGGGGGGGGGTGGGGGGGGGGGGGGGTGGGGGGGGGGGGGGGTGGGGGGGGGGGGGGGTGGGGGGGGGGGGGGGTGGGGGGGGGGGGGGGTGGGGGGGGGGGGGGGTGGGGGGGGGGGGGGGTGGGGGGGGGGGGGGGTGGGGGGGGGGGGGGGTGGGGGGGGGGGGGGGTGGGGGGGGGGGGGGGTGGGGGGGGGGGGGGGTGGGGGGGGGGGGGGGTGGGGGGGGGGGGGGGTGGGGGGGGGGGGGGGTGGGGGGGGGGGGGGGTGGGGGGGGGGGGGGGTGGGGGGGGGGGGGGGTGGGGGGGGGGGGGGGTGGGGGGGGGGGGGGGTGGGGGGGGGGGGGGGTGGGGGGGGGGGGGGGTGGGGGGGGGGGGGGGTGGGGGGGGGGGGGGGTGGGGGGGGGGGGGGGTGGGGGGGGGGGGGGGTGGGGGGGGGGGGGGGTGGGGGGGGGGGGGGGTGGGGGGGGGGGGGGGTGGGGGGGGGGGGGGGTGGGGGGGGGGGGGGGTGGGGGGGGGGGGGGGTGGGGGGGGGGGGGGGTGGGGGGGGGGGGGGGTGGGGGGGGGGGGGGGTGGGGGGGGGGGGGGGTGGGGGGGGGGGGGGGTGGGGGGGGGGGGGGGTGGGGGGGGGGGGGGGTGGGGGGGGGGGGGGGTGGGGGGGGGGGGGGGTGGGGGGGGGGGGGGGTGGGGGGGGGGGGGGGTGGGGGGGGGGGGGGGTGGGGGGGGGGGGGGGTGGGGGGGGGGGGGGGTGGGGGGGGGGGGGGGTGGGGGGGGGGGGGGGTGGGGGGGGGGGGGGGTGGGGGGGGGGGGGGGTGGGGGGGGGGGGGGGTGGGGGGGGGGGGGGGTGGGGGGGGGGGGGGGTGGGGGGGGGGGGGGGTGGGGGGGGGGGGGGGTGGGGGGGGGGGGGGGTGGGGGGGGGGGGGGGTGGGGGGGGGGGGGGGTGGGGGGGGGGGGGGGTGGGGGGGGGGGGGGGTGGGGGGGGGGGGGGGTGGGGGGGGGGGGGGGTGGGGGGGGGGGGGGGTGGGGGGGGGGGGGGGTGGGGGGGGGGGGGGGTGGGGGGGGGGGGGGGTGGGGGGGGGGGGGGGTGGGGGGGGGGGGGGGTGGGGGGGGGGGGGGGTGGGGGGGGGGGGGGGTGGGGGGGGGGGGGGGTGGGGGGGGGGGGGGGTGGGGGGGGGGGGGGGTGGGGGGGGGGGGGGGTGGGGGGGGGGGGGGGTGGGGGGGGGGGGGGGTGGGGGGGGGGGGGGGTGGGGGGGGGGGGGGGTGGGGGGGGGGGGGGGTGGGGGGGGGGGGGGGTGGGGGGGGGGGGGGGTGGGGGGGGGGGGGGGTGGGGGGGGGGGGGGGTGGGGGGGGGGGGGGGTGGGGGGGGGGGGGGGTGGGGGGGGGGGGGGGTGGGGGGGGGGGGGGGTGGGGGGGGGGGGGGGTGGGGGGGGGGGGGGGTGGGGGGGGGGGGGGGTGGGGGGGGGGGGGGGTGGGGGGGGGGGGGGGTGGGGGGGGGGGGGGGTGGGGGGGGGGGGGGGTGGGGGGGGGGGGGGGTGGGGGGGGGGGGGGGTGGGGGGGGGGGGGGGTGGGGGGGGGGGGGGGTGGGGGGGGGGGGGGGTGGGGGGGGGGGGGGGTGGGGGGGGGGGGGGGTGGGGGGGGGGGGGGGTGGGGGGGGGGGGGGGTGGGGGGGGGGGGGGGTGGGGGGGGGGGGGGGTGGGGGGGGGGGGGGGTGGGGGGGGGGGGGGGTGGGGGGGGGGGGGGGTGGGGGGGGGGGGGGGTGGGGGGGGGGGGGGGTGGGGGGGGGGGGGGGTGGGGGGGGGGGGGGGTGGGGGGGGGGGGGGGTGGGGGGGGGGGGGGGTGGGGGGGGGGGGGGGTGGGGGGGGGGGGGGGTGGGGGGGGGGGGGGGTGGGGGGGGGGGGGGGTGGGGGGGGGGGGGGGTGGGGGGGGGGGGGGGTGGGGGGGGGGGGGGGTGGGGGGGGGGGGGGGTGGGGGGGGGGGGGGGTGGGGGGGGGGGGGGGTGGGGGGGGGGGGGGGTGGGGGGGGGGGGGGGTGGGGGGGGGGGGGGGTGGGGGGGGGGGGGGGTGGGGGGGGGGGGGGGTGGGGGGGGGGGGGGGTGGGGGGGGGGGGGGGTGGGGGGGGGGGGGGGTGGGGGGGGGGGGGGGTGGGGGGGGGGGGGGGTGGGGGGGGGGGGGGGTGGGGGGGGGGGGGGGTGGGGGGGGGGGGGGGTGGGGGGGGGGGGGGGTGGGGGGGGGGGGGGGTGGGGGGGGGGGGGGGTGGGGGGGGGGGGGGGTGGGGGGGGGGGGGGGTGGGGGGGGGGGGGGGTGGGGGGGGGGGGGGGTGGGGGGGGGGGGGGGTGGGGGGGGGGGGGGGTGGGGGGGGGGGGGGGTGGGGGGGGGGGGGGGTGGGGGGGGGGGGGGGTGGGGGGGGGGGGGGGTGGGGGGGGGGGGGGGTGGGGGGGGGGGGGGGTGGGGGGGGGGGGGGGTGGGGGGGGGGGGGGGTGGGGGGGGGGGGGGGTGGGGGGGGGGGGGGGTGGGGGGGGGGGGGGGTGGGGGGGGGGGGGGGTGGGGGGGGGGGGGGGTGGGGGGGGGGGGGGGTGGGGGGGGGGGGGGGTGGGGGGGGGGGGGGGTGGGGGGGGGGGGGGGTGGGGGGGGGGGGGGGTGGGGGGGGGGGGGGGTGGGGGGGGGGGGGGGTGGGGGGGGGGGGGGGTGGGGGGGGGGGGGGGTGGGGGGGGGGGGGGGTGGGGGGGGGGGGGGGTGGGGGGGGGGGGGGGTGGGGGGGGGGGGGGGTGGGGGGGGGGGGGGGTGGGGGGGGGGGGGGGTGGGGGGGGGGGGGGGTGGGGGGGGGGGGGGGTGGGGGGGGGGGGGGGTGGGGGGGGGGGGGGGTGGGGGGGGGGGGGGGTGGGGGGGGGGGGGGGTGGGGGGGGGGGGGGGTGGGGGGGGGGGGGGGTGGGGGGGGGGGGGGGTGGGGGGGGGGGGGGGTGGGGGGGGGGGGGGGTGGGGGGGGGGGGGGGTGGGGGGGGGGGGGGGTGGGGGGGGGGGGGGGTGGGGGGGGGGGGGGGTGGGGGGGGGGGGGGGTGGGGGGGGGGGGGGGTGGGGGGGGGGGGGGGTGGGGGGGGGGGGGGGTGGGGGGGGGGGGGGGTGGGGGGGGGGGGGGGTGGGGGGGGGGGGGGGTGGGGGGGGGGGGGGGTGGGGGGGGGGGGGGGTGGGGGGGGGGGGGGGTGGGGGGGGGGGGGGGTGGGGGGGGGGGGGGGTGGGGGGGGGGGGGGGTGGGGGGGGGGGGGGGTGGGGGGGGGGGGGGGTGGGGGGGGGGGGGGGTGGGGGGGGGGGGGGGTGGGGGGGGGGGGGGGTGGGGGGGGGGGGGGGTGGGGGGGGGGGGGGGTGGGGGGGGGGGGGGGTGGGGGGGGGGGGGGGTGGGGGGGGGGGGGGGTGGGGGGGGGGGGGGGTGGGGGGGGGGGGGGGTGGGGGGGGGGGGGGGTGGGGGGGGGGGGGGGTGGGGGGGGGGGGGGGTGGGGGGGGGGGGGGGTGGGGGGGGGGGGGGGTGGGGGGGGGGGGGGGTGGGGGGGGGGGGGGGTGGGGGGGGGGGGGGGTGGGGGGGGGGGGGGGTGGGGGGGGGGGGGGGTGGGGGGGGGGGGGGGTGGGGGGGGGGGGGGGTGGGGGGGGGGGGGGGTGGGGGGGGGGGGGGGTGGGGGGGGGGGGGGGTGGGGGGGGGGGGGGGTGGGGGGGGGGGGGGGTGGGGGGGGGGGGGGGTGGGGGGGGGGGGGGGTGGGGGGGGGGGGGGGTGGGGGGGGGGGGGGGTGGGGGGGGGGGGGGGTGGGGGGGGGGGGGGGTGGGGGGGGGGGGGGGTGGGGGGGGGGGGGGGTGGGGGGGGGGGGGGGTGGGGGGGGGGGGGGGTGGGGGGGGGGGGGGGTGGGGGGGGGGGGGGGTGGGGGGGGGGGGGGGTGGGGGGGGGGGGGGGTGGGGGGGGGGGGGGGTGGGGGGGGGGGGGGGTGGGGGGGGGGGGGGGTGGGGGGGGGGGGGGGTGGGGGGGGGGGGGGGTGGGGGGGGGGGGGGGTGGGGGGGGGGGGGGGTGGGGGGGGGGGGGGGTGGGGGGGGGGGGGGGTGGGGGGGGGGGGGGGTGGGGGGGGGGGGGGGTGGGGGGGGGGGGGGGTGGGGGGGGGGGGGGGTGGGGGGGGGGGGGGGTGGGGGGGGGGGGGGGTGGGGGGGGGGGGGGGTGGGGGGGGGGGGGGGTGGGGGGGGGGGGGGGTGGGGGGGGGGGGGGGTGGGGGGGGGGGGGGGTGGGGGGGGGGGGGGGTGGGGGGGGGGGGGGGTGGGGGGGGGGGGGGGTGGGGGGGGGGGGGGGTGGGGGGGGGGGGGGGTGGGGGGGGGGGGGGGTGGGGGGGGGGGGGGGTGGGGGGGGGGGGGGGTGGGGGGGGGGGGGGGTGGGGGGGGGGGGGGGTGGGGGGGGGGGGGGGTGGGGGGGGGGGGGGGTGGGGGGGGGGGGGGGTGGGGGGGGGGGGGGGTGGGGGGGGGGGGGGGTGGGGGGGGGGGGGGGTGGGGGGGGGGGGGGGTGGGGGGGGGGGGGGGTGGGGGGGGGGGGGGGTGGGGGGGGGGGGGGGTGGGGGGGGGGGGGGGTGGGGGGGGGGGGGGGTGGGGGGGGGGGGGGGTGGGGGGGGGGGGGGGTGGGGGGGGGGGGGGGTGGGGGGGGGGGGGGGTGGGGGGGGGGGGGGGTGGGGGGGGGGGGGGGTGGGGGGGGGGGGGGGTGGGGGGGGGGGGGGGTGGGGGGGGGGGGGGGTGGGGGGGGGGGGGGGTGGGGGGGGGGGGGGGTGGGGGGGGGGGGGGGTGGGGGGGGGGGGGGGTGGGGGGGGGGGGGGGTGGGGGGGGGGGGGGGTGGGGGGGGGGGGGGGTGGGGGGGGGGGGGGGTGGGGGGGGGGGGGGGTGGGGGGGGGGGGGGGTGGGGGGGGGGGGGGGTGGGGGGGGGGGGGGGTGGGGGGGGGGGGGGGTGGGGGGGGGGGGGGGTGGGGGGGGGGGGGGGTGGGGGGGGGGGGGGGTGGGGGGGGGGGGGGGTGGGGGGGGGGGGGGGTGGGGGGGGGGGGGGGTGGGGGGGGGGGGGGGTGGGGGGGGGGGGGGGTGGGGGGGGGGGGGGGTGGGGGGGGGGGGGGGTGGGGGGGGGGGGGGGTGGGGGGGGGGGGGGGTGGGGGGGGGGGGGGGTGGGGGGGGGGGGGGGTGGGGGGGGGGGGGGGTGGGGGGGGGGGGGGGTGGGGGGGGGGGGGGGTGGGGGGGGGGGGGGGTGGGGGGGGGGGGGGGTGGGGGGGGGGGGGGGTGGGGGGGGGGGGGGGTGGGGGGGGGGGGGGGTGGGGGGGGGGGGGGGTGGGGGGGGGGGGGGGTGGGGGGGGGGGGGGGTGGGGGGGGGGGGGGGTGGGGGGGGGGGGGGGTGGGGGGGGGGGGGGGTGGGGGGGGGGGGGGGTGGGGGGGGGGGGGGGTGGGGGGGGGGGGGGGTGGGGGGGGGGGGGGGTGGGGGGGGGGGGGGGTGGGGGGGGGGGGGGGTGGGGGGGGGGGGGGGTGGGGGGGGGGGGGGGTGGGGGGGGGGGGGGGTGGGGGGGGGGGGGGGTGGGGGGGGGGGGGGGTGGGGGGGGGGGGGGGTGGGGGGGGGGGGGGGTGGGGGGGGGGGGGGGTGGGGGGGGGGGGGGGTGGGGGGGGGGGGGGGTGGGGGGGGGGGGGGGTGGGGGGGGGGGGGGGTGGGGGGGGGGGGGGGTGGGGGGGGGGGGGGGTGGGGGGGGGGGGGGGTGGGGGGGGGGGGGGGTGGGGGGGGGGGGGGGTGGGGGGGGGGGGGGGTGGGGGGGGGGGGGGGTGGGGGGGGGGGGGGGTGGGGGGGGGGGGGGGTGGGGGGGGGGGGGGGTGGGGGGGGGGGGGGGTGGGGGGGGGGGGGGGTGGGGGGGGGGGGGGGTGGGGGGGGGGGGGGGTGGGGGGGGGGGGGGGTGGGGGGGGGGGGGGGTGGGGGGGGGGGGGGGTGGGGGGGGGGGGGGGTGGGGGGGGGGGGGGGTGGGGGGGGGGGGGGGTGGGGGGGGGGGGGGGTGGGGGGGGGGGGGGGTGGGGGGGGGGGGGGGTGGGGGGGGGGGGGGGTGGGGGGGGGGGGGGGTGGGGGGGGGGGGGGGTGGGGGGGGGGGGGGGTGGGGGGGGGGGGGGGTGGGGGGGGGGGGGGGTGGGGGGGGGGGGGGGTGGGGGGGGGGGGGGGTGGGGGGGGGGGGGGGTGGGGGGGGGGGGGGGTGGGGGGGGGGGGGGGTGGGGGGGGGGGGGGGTGGGGGGGGGGGGGGGTGGGGGGGGGGGGGGGTGGGGGGGGGGGGGGGTGGGGGGGGGGGGGGGTGGGGGGGGGGGGGGGTGGGGGGGGGGGGGGGTGGGGGGGGGGGGGGGTGGGGGGGGGGGGGGGTGGGGGGGGGGGGGGGTGGGGGGGGGGGGGGGTGGGGGGGGGGGGGGGTGGGGGGGGGGGGGGGTGGGGGGGGGGGGGGGTGGGGGGGGGGGGGGGTGGGGGGGGGGGGGGGTGGGGGGGGGGGGGGGTGGGGGGGGGGGGGGGTGGGGGGGGGGGGGGGTGGGGGGGGGGGGGGGTGGGGGGGGGGGGGGGTGGGGGGGGGGGGGGGTGGGGGGGGGGGGGGGTGGGGGGGGGGGGGGGTGGGGGGGGGGGGGGGTGGGGGGGGGGGGGGGTGGGGGGGGGGGGGGGTGGGGGGGGGGGGGGGTGGGGGGGGGGGGGGGTGGGGGGGGGGGGGGGTGGGGGGGGGGGGGGGTGGGGGGGGGGGGGGGTGGGGGGGGGGGGGGGTGGGGGGGGGGGGGGGTGGGGGGGGGGGGGGGTGGGGGGGGGGGGGGGTGGGGGGGGGGGGGGGTGGGGGGGGGGGGGGGTGGGGGGGGGGGGGGGTGGGGGGGGGGGGGGGTGGGGGGGGGGGGGGGTGGGGGGGGGGGGGGGTGGGGGGGGGGGGGGGTGGGGGGGGGGGGGGGTGGGGGGGGGGGGGGGTGGGGGGGGGGGGGGGTGGGGGGGGGGGGGGGTGGGGGGGGGGGGGGGTGGGGGGGGGGGGGGGTGGGGGGGGGGGGGGGTGGGGGGGGGGGGGGGTGGGGGGGGGGGGGGGTGGGGGGGGGGGGGGGTGGGGGGGGGGGGGGGTGGGGGGGGGGGGGGGTGGGGGGGGGGGGGGGTGGGGGGGGGGGGGGGTGGGGGGGGGGGGGGGTGGGGGGGGGGGGGGGTGGGGGGGGGGGGGGGTGGGGGGGGGGGGGGGTGGGGGGGGGGGGGGGTGGGGGGGGGGGGGGGTGGGGGGGGGGGGGGGTGGGGGGGGGGGGGGGTGGGGGGGGGGGGGGGTGGGGGGGGGGGGGGGTGGGGGGGGGGGGGGGTGGGGGGGGGGGGGGGTGGGGGGGGGGGGGGGTGGGGGGGGGGGGGGGTGGGGGGGGGGGGGGGTGGGGGGGGGGGGGGGTGGGGGGGGGGGGGGGTGGGGGGGGGGGGGGGTGGGGGGGGGGGGGGGTGGGGGGGGGGGGGGGTGGGGGGGGGGGGGGGTGGGGGGGGGGGGGGGTGGGGGGGGGGGGGGGTGGGGGGGGGGGGGGGTGGGGGGGGGGGGGGGTGGGGGGGGGGGGGGGTGGGGGGGGGGGGGGGTGGGGGGGGGGGGGGGTGGGGGGGGGGGGGGGTGGGGGGGGGGGGGGGTGGGGGGGGGGGGGGGTGGGGGGGGGGGGGGGTGGGGGGGGGGGGGGGTGGGGGGGGGGGGGGGTGGGGGGGGGGGGGGGTGGGGGGGGGGGGGGGTGGGGGGGGGGGGGGGTGGGGGGGGGGGGGGGTGGGGGGGGGGGGGGGTGGGGGGGGGGGGGGGTGGGGGGGGGGGGGGGTGGGGGGGGGGGGGGGTGGGGGGGGGGGGGGGTGGGGGGGGGGGGGGGTGGGGGGGGGGGGGGGTGGGGGGGGGGGGGGGTGGGGGGGGGGGGGGGTGGGGGGGGGGGGGGGTGGGGGGGGGGGGGGGTGGGGGGGGGGGGGGGTGGGGGGGGGGGGGGGTGGGGGGGGGGGGGGGTGGGGGGGGGGGGGGGTGGGGGGGGGGGGGGGTGGGGGGGGGGGGGGGTGGGGGGGGGGGGGGGTGGGGGGGGGGGGGGGTGGGGGGGGGGGGGGGTGGGGGGGGGGGGGGGTGGGGGGGGGGGGGGGTGGGGGGGGGGGGGGGTGGGGGGGGGGGGGGGTGGGGGGGGGGGGGGGTGGGGGGGGGGGGGGGTGGGGGGGGGGGGGGGTGGGGGGGGGGGGGGGTGGGGGGGGGGGGGGGTGGGGGGGGGGGGGGGTGGGGGGGGGGGGGGGTGGGGGGGGGGGGGGGTGGGGGGGGGGGGGGGTGGGGGGGGGGGGGGGTGGGGGGGGGGGGGGGTGGGGGGGGGGGGGGGTGGGGGGGGGGGGGGGTGGGGGGGGGGGGGGGTGGGGGGGGGGGGGGGTGGGGGGGGGGGGGGGTGGGGGGGGGGGGGGGTGGGGGGGGGGGGGGGTGGGGGGGGGGGGGGGTGGGGGGGGGGGGGGGTGGGGGGGGGGGGGGGTGGGGGGGGGGGGGGGTGGGGGGGGGGGGGGGTGGGGGGGGGGGGGGGTGGGGGGGGGGGGGGGTGGGGGGGGGGGGGGGTGGGGGGGGGGGGGGGTGGGGGGGGGGGGGGGTGGGGGGGGGGGGGGGTGGGGGGGGGGGGGGGTGGGGGGGGGGGGGGGTGGGGGGGGGGGGGGGTGGGGGGGGGGGGGGGTGGGGGGGGGGGGGGGTGGGGGGGGGGGGGGGTGGGGGGGGGGGGGGGTGGGGGGGGGGGGGGGTGGGGGGGGGGGGGGGTGGGGGGGGGGGGGGGTGGGGGGGGGGGGGGGTGGGGGGGGGGGGGGGTGGGGGGGGGGGGGGGTGGGGGGGGGGGGGGGTGGGGGGGGGGGGGGGTGGGGGGGGGGGGGGGTGGGGGGGGGGGGGGGTGGGGGGGGGGGGGGGTGGGGGGGGGGGGGGGTGGGGGGGGGGGGGGGTGGGGGGGGGGGGGGGTGGGGGGGGGGGGGGGTGGGGGGGGGGGGGGGTGGGGGGGGGGGGGGGTGGGGGGGGGGGGGGGTGGGGGGGGGGGGGGGTGGGGGGGGGGGGGGGTGGGGGGGGGGGGGGGTGGGGGGGGGGGGGGGTGGGGGGGGGGGGGGGTGGGGGGGGGGGGGGGTGGGGGGGGGGGGGGGTGGGGGGGGGGGGGGGTGGGGGGGGGGGGGGGTGGGGGGGGGGGGGGGTGGGGGGGGGGGGGGGTGGGGGGGGGGGGGGGTGGGGGGGGGGGGGGGTGGGGGGGGGGGGGGGTGGGGGGGGGGGGGGGTGGGGGGGGGGGGGGGTGGGGGGGGGGGGGGGTGGGGGGGGGGGGGGGTGGGGGGGGGGGGGGGTGGGGGGGGGGGGGGGTGGGGGGGGGGGGGGGTGGGGGGGGGGGGGGGTGGGGGGGGGGGGGGGTGGGGGGGGGGGGGGGTGGGGGGGGGGGGGGGTGGGGGGGGGGGGGGGTGGGGGGGGGGGGGGGTGGGGGGGGGGGGGGGTGGGGGGGGGGGGGGGTGGGGGGGGGGGGGGGTGGGGGGGGGGGGGGGTGGGGGGGGGGGGGGGTGGGGGGGGGGGGGGGTGGGGGGGGGGGGGGGTGGGGGGGGGGGGGGGTGGGGGGGGGGGGGGGTGGGGGGGGGGGGGGGTGGGGGGGGGGGGGGGTGGGGGGGGGGGGGGGTGGGGGGGGGGGGGGGTGGGGGGGGGGGGGGGTGGGGGGGGGGGGGGGTGGGGGGGGGGGGGGGTGGGGGGGGGGGGGGGTGGGGGGGGGGGGGGGTGGGGGGGGGGGGGGGTGGGGGGGGGGGGGGGTGGGGGGGGGGGGGGGTGGGGGGGGGGGGGGGTGGGGGGGGGGGGGGGTGGGGGGGGGGGGGGGTGGGGGGGGGGGGGGGTGGGGGGGGGGGGGGGTGGGGGGGGGGGGGGGTGGGGGGGGGGGGGGGTGGGGGGGGGGGGGGGTGGGGGGGGGGGGGGGTGGGGGGGGGGGGGGGTGGGGGGGGGGGGGGGTGGGGGGGGGGGGGGGTGGGGGGGGGGGGGGGTGGGGGGGGGGGGGGGTGGGGGGGGGGGGGGGTGGGGGGGGGGGGGGGTGGGGGGGGGGGGGGGTGGGGGGGGGGGGGGGTGGGGGGGGGGGGGGGTGGGGGGGGGGGGGGGTGGGGGGGGGGGGGGGTGGGGGGGGGGGGGGGTGGGGGGGGGGGGGGGTGGGGGGGGGGGGGGGTGGGGGGGGGGGGGGGTGGGGGGGGGGGGGGGTGGGGGGGGGGGGGGGTGGGGGGGGGGGGGGGTGGGGGGGGGGGGGGGTGGGGGGGGGGGGGGGTGGGGGGGGGGGGGGGTGGGGGGGGGGGGGGGTGGGGGGGGGGGGGGGTGGGGGGGGGGGGGGGTGGGGGGGGGGGGGGGTGGGGGGGGGGGGGGGTGGGGGGGGGGGGGGGTGGGGGGGGGGGGGGGTGGGGGGGGGGGGGGGTGGGGGGGGGGGGGGGTGGGGGGGGGGGGGGGTGGGGGGGGGGGGGGGTGGGGGGGGGGGGGGGTGGGGGGGGGGGGGGGTGGGGGGGGGGGGGGGTGGGGGGGGGGGGGGGTGGGGGGGGGGGGGGGTGGGGGGGGGGGGGGGTGGGGGGGGGGGGGGGTGGGGGGGGGGGGGGGTGGGGGGGGGGGGGGGTGGGGGGGGGGGGGGGTGGGGGGGGGGGGGGGTGGGGGGGGGGGGGGGTGGGGGGGGGGGGGGGTGGGGGGGGGGGGGGGTGGGGGGGGGGGGGGGTGGGGGGGGGGGGGGGTGGGGGGGGGGGGGGGTGGGGGGGGGGGGGGGTGGGGGGGGGGGGGGGTGGGGGGGGGGGGGGGTGGGGGGGGGGGGGGGTGGGGGGGGGGGGGGGTGGGGGGGGGGGGGGGTGGGGGGGGGGGGGGGTGGGGGGGGGGGGGGGTGGGGGGGGGGGGGGGTGGGGGGGGGGGGGGGTGGGGGGGGGGGGGGGTGGGGGGGGGGGGGGGTGGGGGGGGGGGGGGGTGGGGGGGGGGGGGGGTGGGGGGGGGGGGGGGTGGGGGGGGGGGGGGGTGGGGGGGGGGGGGGGTGGGGGGGGGGGGGGGTGGGGGGGGGGGGGGGTGGGGGGGGGGGGGGGTGGGGGGGGGGGGGGGTGGGGGGGGGGGGGGGTGGGGGGGGGGGGGGGTGGGGGGGGGGGGGGGTGGGGGGGGGGGGGGGTGGGGGGGGGGGGGGGTGGGGGGGGGGGGGGGTGGGGGGGGGGGGGGGTGGGGGGGGGGGGGGGTGGGGGGGGGGGGGGGTGGGGGGGGGGGGGGGTGGGGGGGGGGGGGGGTGGGGGGGGGGGGGGGTGGGGGGGGGGGGGGGTGGGGGGGGGGGGGGGTGGGGGGGGGGGGGGGTGGGGGGGGGGGGGGGTGGGGGGGGGGGGGGGTGGGGGGGGGGGGGGGTGGGGGGGGGGGGGGGTGGGGGGGGGGGGGGGTGGGGGGGGGGGGGGGTGGGGGGGGGGGGGGGTGGGGGGGGGGGGGGGTGGGGGGGGGGGGGGGTGGGGGGGGGGGGGGGTGGGGGGGGGGGGGGGTGGGGGGGGGGGGGGGTGGGGGGGGGGGGGGGTGGGGGGGGGGGGGGGTGGGGGGGGGGGGGGGTGGGGGGGGGGGGGGGTGGGGGGGGGGGGGGGTGGGGGGGGGGGGGGGTGGGGGGGGGGGGGGGTGGGGGGGGGGGGGGGTGGGGGGGGGGGGGGGTGGGGGGGGGGGGGGGTGGGGGGGGGGGGGGGTGGGGGGGGGGGGGGGTGGGGGGGGGGGGGGGTGGGGGGGGGGGGGGGTGGGGGGGGGGGGGGGTGGGGGGGGGGGGGGGTGGGGGGGGGGGGGGGTGGGGGGGGGGGGGGGTGGGGGGGGGGGGGGGTGGGGGGGGGGGGGGGTGGGGGGGGGGGGGGGTGGGGGGGGGGGGGGGTGGGGGGGGGGGGGGGTGGGGGGGGGGGGGGGTGGGGGGGGGGGGGGGTGGGGGGGGGGGGGGGTGGGGGGGGGGGGGGGTGGGGGGGGGGGGGGGTGGGGGGGGGGGGGGGTGGGGGGGGGGGGGGGTGGGGGGGGGGGGGGGTGGGGGGGGGGGGGGGTGGGGGGGGGGGGGGGTGGGGGGGGGGGGGGGTGGGGGGGGGGGGGGGTGGGGGGGGGGGGGGGTGGGGGGGGGGGGGGGTGGGGGGGGGGGGGGGTGGGGGGGGGGGGGGGTGGGGGGGGGGGGGGGTGGGGGGGGGGGGGGGTGGGGGGGGGGGGGGGTGGGGGGGGGGGGGGGTGGGGGGGGGGGGGGGTGGGGGGGGGGGGGGGTGGGGGGGGGGGGGGGTGGGGGGGGGGGGGGGTGGGGGGGGGGGGGGGTGGGGGGGGGGGGGGGTGGGGGGGGGGGGGGGTGGGGGGGGGGGGGGGTGGGGGGGGGGGGGGGTGGGGGGGGGGGGGGGTGGGGGGGGGGGGGGGTGGGGGGGGGGGGGGGTGGGGGGGGGGGGGGGTGGGGGGGGGGGGGGGTGGGGGGGGGGGGGGGTGGGGGGGGGGGGGGGTGGGGGGGGGGGGGGGTGGGGGGGGGGGGGGGTGGGGGGGGGGGGGGGTGGGGGGGGGGGGGGGTGGGGGGGGGGGGGGGTGGGGGGGGGGGGGGGTGGGGGGGGGGGGGGGTGGGGGGGGGGGGGGGTGGGGGGGGGGGGGGGTGGGGGGGGGGGGGGGTGGGGGGGGGGGGGGGTGGGGGGGGGGGGGGGTGGGGGGGGGGGGGGGTGGGGGGGGGGGGGGGTGGGGGGGGGGGGGGGTGGGGGGGGGGGGGGGTGGGGGGGGGGGGGGGTGGGGGGGGGGGGGGGTGGGGGGGGGGGGGGGTGGGGGGGGGGGGGGGTGGGGGGGGGGGGGGGTGGGGGGGGGGGGGGGTGGGGGGGGGGGGGGGTGGGGGGGGGGGGGGGTGGGGGGGGGGGGGGGTGGGGGGGGGGGGGGGTGGGGGGGGGGGGGGGTGGGGGGGGGGGGGGGTGGGGGGGGGGGGGGGTGGGGGGGGGGGGGGGTGGGGGGGGGGGGGGGTGGGGGGGGGGGGGGGTGGGGGGGGGGGGGGGTGGGGGGGGGGGGGGGTGGGGGGGGGGGGGGGTGGGGGGGGGGGGGGGTGGGGGGGGGGGGGGGTGGGGGGGGGGGGGGGTGGGGGGGGGGGGGGGTGGGGGGGGGGGGGGGTGGGGGGGGGGGGGGGTGGGGGGGGGGGGGGGTGGGGGGGGGGGGGGGTGGGGGGGGGGGGGGGTGGGGGGGGGGGGGGGTGGGGGGGGGGGGGGGTGGGGGGGGGGGGGGGTGGGGGGGGGGGGGGGTGGGGGGGGGGGGGGGTGGGGGGGGGGGGGGGTGGGGGGGGGGGGGGGTGGGGGGGGGGGGGGGTGGGGGGGGGGGGGGGTGGGGGGGGGGGGGGGTGGGGGGGGGGGGGGGTGGGGGGGGGGGGGGGTGGGGGGGGGGGGGGGTGGGGGGGGGGGGGGGTGGGGGGGGGGGGGGGTGGGGGGGGGGGGGGGTGGGGGGGGGGGGGGGTGGGGGGGGGGGGGGGTGGGGGGGGGGGGGGGTGGGGGGGGGGGGGGGTGGGGGGGGGGGGGGGTGGGGGGGGGGGGGGGTGGGGGGGGGGGGGGGTGGGGGGGGGGGGGGGTGGGGGGGGGGGGGGGTGGGGGGGGGGGGGGGTGGGGGGGGGGGGGGGTGGGGGGGGGGGGGGGTGGGGGGGGGGGGGGGTGGGGGGGGGGGGGGGTGGGGGGGGGGGGGGGTGGGGGGGGGGGGGGGTGGGGGGGGGGGGGGGTGGGGGGGGGGGGGGGTGGGGGGGGGGGGGGGTGGGGGGGGGGGGGGGTGGGGGGGGGGGGGGGTGGGGGGGGGGGGGGGTGGGGGGGGGGGGGGGTGGGGGGGGGGGGGGGTGGGGGGGGGGGGGGGTGGGGGGGGGGGGGGGTGGGGGGGGGGGGGGGTGGGGGGGGGGGGGGGTGGGGGGGGGGGGGGGTGGGGGGGGGGGGGGGTGGGGGGGGGGGGGGGTGGGGGGGGGGGGGGGTGGGGGGGGGGGGGGGTGGGGGGGGGGGGGGGTGGGGGGGGGGGGGGGTGGGGGGGGGGGGGGGTGGGGGGGGGGGGGGGTGGGGGGGGGGGGGGGTGGGGGGGGGGGGGGGTGGGGGGGGGGGGGGGTGGGGGGGGGGGGGGGTGGGGGGGGGGGGGGGTGGGGGGGGGGGGGGGTGGGGGGGGGGGGGGGTGGGGGGGGGGGGGGGTGGGGGGGGGGGGGGGTGGGGGGGGGGGGGGGTGGGGGGGGGGGGGGGTGGGGGGGGGGGGGGGTGGGGGGGGGGGGGGGTGGGGGGGGGGGGGGGTGGGGGGGGGGGGGGGTGGGGGGGGGGGGGGGTGGGGGGGGGGGGGGGTGGGGGGGGGGGGGGGTGGGGGGGGGGGGGGGTGGGGGGGGGGGGGGGTGGGGGGGGGGGGGGGTGGGGGGGGGGGGGGGTGGGGGGGGGGGGGGGTGGGGGGGGGGGGGGGTGGGGGGGGGGGGGGGTGGGGGGGGGGGGGGGTGGGGGGGGGGGGGGGTGGGGGGGGGGGGGGGTGGGGGGGGGGGGGGGTGGGGGGGGGGGGGGGTGGGGGGGGGGGGGGGTGGGGGGGGGGGGGGGTGGGGGGGGGGGGGGGTGGGGGGGGGGGGGGGTGGGGGGGGGGGGGGGTGGGGGGGGGGGGGGGTGGGGGGGGGGGGGGGTGGGGGGGGGGGGGGGTGGGGGGGGGGGGGGGTGGGGGGGGGGGGGGGTGGGGGGGGGGGGGGGTGGGGGGGGGGGGGGGTGGGGGGGGGGGGGGGTGGGGGGGGGGGGGGGTGGGGGGGGGGGGGGGTGGGGGGGGGGGGGGGTGGGGGGGGGGGGGGGTGGGGGGGGGGGGGGGTGGGGGGGGGGGGGGGTGGGGGGGGGGGGGGGTGGGGGGGGGGGGGGGTGGGGGGGGGGGGGGGTGGGGGGGGGGGGGGGTGGGGGGGGGGGGGGGTGGGGGGGGGGGGGGGTGGGGGGGGGGGGGGGTGGGGGGGGGGGGGGGTGGGGGGGGGGGGGGGTGGGGGGGGGGGGGGGTGGGGGGGGGGGGGGGTGGGGGGGGGGGGGGGTGGGGGGGGGGGGGGGTGGGGGGGGGGGGGGGTGGGGGGGGGGGGGGGTGGGGGGGGGGGGGGGTGGGGGGGGGGGGGGGTGGGGGGGGGGGGGGGTGGGGGGGGGGGGGGGTGGGGGGGGGGGGGGGTGGGGGGGGGGGGGGGTGGGGGGGGGGGGGGGTGGGGGGGGGGGGGGGTGGGGGGGGGGGGGGGTGGGGGGGGGGGGGGGTGGGGGGGGGGGGGGGTGGGGGGGGGGGGGGGTGGGGGGGGGGGGGGGTGGGGGGGGGGGGGGGTGGGGGGGGGGGGGGGTGGGGGGGGGGGGGGGTGGGGGGGGGGGGGGGTGGGGGGGGGGGGGGGTGGGGGGGGGGGGGGGTGGGGGGGGGGGGGGGTGGGGGGGGGGGGGGGTGGGGGGGGGGGGGGGTGGGGGGGGGGGGGGGTGGGGGGGGGGGGGGGTGGGGGGGGGGGGGGGTGGGGGGGGGGGGGGGTGGGGGGGGGGGGGGGTGGGGGGGGGGGGGGGTGGGGGGGGGGGGGGGTGGGGGGGGGGGGGGGTGGGGGGGGGGGGGGGTGGGGGGGGGGGGGGGTGGGGGGGGGGGGGGGTGGGGGGGGGGGGGGGTGGGGGGGGGGGGGGGTGGGGGGGGGGGGGGGTGGGGGGGGGGGGGGGTGGGGGGGGGGGGGGGTGGGGGGGGGGGGGGGTGGGGGGGGGGGGGGGTGGGGGGGGGGGGGGGTGGGGGGGGGGGGGGGTGGGGGGGGGGGGGGGTGGGGGGGGGGGGGGGTGGGGGGGGGGGGGGGTGGGGGGGGGGGGGGGTGGGGGGGGGGGGGGGTGGGGGGGGGGGGGGGTGGGGGGGGGGGGGGGTGGGGGGGGGGGGGGGTGGGGGGGGGGGGGGGTGGGGGGGGGGGGGGGTGGGGGGGGGGGGGGGTGGGGGGGGGGGGGGGTGGGGGGGGGGGGGGGTGGGGGGGGGGGGGGGTGGGGGGGGGGGGGGGTGGGGGGGGGGGGGGGTGGGGGGGGGGGGGGGTGGGGGGGGGGGGGGGTGGGGGGGGGGGGGGGTGGGGGGGGGGGGGGGTGGGGGGGGGGGGGGGTGGGGGGGGGGGGGGGTGGGGGGGGGGGGGGGTGGGGGGGGGGGGGGGTGGGGGGGGGGGGGGGTGGGGGGGGGGGGGGGTGGGGGGGGGGGGGGGTGGGGGGGGGGGGGGGTGGGGGGGGGGGGGGGTGGGGGGGGGGGGGGGTGGGGGGGGGGGGGGGTGGGGGGGGGGGGGGGTGGGGGGGGGGGGGGGTGGGGGGGGGGGGGGGTGGGGGGGGGGGGGGGTGGGGGGGGGGGGGGGTGGGGGGGGGGGGGGGTGGGGGGGGGGGGGGGTGGGGGGGGGGGGGGGTGGGGGGGGGGGGGGGTGGGGGGGGGGGGGGGTGGGGGGGGGGGGGGGTGGGGGGGGGGGGGGGTGGGGGGGGGGGGGGGTGGGGGGGGGGGGGGGTGGGGGGGGGGGGGGGTGGGGGGGGGGGGGGGTGGGGGGGGGGGGGGGTGGGGGGGGGGGGGGGTGGGGGGGGGGGGGGGTGGGGGGGGGGGGGGGTGGGGGGGGGGGGGGGTGGGGGGGGGGGGGGGTGGGGGGGGGGGGGGGTGGGGGGGGGGGGGGGTGGGGGGGGGGGGGGGTGGGGGGGGGGGGGGGTGGGGGGGGGGGGGGGTGGGGGGGGGGGGGGGTGGGGGGGGGGGGGGGTGGGGGGGGGGGGGGGTGGGGGGGGGGGGGGGTGGGGGGGGGGGGGGGTGGGGGGGGGGGGGGGTGGGGGGGGGGGGGGGTGGGGGGGGGGGGGGGTGGGGGGGGGGGGGGGTGGGGGGGGGGGGGGGTGGGGGGGGGGGGGGGTGGGGGGGGGGGGGGGTGGGGGGGGGGGGGGGTGGGGGGGGGGGGGGGTGGGGGGGGGGGGGGGTGGGGGGGGGGGGGGGTGGGGGGGGGGGGGGGTGGGGGGGGGGGGGGGTGGGGGGGGGGGGGGGTGGGGGGGGGGGGGGGTGGGGGGGGGGGGGGGTGGGGGGGGGGGGGGGTGGGGGGGGGGGGGGGTGGGGGGGGGGGGGGGTGGGGGGGGGGGGGGGTGGGGGGGGGGGGGGGTGGGGGGGGGGGGGGGTGGGGGGGGGGGGGGGTGGGGGGGGGGGGGGGTGGGGGGGGGGGGGGGTGGGGGGGGGGGGGGGTGGGGGGGGGGGGGGGTGGGGGGGGGGGGGGGTGGGGGGGGGGGGGGGTGGGGGGGGGGGGGGGTGGGGGGGGGGGGGGGTGGGGGGGGGGGGGGGTGGGGGGGGGGGGGGGTGGGGGGGGGGGGGGGTGGGGGGGGGGGGGGGTGGGGGGGGGGGGGGGTGGGGGGGGGGGGGGGTGGGGGGGGGGGGGGGTGGGGGGGGGGGGGGGTGGGGGGGGGGGGGGGTGGGGGGGGGGGGGGGTGGGGGGGGGGGGGGGTGGGGGGGGGGGGGGGTGGGGGGGGGGGGGGGTGGGGGGGGGGGGGGGTGGGGGGGGGGGGGGGTGGGGGGGGGGGGGGGTGGGGGGGGGGGGGGGTGGGGGGGGGGGGGGGTGGGGGGGGGGGGGGGTGGGGGGGGGGGGGGGTGGGGGGGGGGGGGGGTGGGGGGGGGGGGGGGTGGGGGGGGGGGGGGGTGGGGGGGGGGGGGGGTGGGGGGGGGGGGGGGTGGGGGGGGGGGGGGGTGGGGGGGGGGGGGGGTGGGGGGGGGGGGGGGTGGGGGGGGGGGGGGGTGGGGGGGGGGGGGGGTGGGGGGGGGGGGGGGTGGGGGGGGGGGGGGGTGGGGGGGGGGGGGGGTGGGGGGGGGGGGGGGTGGGGGGGGGGGGGGGTGGGGGGGGGGGGGGGTGGGGGGGGGGGGGGGTGGGGGGGGGGGGGGGTGGGGGGGGGGGGGGGTGGGGGGGGGGGGGGGTGGGGGGGGGGGGGGGTGGGGGGGGGGGGGGGTGGGGGGGGGGGGGGGTGGGGGGGGGGGGGGGTGGGGGGGGGGGGGGGTGGGGGGGGGGGGGGGTGGGGGGGGGGGGGGGTGGGGGGGGGGGGGGGTGGGGGGGGGGGGGGGTGGGGGGGGGGGGGGGTGGGGGGGGGGGGGGGTGGGGGGGGGGGGGGGTGGGGGGGGGGGGGGGTGGGGGGGGGGGGGGGTGGGGGGGGGGGGGGGTGGGGGGGGGGGGGGGTGGGGGGGGGGGGGGGTGGGGGGGGGGGGGGGTGGGGGGGGGGGGGGGTGGGGGGGGGGGGGGGTGGGGGGGGGGGGGGGTGGGGGGGGGGGGGGGTGGGGGGGGGGGGGGGTGGGGGGGGGGGGGGGTGGGGGGGGGGGGGGGTGGGGGGGGGGGGGGGTGGGGGGGGGGGGGGGTGGGGGGGGGGGGGGGTGGGGGGGGGGGGGGGTGGGGGGGGGGGGGGGTGGGGGGGGGGGGGGGTGGGGGGGGGGGGGGGTGGGGGGGGGGGGGGGTGGGGGGGGGGGGGGGTGGGGGGGGGGGGGGGTGGGGGGGGGGGGGGGTGGGGGGGGGGGGGGGTGGGGGGGGGGGGGGGTGGGGGGGGGGGGGGGTGGGGGGGGGGGGGGGTGGGGGGGGGGGGGGGTGGGGGGGGGGGGGGGTGGGGGGGGGGGGGGGTGGGGGGGGGGGGGGGTGGGGGGGGGGGGGGGTGGGGGGGGGGGGGGGTGGGGGGGGGGGGGGGTGGGGGGGGGGGGGGGTGGGGGGGGGGGGGGGTGGGGGGGGGGGGGGGTGGGGGGGGGGGGGGGTGGGGGGGGGGGGGGGTGGGGGGGGGGGGGGGTGGGGGGGGGGGGGGGTGGGGGGGGGGGGGGGTGGGGGGGGGGGGGGGTGGGGGGGGGGGGGGGTGGGGGGGGGGGGGGGTGGGGGGGGGGGGGGGTGGGGGGGGGGGGGGGTGGGGGGGGGGGGGGGTGGGGGGGGGGGGGGGTGGGGGGGGGGGGGGGTGGGGGGGGGGGGGGGTGGGGGGGGGGGGGGGTGGGGGGGGGGGGGGGTGGGGGGGGGGGGGGGTGGGGGGGGGGGGGGGTGGGGGGGGGGGGGGGTGGGGGGGGGGGGGGGTGGGGGGGGGGGGGGGTGGGGGGGGGGGGGGGTGGGGGGGGGGGGGGGTGGGGGGGGGGGGGGGTGGGGGGGGGGGGGGGTGGGGGGGGGGGGGGGTGGGGGGGGGGGGGGGTGGGGGGGGGGGGGGGTGGGGGGGGGGGGGGGTGGGGGGGGGGGGGGGTGGGGGGGGGGGGGGGTGGGGGGGGGGGGGGGTGGGGGGGGGGGGGGGTGGGGGGGGGGGGGGGTGGGGGGGGGGGGGGGTGGGGGGGGGGGGGGGTGGGGGGGGGGGGGGGTGGGGGGGGGGGGGGGTGGGGGGGGGGGGGGGTGGGGGGGGGGGGGGGTGGGGGGGGGGGGGGGTGGGGGGGGGGGGGGGTGGGGGGGGGGGGGGGTGGGGGGGGGGGGGGGTGGGGGGGGGGGGGGGTGGGGGGGGGGGGGGGTGGGGGGGGGGGGGGGTGGGGGGGGGGGGGGGTGGGGGGGGGGGGGGGTGGGGGGGGGGGGGGGTGGGGGGGGGGGGGGGTGGGGGGGGGGGGGGGTGGGGGGGGGGGGGGGTGGGGGGGGGGGGGGGTGGGGGGGGGGGGGGGTGGGGGGGGGGGGGGGTGGGGGGGGGGGGGGGTGGGGGGGGGGGGGGGTGGGGGGGGGGGGGGGTGGGGGGGGGGGGGGGTGGGGGGGGGGGGGGGTGGGGGGGGGGGGGGGTGGGGGGGGGGGGGGGTGGGGGGGGGGGGGGGTGGGGGGGGGGGGGGGTGGGGGGGGGGGGGGGTGGGGGGGGGGGGGGGTGGGGGGGGGGGGGGGTGGGGGGGGGGGGGGGTGGGGGGGGGGGGGGGTGGGGGGGGGGGGGGGTGGGGGGGGGGGGGGGTGGGGGGGGGGGGGGGTGGGGGGGGGGGGGGGTGGGGGGGGGGGGGGGTGGGGGGGGGGGGGGGTGGGGGGGGGGGGGGGTGGGGGGGGGGGGGGGTGGGGGGGGGGGGGGGTGGGGGGGGGGGGGGGTGGGGGGGGGGGGGGGTGGGGGGGGGGGGGGGTGGGGGGGGGGGGGGGTGGGGGGGGGGGGGGGTGGGGGGGGGGGGGGGTGGGGGGGGGGGGGGGTGGGGGGGGGGGGGGGTGGGGGGGGGGGGGGGTGGGGGGGGGGGGGGGTGGGGGGGGGGGGGGGTGGGGGGGGGGGGGGGTGGGGGGGGGGGGGGGTGGGGGGGGGGGGGGGTGGGGGGGGGGGGGGGTGGGGGGGGGGGGGGGTGGGGGGGGGGGGGGGTGGGGGGGGGGGGGGGTGGGGGGGGGGGGGGGTGGGGGGGGGGGGGGGTGGGGGGGGGGGGGGGTGGGGGGGGGGGGGGGTGGGGGGGGGGGGGGGTGGGGGGGGGGGGGGGTGGGGGGGGGGGGGGGTGGGGGGGGGGGGGGGTGGGGGGGGGGGGGGGTGGGGGGGGGGGGGGGTGGGGGGGGGGGGGGGTGGGGGGGGGGGGGGGTGGGGGGGGGGGGGGGTGGGGGGGGGGGGGGGTGGGGGGGGGGGGGGGTGGGGGGGGGGGGGGGTGGGGGGGGGGGGGGGTGGGGGGGGGGGGGGGTGGGGGGGGGGGGGGGTGGGGGGGGGGGGGGGTGGGGGGGGGGGGGGGTGGGGGGGGGGGGGGGTGGGGGGGGGGGGGGGTGGGGGGGGGGGGGGGTGGGGGGGGGGGGGGGTGGGGGGGGGGGGGGGTGGGGGGGGGGGGGGGTGGGGGGGGGGGGGGGTGGGGGGGGGGGGGGGTGGGGGGGGGGGGGGGTGGGGGGGGGGGGGGGTGGGGGGGGGGGGGGGTGGGGGGGGGGGGGGGTGGGGGGGGGGGGGGGTGGGGGGGGGGGGGGGTGGGGGGGGGGGGGGGTGGGGGGGGGGGGGGGTGGGGGGGGGGGGGGGTGGGGGGGGGGGGGGGTGGGGGGGGGGGGGGGTGGGGGGGGGGGGGGGTGGGGGGGGGGGGGGGTGGGGGGGGGGGGGGGTGGGGGGGGGGGGGGGTGGGGGGGGGGGGGGGTGGGGGGGGGGGGGGGTGGGGGGGGGGGGGGGTGGGGGGGGGGGGGGGTGGGGGGGGGGGGGGGTGGGGGGGGGGGGGGGTGGGGGGGGGGGGGGGTGGGGGGGGGGGGGGGTGGGGGGGGGGGGGGGTGGGGGGGGGGGGGGGTGGGGGGGGGGGGGGGTGGGGGGGGGGGGGGGTGGGGGGGGGGGGGGGTGGGGGGGGGGGGGGGTGGGGGGGGGGGGGGGTGGGGGGGGGGGGGGGTGGGGGGGGGGGGGGGTGGGGGGGGGGGGGGGTGGGGGGGGGGGGGGGTGGGGGGGGGGGGGGGTGGGGGGGGGGGGGGGTGGGGGGGGGGGGGGGTGGGGGGGGGGGGGGGTGGGGGGGGGGGGGGGTGGGGGGGGGGGGGGGTGGGGGGGGGGGGGGGTGGGGGGGGGGGGGGGTGGGGGGGGGGGGGGGTGGGGGGGGGGGGGGGTGGGGGGGGGGGGGGGTGGGGGGGGGGGGGGGTGGGGGGGGGGGGGGGTGGGGGGGGGGGGGGGTGGGGGGGGGGGGGGGTGGGGGGGGGGGGGGGTGGGGGGGGGGGGGGGTGGGGGGGGGGGGGGGTGGGGGGGGGGGGGGGTGGGGGGGGGGGGGGGTGGGGGGGGGGGGGGGTGGGGGGGGGGGGGGGTGGGGGGGGGGGGGGGTGGGGGGGGGGGGGGGTGGGGGGGGGGGGGGGTGGGGGGGGGGGGGGGTGGGGGGGGGGGGGGGTGGGGGGGGGGGGGGGTGGGGGGGGGGGGGGGTGGGGGGGGGGGGGGGTGGGGGGGGGGGGGGGTGGGGGGGGGGGGGGGTGGGGGGGGGGGGGGGTGGGGGGGGGGGGGGGTGGGGGGGGGGGGGGGTGGGGGGGGGGGGGGGTGGGGGGGGGGGGGGGTGGGGGGGGGGGGGGGTGGGGGGGGGGGGGGGTGGGGGGGGGGGGGGGTGGGGGGGGGGGGGGGTGGGGGGGGGGGGGGGTGGGGGGGGGGGGGGGTGGGGGGGGGGGGGGGTGGGGGGGGGGGGGGGTGGGGGGGGGGGGGGGTGGGGGGGGGGGGGGGTGGGGGGGGGGGGGGGTGGGGGGGGGGGGGGGTGGGGGGGGGGGGGGGTGGGGGGGGGGGGGGGTGGGGGGGGGGGGGGGTGGGGGGGGGGGGGGGTGGGGGGGGGGGGGGGTGGGGGGGGGGGGGGGTGGGGGGGGGGGGGGGTGGGGGGGGGGGGGGGTGGGGGGGGGGGGGGGTGGGGGGGGGGGGGGGTGGGGGGGGGGGGGGGTGGGGGGGGGGGGGGGTGGGGGGGGGGGGGGGTGGGGGGGGGGGGGGGTGGGGGGGGGGGGGGGTGGGGGGGGGGGGGGGTGGGGGGGGGGGGGGGTGGGGGGGGGGGGGGGTGGGGGGGGGGGGGGGTGGGGGGGGGGGGGGGTGGGGGGGGGGGGGGGTGGGGGGGGGGGGGGGTGGGGGGGGGGGGGGGTGGGGGGGGGGGGGGGTGGGGGGGGGGGGGGGTGGGGGGGGGGGGGGGTGGGGGGGGGGGGGGGTGGGGGGGGGGGGGGGTGGGGGGGGGGGGGGGTGGGGGGGGGGGGGGGTGGGGGGGGGGGGGGGTGGGGGGGGGGGGGGGTGGGGGGGGGGGGGGGTGGGGGGGGGGGGGGGTGGGGGGGGGGGGGGGTGGGGGGGGGGGGGGGTGGGGGGGGGGGGGGGTGGGGGGGGGGGGGGGTGGGGGGGGGGGGGGGTGGGGGGGGGGGGGGGTGGGGGGGGGGGGGGGTGGGGGGGGGGGGGGGTGGGGGGGGGGGGGGGTGGGGGGGGGGGGGGGTGGGGGGGGGGGGGGGTGGGGGGGGGGGGGGGTGGGGGGGGGGGGGGGTGGGGGGGGGGGGGGGTGGGGGGGGGGGGGGGTGGGGGGGGGGGGGGGTGGGGGGGGGGGGGGGTGGGGGGGGGGGGGGGTGGGGGGGGGGGGGGGTGGGGGGGGGGGGGGGTGGGGGGGGGGGGGGGTGGGGGGGGGGGGGGGTGGGGGGGGGGGGGGGTGGGGGGGGGGGGGGGTGGGGGGGGGGGGGGGTGGGGGGGGGGGGGGGTGGGGGGGGGGGGGGGTGGGGGGGGGGGGGGGTGGGGGGGGGGGGGGGTGGGGGGGGGGGGGGGTGGGGGGGGGGGGGGGTGGGGGGGGGGGGGGGTGGGGGGGGGGGGGGGTGGGGGGGGGGGGGGGTGGGGGGGGGGGGGGGTGGGGGGGGGGGGGGGTGGGGGGGGGGGGGGGTGGGGGGGGGGGGGGGTGGGGGGGGGGGGGGGTGGGGGGGGGGGGGGGTGGGGGGGGGGGGGGGTGGGGGGGGGGGGGGGTGGGGGGGGGGGGGGGTGGGGGGGGGGGGGGGTGGGGGGGGGGGGGGGTGGGGGGGGGGGGGGGTGGGGGGGGGGGGGGGTGGGGGGGGGGGGGGGTGGGGGGGGGGGGGGGTGGGGGGGGGGGGGGGTGGGGGGGGGGGGGGGTGGGGGGGGGGGGGGGTGGGGGGGGGGGGGGGTGGGGGGGGGGGGGGGTGGGGGGGGGGGGGGGTGGGGGGGGGGGGGGGTGGGGGGGGGGGGGGGTGGGGGGGGGGGGGGGTGGGGGGGGGGGGGGGTGGGGGGGGGGGGGGGTGGGGGGGGGGGGGGGTGGGGGGGGGGGGGGGTGGGGGGGGGGGGGGGTGGGGGGGGGGGGGGGTGGGGGGGGGGGGGGGTGGGGGGGGGGGGGGGTGGGGGGGGGGGGGGGTGGGGGGGGGGGGGGGTGGGGGGGGGGGGGGGTGGGGGGGGGGGGGGGTGGGGGGGGGGGGGGGTGGGGGGGGGGGGGGGTGGGGGGGGGGGGGGGTGGGGGGGGGGGGGGGTGGGGGGGGGGGGGGGTGGGGGGGGGGGGGGGTGGGGGGGGGGGGGGGTGGGGGGGGGGGGGGGTGGGGGGGGGGGGGGGTGGGGGGGGGGGGGGGTGGGGGGGGGGGGGGGTGGGGGGGGGGGGGGGTGGGGGGGGGGGGGGGTGGGGGGGGGGGGGGGTGGGGGGGGGGGGGGGTGGGGGGGGGGGGGGGTGGGGGGGGGGGGGGGTGGGGGGGGGGGGGGGTGGGGGGGGGGGGGGGTGGGGGGGGGGGGGGGTGGGGGGGGGGGGGGGTGGGGGGGGGGGGGGGTGGGGGGGGGGGGGGGTGGGGGGGGGGGGGGGTGGGGGGGGGGGGGGGTGGGGGGGGGGGGGGGTGGGGGGGGGGGGGGGTGGGGGGGGGGGGGGGTGGGGGGGGGGGGGGGTGGGGGGGGGGGGGGGTGGGGGGGGGGGGGGGTGGGGGGGGGGGGGGGTGGGGGGGGGGGGGGGTGGGGGGGGGGGGGGGTGGGGGGGGGGGGGGGTGGGGGGGGGGGGGGGTGGGGGGGGGGGGGGGTGGGGGGGGGGGGGGGTGGGGGGGGGGGGGGGTGGGGGGGGGGGGGGGTGGGGGGGGGGGGGGGTGGGGGGGGGGGGGGGTGGGGGGGGGGGGGGGTGGGGGGGGGGGGGGGTGGGGGGGGGGGGGGGTGGGGGGGGGGGGGGGTGGGGGGGGGGGGGGGTGGGGGGGGGGGGGGGTGGGGGGGGGGGGGGGTGGGGGGGGGGGGGGGTGGGGGGGGGGGGGGGTGGGGGGGGGGGGGGGTGGGGGGGGGGGGGGGTGGGGGGGGGGGGGGGTGGGGGGGGGGGGGGGTGGGGGGGGGGGGGGGTGGGGGGGGGGGGGGGTGGGGGGGGGGGGGGGTGGGGGGGGGGGGGGGTGGGGGGGGGGGGGGGTGGGGGGGGGGGGGGGTGGGGGGGGGGGGGGGTGGGGGGGGGGGGGGGTGGGGGGGGGGGGGGGTGGGGGGGGGGGGGGGTGGGGGGGGGGGGGGGTGGGGGGGGGGGGGGGTGGGGGGGGGGGGGGGTGGGGGGGGGGGGGGGTGGGGGGGGGGGGGGGTGGGGGGGGGGGGGGGTGGGGGGGGGGGGGGGTGGGGGGGGGGGGGGGTGGGGGGGGGGGGGGGTGGGGGGGGGGGGGGGTGGGGGGGGGGGGGGGTGGGGGGGGGGGGGGGTGGGGGGGGGGGGGGGTGGGGGGGGGGGGGGGTGGGGGGGGGGGGGGGTGGGGGGGGGGGGGGGTGGGGGGGGGGGGGGGTGGGGGGGGGGGGGGGTGGGGGGGGGGGGGGGTGGGGGGGGGGGGGGGTGGGGGGGGGGGGGGGTGGGGGGGGGGGGGGGTGGGGGGGGGGGGGGGTGGGGGGGGGGGGGGGTGGGGGGGGGGGGGGGTGGGGGGGGGGGGGGGTGGGGGGGGGGGGGGGTGGGGGGGGGGGGGGGTGGGGGGGGGGGGGGGTGGGGGGGGGGGGGGGTGGGGGGGGGGGGGGGTGGGGGGGGGGGGGGGTGGGGGGGGGGGGGGGTGGGGGGGGGGGGGGGTGGGGGGGGGGGGGGGTGGGGGGGGGGGGGGGTGGGGGGGGGGGGGGGTGGGGGGGGGGGGGGGTGGGGGGGGGGGGGGGTGGGGGGGGGGGGGGGTGGGGGGGGGGGGGGGTGGGGGGGGGGGGGGGTGGGGGGGGGGGGGGGTGGGGGGGGGGGGGGGTGGGGGGGGGGGGGGGTGGGGGGGGGGGGGGGTGGGGGGGGGGGGGGGTGGGGGGGGGGGGGGGTGGGGGGGGGGGGGGGTGGGGGGGGGGGGGGGTGGGGGGGGGGGGGGGTGGGGGGGGGGGGGGGTGGGGGGGGGGGGGGGTGGGGGGGGGGGGGGGTGGGGGGGGGGGGGGGTGGGGGGGGGGGGGGGTGGGGGGGGGGGGGGGTGGGGGGGGGGGGGGGTGGGGGGGGGGGGGGGTGGGGGGGGGGGGGGGTGGGGGGGGGGGGGGGTGGGGGGGGGGGGGGGTGGGGGGGGGGGGGGGTGGGGGGGGGGGGGGGTGGGGGGGGGGGGGGGTGGGGGGGGGGGGGGGTGGGGGGGGGGGGGGGTGGGGGGGGGGGGGGGTGGGGGGGGGGGGGGGTGGGGGGGGGGGGGGGTGGGGGGGGGGGGGGGTGGGGGGGGGGGGGGGTGGGGGGGGGGGGGGGTGGGGGGGGGGGGGGGTGGGGGGGGGGGGGGGTGGGGGGGGGGGGGGGTGGGGGGGGGGGGGGGTGGGGGGGGGGGGGGGTGGGGGGGGGGGGGGGTGGGGGGGGGGGGGGGTGGGGGGGGGGGGGGGTGGGGGGGGGGGGGGGTGGGGGGGGGGGGGGGTGGGGGGGGGGGGGGGTGGGGGGGGGGGGGGGTGGGGGGGGGGGGGGGTGGGGGGGGGGGGGGGTGGGGGGGGGGGGGGGTGGGGGGGGGGGGGGGTGGGGGGGGGGGGGGGTGGGGGGGGGGGGGGGTGGGGGGGGGGGGGGGTGGGGGGGGGGGGGGGTGGGGGGGGGGGGGGGTGGGGGGGGGGGGGGGTGGGGGGGGGGGGGGGTGGGGGGGGGGGGGGGTGGGGGGGGGGGGGGGTGGGGGGGGGGGGGGGTGGGGGGGGGGGGGGGTGGGGGGGGGGGGGGGTGGGGGGGGGGGGGGGTGGGGGGGGGGGGGGGTGGGGGGGGGGGGGGGTGGGGGGGGGGGGGGGTGGGGGGGGGGGGGGGTGGGGGGGGGGGGGGGTGGGGGGGGGGGGGGGTGGGGGGGGGGGGGGGTGGGGGGGGGGGGGGGTGGGGGGGGGGGGGGGTGGGGGGGGGGGGGGGTGGGGGGGGGGGGGGGTGGGGGGGGGGGGGGGTGGGGGGGGGGGGGGGTGGGGGGGGGGGGGGGTGGGGGGGGGGGGGGGTGGGGGGGGGGGGGGGTGGGGGGGGGGGGGGGTGGGGGGGGGGGGGGGTGGGGGGGGGGGGGGGTGGGGGGGGGGGGGGGTGGGGGGGGGGGGGGGTGGGGGGGGGGGGGGGTGGGGGGGGGGGGGGGTGGGGGGGGGGGGGGGTGGGGGGGGGGGGGGGTGGGGGGGGGGGGGGGTGGGGGGGGGGGGGGGTGGGGGGGGGGGGGGGTGGGGGGGGGGGGGGGTGGGGGGGGGGGGGGGTGGGGGGGGGGGGGGGTGGGGGGGGGGGGGGGTGGGGGGGGGGGGGGGTGGGGGGGGGGGGGGGTGGGGGGGGGGGGGGGTGGGGGGGGGGGGGGGTGGGGGGGGGGGGGGGTGGGGGGGGGGGGGGGTGGGGGGGGGGGGGGGTGGGGGGGGGGGGGGGTGGGGGGGGGGGGGGGTGGGGGGGGGGGGGGGTGGGGGGGGGGGGGGGTGGGGGGGGGGGGGGGTGGGGGGGGGGGGGGGTGGGGGGGGGGGGGGGTGGGGGGGGGGGGGGGTGGGGGGGGGGGGGGGTGGGGGGGGGGGGGGGTGGGGGGGGGGGGGGGTGGGGGGGGGGGGGGGTGGGGGGGGGGGGGGGTGGGGGGGGGGGGGGGTGGGGGGGGGGGGGGGTGGGGGGGGGGGGGGGTGGGGGGGGGGGGGGGTGGGGGGGGGGGGGGGTGGGGGGGGGGGGGGGTGGGGGGGGGGGGGGGTGGGGGGGGGGGGGGGTGGGGGGGGGGGGGGGTGGGGGGGGGGGGGGGTGGGGGGGGGGGGGGGTGGGGGGGGGGGGGGGTGGGGGGGGGGGGGGGTGGGGGGGGGGGGGGGTGGGGGGGGGGGGGGGTGGGGGGGGGGGGGGGTGGGGGGGGGGGGGGGTGGGGGGGGGGGGGGGTGGGGGGGGGGGGGGGTGGGGGGGGGGGGGGGTGGGGGGGGGGGGGGGTGGGGGGGGGGGGGGGTGGGGGGGGGGGGGGGTGGGGGGGGGGGGGGGTGGGGGGGGGGGGGGGTGGGGGGGGGGGGGGGTGGGGGGGGGGGGGGGTGGGGGGGGGGGGGGGTGGGGGGGGGGGGGGGTGGGGGGGGGGGGGGGTGGGGGGGGGGGGGGGTGGGGGGGGGGGGGGGTGGGGGGGGGGGGGGGTGGGGGGGGGGGGGGGTGGGGGGGGGGGGGGGTGGGGGGGGGGGGGGGTGGGGGGGGGGGGGGGTGGGGGGGGGGGGGGGTGGGGGGGGGGGGGGGTGGGGGGGGGGGGGGGTGGGGGGGGGGGGGGGTGGGGGGGGGGGGGGGTGGGGGGGGGGGGGGGTGGGGGGGGGGGGGGGTGGGGGGGGGGGGGGGTGGGGGGGGGGGGGGGTGGGGGGGGGGGGGGGTGGGGGGGGGGGGGGGTGGGGGGGGGGGGGGGTGGGGGGGGGGGGGGGTGGGGGGGGGGGGGGGTGGGGGGGGGGGGGGGTGGGGGGGGGGGGGGGTGGGGGGGGGGGGGGGTGGGGGGGGGGGGGGGTGGGGGGGGGGGGGGGTGGGGGGGGGGGGGGGTGGGGGGGGGGGGGGGTGGGGGGGGGGGGGGGTGGGGGGGGGGGGGGGTGGGGGGGGGGGGGGGTGGGGGGGGGGGGGGGTGGGGGGGGGGGGGGGTGGGGGGGGGGGGGGGTGGGGGGGGGGGGGGGTGGGGGGGGGGGGGGGTGGGGGGGGGGGGGGGTGGGGGGGGGGGGGGGTGGGGGGGGGGGGGGGTGGGGGGGGGGGGGGGTGGGGGGGGGGGGGGGTGGGGGGGGGGGGGGGTGGGGGGGGGGGGGGGTGGGGGGGGGGGGGGGTGGGGGGGGGGGGGGGTGGGGGGGGGGGGGGGTGGGGGGGGGGGGGGGTGGGGGGGGGGGGGGGTGGGGGGGGGGGGGGGTGGGGGGGGGGGGGGGTGGGGGGGGGGGGGGGTGGGGGGGGGGGGGGGTGGGGGGGGGGGGGGGTGGGGGGGGGGGGGGGTGGGGGGGGGGGGGGGTGGGGGGGGGGGGGGGTGGGGGGGGGGGGGGGTGGGGGGGGGGGGGGGTGGGGGGGGGGGGGGGTGGGGGGGGGGGGGGGTGGGGGGGGGGGGGGGTGGGGGGGGGGGGGGGTGGGGGGGGGGGGGGGTGGGGGGGGGGGGGGGTGGGGGGGGGGGGGGGTGGGGGGGGGGGGGGGTGGGGGGGGGGGGGGGTGGGGGGGGGGGGGGGTGGGGGGGGGGGGGGGTGGGGGGGGGGGGGGGTGGGGGGGGGGGGGGGTGGGGGGGGGGGGGGGTGGGGGGGGGGGGGGGTGGGGGGGGGGGGGGGTGGGGGGGGGGGGGGGTGGGGGGGGGGGGGGGTGGGGGGGGGGGGGGGTGGGGGGGGGGGGGGGTGGGGGGGGGGGGGGGTGGGGGGGGGGGGGGGTGGGGGGGGGGGGGGGTGGGGGGGGGGGGGGGTGGGGGGGGGGGGGGGTGGGGGGGGGGGGGGGTGGGGGGGGGGGGGGGTGGGGGGGGGGGGGGGTGGGGGGGGGGGGGGGTGGGGGGGGGGGGGGGTGGGGGGGGGGGGGGGTGGGGGGGGGGGGGGGTGGGGGGGGGGGGGGGTGGGGGGGGGGGGGGGTGGGGGGGGGGGGGGGTGGGGGGGGGGGGGGGTGGGGGGGGGGGGGGGTGGGGGGGGGGGGGGGTGGGGGGGGGGGGGGGTGGGGGGGGGGGGGGGTGGGGGGGGGGGGGGGTGGGGGGGGGGGGGGGTGGGGGGGGGGGGGGGTGGGGGGGGGGGGGGGTGGGGGGGGGGGGGGGTGGGGGGGGGGGGGGGTGGGGGGGGGGGGGGGTGGGGGGGGGGGGGGGTGGGGGGGGGGGGGGGTGGGGGGGGGGGGGGGTGGGGGGGGGGGGGGGTGGGGGGGGGGGGGGGTGGGGGGGGGGGGGGGTGGGGGGGGGGGGGGGTGGGGGGGGGGGGGGGTGGGGGGGGGGGGGGGTGGGGGGGGGGGGGGGTGGGGGGGGGGGGGGGTGGGGGGGGGGGGGGGTGGGGGGGGGGGGGGGTGGGGGGGGGGGGGGGTGGGGGGGGGGGGGGGTGGGGGGGGGGGGGGGTGGGGGGGGGGGGGGGTGGGGGGGGGGGGGGGTGGGGGGGGGGGGGGGTGGGGGGGGGGGGGGGTGGGGGGGGGGGGGGGTGGGGGGGGGGGGGGGTGGGGGGGGGGGGGGGTGGGGGGGGGGGGGGGTGGGGGGGGGGGGGGGTGGGGGGGGGGGGGGGTGGGGGGGGGGGGGGGTGGGGGGGGGGGGGGGTGGGGGGGGGGGGGGGTGGGGGGGGGGGGGGGTGGGGGGGGGGGGGGGTGGGGGGGGGGGGGGGTGGGGGGGGGGGGGGGTGGGGGGGGGGGGGGGTGGGGGGGGGGGGGGGTGGGGGGGGGGGGGGGTGGGGGGGGGGGGGGGTGGGGGGGGGGGGGGGTGGGGGGGGGGGGGGGTGGGGGGGGGGGGGGGTGGGGGGGGGGGGGGGTGGGGGGGGGGGGGGGTGGGGGGGGGGGGGGGTGGGGGGGGGGGGGGGTGGGGGGGGGGGGGGGTGGGGGGGGGGGGGGGTGGGGGGGGGGGGGGGTGGGGGGGGGGGGGGGTGGGGGGGGGGGGGGGTGGGGGGGGGGGGGGGTGGGGGGGGGGGGGGGTGGGGGGGGGGGGGGGTGGGGGGGGGGGGGGGTGGGGGGGGGGGGGGGTGGGGGGGGGGGGGGGTGGGGGGGGGGGGGGGTGGGGGGGGGGGGGGGTGGGGGGGGGGGGGGGTGGGGGGGGGGGGGGGTGGGGGGGGGGGGGGGTGGGGGGGGGGGGGGGTGGGGGGGGGGGGGGGTGGGGGGGGGGGGGGGTGGGGGGGGGGGGGGGTGGGGGGGGGGGGGGGTGGGGGGGGGGGGGGGTGGGGGGGGGGGGGGGTGGGGGGGGGGGGGGGTGGGGGGGGGGGGGGGTGGGGGGGGGGGGGGGTGGGGGGGGGGGGGGGTGGGGGGGGGGGGGGGTGGGGGGGGGGGGGGGTGGGGGGGGGGGGGGGTGGGGGGGGGGGGGGGTGGGGGGGGGGGGGGGTGGGGGGGGGGGGGGGTGGGGGGGGGGGGGGGTGGGGGGGGGGGGGGGTGGGGGGGGGGGGGGGTGGGGGGGGGGGGGGGTGGGGGGGGGGGGGGGTGGGGGGGGGGGGGGGTGGGGGGGGGGGGGGGTGGGGGGGGGGGGGGGTGGGGGGGGGGGGGGGTGGGGGGGGGGGGGGGTGGGGGGGGGGGGGGGTGGGGGGGGGGGGGGGTGGGGGGGGGGGGGGGTGGGGGGGGGGGGGGGTGGGGGGGGGGGGGGGTGGGGGGGGGGGGGGGTGGGGGGGGGGGGGGGTGGGGGGGGGGGGGGGTGGGGGGGGGGGGGGGTGGGGGGGGGGGGGGGTGGGGGGGGGGGGGGGTGGGGGGGGGGGGGGGTGGGGGGGGGGGGGGGTGGGGGGGGGGGGGGGTGGGGGGGGGGGGGGGTGGGGGGGGGGGGGGGTGGGGGGGGGGGGGGGTGGGGGGGGGGGGGGGTGGGGGGGGGGGGGGGTGGGGGGGGGGGGGGGTGGGGGGGGGGGGGGGTGGGGGGGGGGGGGGGTGGGGGGGGGGGGGGGTGGGGGGGGGGGGGGGTGGGGGGGGGGGGGGGTGGGGGGGGGGGGGGGTGGGGGGGGGGGGGGGTGGGGGGGGGGGGGGGTGGGGGGGGGGGGGGGTGGGGGGGGGGGGGGGTGGGGGGGGGGGGGGGTGGGGGGGGGGGGGGGTGGGGGGGGGGGGGGGTGGGGGGGGGGGGGGGTGGGGGGGGGGGGGGGTGGGGGGGGGGGGGGGTGGGGGGGGGGGGGGGTGGGGGGGGGGGGGGGTGGGGGGGGGGGGGGGTGGGGGGGGGGGGGGGTGGGGGGGGGGGGGGGTGGGGGGGGGGGGGGGTGGGGGGGGGGGGGGGTGGGGGGGGGGGGGGGTGGGGGGGGGGGGGGGTGGGGGGGGGGGGGGGTGGGGGGGGGGGGGGGTGGGGGGGGGGGGGGGTGGGGGGGGGGGGGGGTGGGGGGGGGGGGGGGTGGGGGGGGGGGGGGGTGGGGGGGGGGGGGGGTGGGGGGGGGGGGGGGTGGGGGGGGGGGGGGGTGGGGGGGGGGGGGGGTGGGGGGGGGGGGGGGTGGGGGGGGGGGGGGGTGGGGGGGGGGGGGGGTGGGGGGGGGGGGGGGTGGGGGGGGGGGGGGGTGGGGGGGGGGGGGGGTGGGGGGGGGGGGGGGTGGGGGGGGGGGGGGGTGGGGGGGGGGGGGGGTGGGGGGGGGGGGGGGTGGGGGGGGGGGGGGGTGGGGGGGGGGGGGGGTGGGGGGGGGGGGGGGTGGGGGGGGGGGGGGGTGGGGGGGGGGGGGGGTGGGGGGGGGGGGGGGTGGGGGGGGGGGGGGGTGGGGGGGGGGGGGGGTGGGGGGGGGGGGGGGTGGGGGGGGGGGGGGGTGGGGGGGGGGGGGGGTGGGGGGGGGGGGGGGTGGGGGGGGGGGGGGGTGGGGGGGGGGGGGGGTGGGGGGGGGGGGGGGTGGGGGGGGGGGGGGGTGGGGGGGGGGGGGGGTGGGGGGGGGGGGGGGTGGGGGGGGGGGGGGGTGGGGGGGGGGGGGGGTGGGGGGGGGGGGGGGTGGGGGGGGGGGGGGGTGGGGGGGGGGGGGGGTGGGGGGGGGGGGGGGTGGGGGGGGGGGGGGGTGGGGGGGGGGGGGGGTGGGGGGGGGGGGGGGTGGGGGGGGGGGGGGGTGGGGGGGGGGGGGGGTGGGGGGGGGGGGGGGTGGGGGGGGGGGGGGGTGGGGGGGGGGGGGGGTGGGGGGGGGGGGGGGTGGGGGGGGGGGGGGGTGGGGGGGGGGGGGGGTGGGGGGGGGGGGGGGTGGGGGGGGGGGGGGGTGGGGGGGGGGGGGGGTGGGGGGGGGGGGGGGTGGGGGGGGGGGGGGGTGGGGGGGGGGGGGGGTGGGGGGGGGGGGGGGTGGGGGGGGGGGGGGGTGGGGGGGGGGGGGGGTGGGGGGGGGGGGGGGTGGGGGGGGGGGGGGGTGGGGGGGGGGGGGGGTGGGGGGGGGGGGGGGTGGGGGGGGGGGGGGGTGGGGGGGGGGGGGGGTGGGGGGGGGGGGGGGTGGGGGGGGGGGGGGGTGGGGGGGGGGGGGGGTGGGGGGGGGGGGGGGTGGGGGGGGGGGGGGGTGGGGGGGGGGGGGGGTGGGGGGGGGGGGGGGTGGGGGGGGGGGGGGGTGGGGGGGGGGGGGGGTGGGGGGGGGGGGGGGTGGGGGGGGGGGGGGGTGGGGGGGGGGGGGGGTGGGGGGGGGGGGGGGTGGGGGGGGGGGGGGGTGGGGGGGGGGGGGGGTGGGGGGGGGGGGGGGTGGGGGGGGGGGGGGGTGGGGGGGGGGGGGGGTGGGGGGGGGGGGGGGTGGGGGGGGGGGGGGGTGGGGGGGGGGGGGGGTGGGGGGGGGGGGGGGTGGGGGGGGGGGGGGGTGGGGGGGGGGGGGGGTGGGGGGGGGGGGGGGTGGGGGGGGGGGGGGGTGGGGGGGGGGGGGGGTGGGGGGGGGGGGGGGTGGGGGGGGGGGGGGGTGGGGGGGGGGGGGGGTGGGGGGGGGGGGGGGTGGGGGGGGGGGGGGGTGGGGGGGGGGGGGGGTGGGGGGGGGGGGGGGTGGGGGGGGGGGGGGGTGGGGGGGGGGGGGGGTGGGGGGGGGGGGGGGTGGGGGGGGGGGGGGGTGGGGGGGGGGGGGGGTGGGGGGGGGGGGGGGTGGGGGGGGGGGGGGGTGGGGGGGGGGGGGGGTGGGGGGGGGGGGGGGTGGGGGGGGGGGGGGGTGGGGGGGGGGGGGGGTGGGGGGGGGGGGGGGTGGGGGGGGGGGGGGGTGGGGGGGGGGGGGGGTGGGGGGGGGGGGGGGTGGGGGGGGGGGGGGGTGGGGGGGGGGGGGGGTGGGGGGGGGGGGGGGTGGGGGGGGGGGGGGGTGGGGGGGGGGGGGGGTGGGGGGGGGGGGGGGTGGGGGGGGGGGGGGGTGGGGGGGGGGGGGGGTGGGGGGGGGGGGGGGTGGGGGGGGGGGGGGGTGGGGGGGGGGGGGGGTGGGGGGGGGGGGGGGTGGGGGGGGGGGGGGGTGGGGGGGGGGGGGGGTGGGGGGGGGGGGGGGTGGGGGGGGGGGGGGGTGGGGGGGGGGGGGGGTGGGGGGGGGGGGGGGTGGGGGGGGGGGGGGGTGGGGGGGGGGGGGGGTGGGGGGGGGGGGGGGTGGGGGGGGGGGGGGGTGGGGGGGGGGGGGGGTGGGGGGGGGGGGGGGTGGGGGGGGGGGGGGGTGGGGGGGGGGGGGGGTGGGGGGGGGGGGGGGTGGGGGGGGGGGGGGGTGGGGGGGGGGGGGGGTGGGGGGGGGGGGGGGTGGGGGGGGGGGGGGGTGGGGGGGGGGGGGGGTGGGGGGGGGGGGGGGTGGGGGGGGGGGGGGGTGGGGGGGGGGGGGGGTGGGGGGGGGGGGGGGTGGGGGGGGGGGGGGGTGGGGGGGGGGGGGGGTGGGGGGGGGGGGGGGTGGGGGGGGGGGGGGGTGGGGGGGGGGGGGGGTGGGGGGGGGGGGGGGTGGGGGGGGGGGGGGGTGGGGGGGGGGGGGGGTGGGGGGGGGGGGGGGTGGGGGGGGTGGGGGGGGGGGGGGGGGGGGGGTGGGGGGGGGGGGGGGCTCTGGGGCCCTTGAAATACGGAACAGTTGCCTTTCTTTTTTTCAACGTCTGATGTCAGTCTGTCTTTCTCTCTCTCTTCTTTAATGGACTCTGTGTCTTTAACGGATGGGGCTCCGCAGGCAGATTTTGTCTCTTCTCTCCCACCCCCTGCGCCAACCCAGCATCGAGGCCCCACGAAAAAAAACAACCATCAGCTGTGAGTTGCTGCCAGCTTTGAAGCCATGAAAGGTTCGGAAAAGATGGGATCCCTTTTATTGACATGAGCCGTGGGATGCGCATCCAAGGAATCTCTGAACAGGAAGACGGTACCTGTCTTCTGTTCGTTTACCACATAGGTGTCAAACTCGCAGCCCTCCAGATGTTATGGACTACAGTCCCCATCATCCCGTGCCAGCATCATGCGGGCAGGGGGTGATGGGAACTGTAGTCCATAACATCTGGAGGGCCGCGAGTTTGACACCTGTGGTTTACCAGTCCTGACCTGGCTGGCTCAGGCGATCTCCTCGGATCTCATAAGCTAAGCAGAGTCGGGCCTGGCTAGTACTTGGAAGTCCATGGCCGCTGTGGGTGGAAGAACTCCTCTGACCCATCTCTTGCCTTGAAAACCCTGCAGGGTTGCCGTAAGTGAGCGGTGACTTGACGGCTACTTTCGCCACTTGTCTCACATAGTGGTCAACCAGTTCCTCTGGTGGGTCCAACAACAGGGCATAGAGGCCAAGGCAACAGGGCATAGAGCTAGCGTGGTGTAGTGGTTAAGAGCAGGTAGATTCTAATCTGGAGGACCGGGTTTGATTCCCCCTCTGCTCCACCTGAGTGGCAGAGGCTGTTTCTGCACTCCTATATTCCTGCTGGGTGACCTTGGGCCAGGCACAGTTCTCTCGGAACTCTCTCAGTCCCACCTGCCTCACTAGATGTCTGGTGTGGGGAGAGGAAGGGAAAGGAGCTTGCAAGCCACCTCGAGTCTCCTTACAGGAGAGAAAGGTGGGATATAAATCCAAACTACTCCTCCTCCTCCTCCTCCTCCTCCTCCTCTTCTTCTTCTTCTTCTCCTCCTCCTCCTCCTCCTCCTCCTCCTCCTCCTCCTCCTCCTCTTCTTCTTCTCCTCCTCCTCCTCCTCCTGATGTTGTCTCCTAGCACTGGGGTTCAGAGGTTGACTGCCTTTGAACAGAGGAGTACCTCCCATTGGGCAAAGTGGGCAGCTGCCCTGGGCGCCACCTTGTGGTGGGCGACAAAATTGCAGGTTTGTGAGGGATTTTGTATTTTCAGTGTTTTTCCGTTTTTGGCCTGCAGGGGGCGCAGATTTTAGGCTAGCAGCACCAAAATTTCAGGGATTTTTTGGGAGACTCTCCTGATGATATCACCCAGGTTTGGTGAGCTTTGGTTTAGGGAGTCCAAAGTTATGGACTCCCAAAGGGAGTGCCCCCATCCCCCATTGTTTCCAATGGGAGCTAATAGGAGATGGGGGCTACACCTTTGAGGGTCCATAACGTTGGACCCCCTGAACCAGACTTCACCAAATCTGAGTGGTATCATCAGTAGGGTCTCACGAAGATACTCTGAAATTTTGGTGCTGCTATCTTAATAATTGCACCCCTGACAACAGGCACCCACTAAATTTCCCCAGATTCTCTTTTAAAATTCACTCCCTTCCCACCAATGCTTGTTTTCTTTCTTTCTTTTATTCTCTCAGTGCCTAATAAAGGTTGTTGTTGTTGTTGTTGTTGTTGTTAAATCTACCCCCTTCAGCATGGATTTAAAGGGAGAATCTGAGGTCCCCAGTTTAAACACCATTTAAAATGATGCTGTTTGGGGGTGGATTCCAGCATCACTTGTTTAAACTAGGGAGCCCAGATTCTCCTTTTAAATCCACCTTAAAGGGAGAATCTGCCCCCCCCCCCAGTTTAAATAACATTGAAAGTGATGCTGTTTCCCCCAATTGGGGGGACTGGATACAACACCATAAAATGTTTTCATAGCAGTAATAAAACATTTTGAAAGCATTTTGAAAATGTTTTCCAAATATTATTTCAGCTGTGTGGCATGGCCCATTGCTATGTTCAGATTTGTGAGTTGGGGCATGTTCTATAATGTGATGGTGACTTTGAAACGACCTGGTGGAAAAAATCATTGTTTGGTCATGGTGGGGGAGGGTGGTCACCCATGGGGGGGGGCATCAAACTCAGGTTTTGCCCAGGGCTCAAGTTCGCCTAGGTACGCCCCTGCCTTTGAACATGGAGGTTCCTTTTCATCACCACGACTGGCAGTCACTAATAGACCTATCCTCCATGAATCTGCCCAGTCTCCTTTTAAAGCTCTCTTTGCCCGTAGCCGTGCAAAGGAGAGGGGAATGAGCTAAGCCACTTAGGTTCTCCATTGGGGGAAAGGCAGGGCGCAAAATAAATAATTACACTCCACCTGAAAACAAGCATGGTTAAGACTCTTAAGCTGCGGTGAACCTTGCTGCTGGAACGTATTTGAGTTAGGCACCCATGTAAACGTTGGACATAAGCCAAGGAAGAGGGGGTAGGAGGCCGGGGGAATGCCAAGCCGCTGCGGCGTTTTTATAAGCCCCCGCCCGCCCGCCGGTGTTTCTGCTCACTGCTTGGATCTGGGCAAATGCACTTGAATGAGACTCCCGGCAAAGAGCCGGCGTCACCCGAGCCTCTCTCTGCGGCCGTGAGCCGGACTCTGGGCAGAGACAGGATCCCACCTCCAGCCTCTGAATTCACATCTGGTCCTGAAACCCAATCTGGCCGAGGAAACTCTGCAGCTTCGCGCGTGGCTCAAAGGAACCGTTTTAACCCCTTTCCTCCTAGCTCAGCCAAACGGGCTTTTTGGAGGCCGGCCAGCGGAGAGACTCCCGCCAGCTCCTTCCTGTCTATCCTTCCCTTCCTTGACCCCGGGGCACCCAGCGCCTTCCTGCTGCCCCTTGCCCCCAATTCCCCGGGAGCCCCCCCCTAACAAATTTCTCCTCTCTCCTTCTTCCACCTGCCTTGTTTGGATGGCTCGTTCATTCCTCCTTTCAGTTTGAGAGGGAGACGGCTATTATCAACCTCTCGATTAGACTACTGCGATTTGCTCTACGCAGGGCTGCCCTTGGGCCTGCTCCGGAGACTGGCTGGCCCAAAATGCAGCTGAAGGAGTCCTCTTAGGGTTACCGCGCTGCCTGGGTAACTTTATTTCCCCAGATCCGCCAGCTCTCAGCAGCGCAGAGGAACAGAAACAGGACCCAACACAGTGAGAATAATAAAAAAGGAGTTTATTGAGATGCTAACCTACATGTCAGCACCTCCACACCATGGCAACTGCAGCTGCCTAGCAGCTTTACAACAACCTTTATACACTTTCTCCCGCCCGGGAGTCCAGGGGAATACAGGACAGCCCACAACCATTCATTTACAGATACATGGGAACCAATTGGAGTCTGGAGGGCAGTCCCTTCCTGAATCTTGAAGGCAGAAACGGGGCGAGGCGATGACGTAGGCACAGGCGGGAAAAACACAAAAGAATCCTATGGGTGCTTAGGGCCAGGAATCGAAACCTAACGACGACAGCACCCTTATCTGCCTGCTGGTGGGATTAGGCAGATGGAGGCCCTTCTTCCGGGGTCCCTTTTGTCAACCGTCCATTCATGGTTTTTGCAAATGAAAGGGACATGCCCAGGTGGAGCAGGGGTGGATTCGTGCCTTGAGCAAAGGAGGTTCCATACATATACAAATACAAAATACAACAGTAATTCCTACATTCTACCTAATACAACTTGTTCCTATCTAACTTTTAAAGAAATAAAACATAATTTCACCTTTATTAACAACAAGATCAGAAATGGAATAATTCATTTATGACTCCGTTATCATTAGGAACTTTGTAGCAACAGTGCTCTGCCGGCTACATTGGCTCCAGGTGGAGTCCAGATTCAATTTAAGGTTTTGGTATTTACCTATAAGGCACCACCGGGGAGAGGGCTGTGCCAGGCACCAGGCACCAGGGGCATGACAGACACTATGTAGAGATGCCAGCTGCCCGGTGGGACTTGGGGTCCTCCAGAATTACAACACACCCCAGATTACAGAGATCAGCTCCCACTGAGGTCCCCGTCTTCCCCAGGCTCCATCCCAAAATCTCCAGGAGTTTTTCAGCATGGATTTAGCAATCCTAAACCCCCCCCCCCAATACCAGTGGCTGTTGTGCCCTGGCAACCCTATCCAGACACCACCTGGAGGATGGCAAGCCTGCCCTTTTTGCCATTGGACTGTGTGAAGACCCACAGCCAAAAGTAGTTCTCTCTGTGTTAAGAGATGGTGAAAGTGTTGCCACCTTAGCTATAGCTTATCTTGAGGGCCACTGTAGCGTGCTGTAGTGGCTAGAGCATAAAATACAGCTGACTCATGTATAAGTCGAGGGGGGCTTTTTCAGCACAATAATGTGCTGAAAAACTTGACTTATACACGAGTATATACGGTATTTCAGTTTTGGACTAGAACAGCTGGCCTACTAGGTTTCACTCAAATAGGATTGAAAGTTCTGGGTTGGGAAAATACCTGGAGATTTTGTGGGGGGGGGGTTGAGGAGGGAGCAGTTTGTTGAAGGGGTGTGTGTGTCGTCAACAGGATATAATGCTGTGGAGTCCATCTTCCGAAGCAGCCATTTTCCCAGGTGAACTGATCTCTTTCACCTGGAGATCAATTGCAATTCCAGGAAGTCTCTAGTGACCACCTGGAAATTGACAACCCTATCCCCACCTGGAAATTTACAACCCTATCCCCAAAGGATTCTGGGAACGGTAGTCCGATGAGATGGTCGAGAAGCCCATTGGGGCGAAAACCAGGCCAACCTTTTCAGTGCCATGTAAGCAGTCGGGGTCCAGATCGGCCGCCCCAAAACAGGTGTCGTGGACGTGAGTTTCAAAGGCTCAAACTGCTTCCACAGCACCAAGACCGAAATCAGACCCACCTTGTTAAATGCAGGAAGGCAAAAACCGACCTTGTAAATCACTCTTCCTGCAAAGGCATCCGTCTCTTCAGAAAACACAACTAAGCACATTCAGAATGACCTTTCTGGGGAATTTTTTTTCCAGACCGCGTACCAACAGTAGGAGAGGAAGTGCTTCCAGTGGCACATGAGAACACGACCTTCGAGCGTTTTCTCTGCCTCCCTCCCAAAACACCATTTCTTCAGGCAGAGGGAATGAGGCTGAAATCAGTACTTCCTGTGAGTCACTGTGGGACCAAAGTGATATGAATACTATTAATGATTATGCATGCAACACCAACAGAGTGTTTACAGGGAGCGGCATCGACAGGCTACTCCCGGCCCTGAGGAGTTCGCAGTTTCCATTTCTATGGAGCCGGAAGTCTACAAAACAGGCGGAGGTCGGCATAACAAGGGAAGGATGTGAGCAAACCGAGGCTTTAATTTAAACAATGCGTGAAGAAGGGAAACAGATCCCTGTCCCGAGGAGTCTACAAAACGAGAGGAATGCACAACCGGGAGAGGATGAGAACCTGAAAAGCGATGGTTTTGTGGAACAAACAAAACCACACATTTAAGGTTGTTTCCCCACTTACCTTGACCAAAGGTTGCTGTGCGCTACTCCCAGCGCGCGTCATTTCTGGCACGCTCCTGGGCTTCCCGTTTCGAGGAGCGCCAGGAATGACGCGCGCTGAGGGGGCGCGACAGCGGCAGCGGCGGGGCAGCTGCGTTGTCGCCGCCCCTGTAGTGGGGAGTGCCAGGGGACTGCGCGCTACTTGGGGAGAGTAGCGCGCAGCAGCAGGTAAGTGGGGAAACGACCTACGTTAGGTATCCAACGCAAGGTTAAAAAATTCTTGAAGGTTTGGGGCTAGAACCTGGGAAAGGTGGAATTTGGGGAGGGTGGCTAAAGATCTCCCGCTATTACAACTGATCTTCAGGCGACATAGATCTTCAGTCTGCCTTGGAAGGTGGGCTGTATGGGATTATTCCCCATTGAAGCCCCTCCCCTCCCCAAGCCCCGCCCTCCTCAGCCTCCATCCCAAGATCTCTAGGTCTTCCCAAACCCTAGCTAATAGCTATTGATGGGTCTCTCCTGCACGAATCTTCCTAATCTCCTTTTAAAGGCCTCCATGCTGATGGTTACCATGTACGGTTGCCAGTCTCCAGGTGGCAGCTGGAGATCTCCTGCTGTTATATCTCCAAGGCACAGAGAGCAGATCCCCTGGAGAAAATAGCTGTTTTGGAAGGTGGACTCTATGGCATTAAATCCCATTGACGTCCCTCCACAAACCCCGCCTTCCTCGGGCTCCACTCCCCCACCCAAATGTTCAGGTATTTCCCAACGGGAAATTGGCAACCCCACCACCATGCATCATTAGATTCCATAGGGGTTGTCTCCGCTCTGCCACTAGGGGTATGAACTCTGGGAATTTCCTGGAGAGTTGGGACAGAGCCCGAGGCGGGTGGGGCTTAGAGACTCGGACCTTGGTTTGTATAACCCCTTAACACCTTGTTAATGTAACTGCAATGTTGTTGGGAACTAGTGGGAAGGGAGTTGTTTATTTTTGCTATGTTGTAAATGTTGGAGTTTATTGTTTCAGGGTTTTTTATGTTTGTAATGGGTGAGAGTCCTCCTGGAAACCTTCATCATGCTGAATCCTGTTCATCAAGCCCTTGGAGTCTTCAGGAGCCAACCCACTTGCAGGAAGAATTGGACTTGGCAGTATCAGTAGACTGTAAAGATAAGGACTTGAAAATGCAACCTGAACAGGACCTTGAAGTGTGATGTTAAATGTTGATGTTATATGTTAAGAAAGTAAACCATTTTGTTTTTTTAAAATTTGTTGTTGCAAACTCATTCCAAGTTCTGCCCCACAGAACCCACAAGCTGAGGTTACACTAGCACAGCCAAGCCTCTAAGACACATCTCGGCACTCTTCAAGGAGGTTCTGCAAGAACTATTTGGAAATTTGTGTCAATTCCGAGGTGGGGTGGCGGCAGTACTACCCTAGTTTTTTTCCTTTTGCTATCTTGGAAATTCTTTTCCTTTTTTTATTTTGCCTTGAAAATCGCCAGTTCTTCTCCATTGCTTGCTGAACTCTTCCCCTTCTGTTCCTTGTTACTTCTTTCTCTCCCCCAGCCTCTATTTCCCTCTCCAGCCTCGTTATGCCAAAGAAAAACAGTTTCCAAGTCAAATCTCCGAGCTGCAGCGTGCAGGCCAAAGCTCATTTGACTTTCAAATCTCCGAGCGGCTGGGCGGCCTCGACTTCTGTTTGGCTGCAAACAAACATCCCAGGTAGAGGCAAAGGAGAGGCGAACACGTGATGTCTTATGGTTGCGAACCACCAGGTGGGGACTAGAGATTTAGGAATGCCAACAACCAGGTGGGGCCTTGAGACCTCCTGAAATGGCAAGATCCCCAGATAATAGGATCGGTTCCTCTGAAGGAAATGGCAGCTTCAGAGGGTGGCCTTTATGGCATAATATGGGATGGACAGTGCTGTTGTGGCATTTCCAGTTGTAGGAGGAAGAGGAGGAGGAGGAGGAGGAGGAGAAGAAGAAGAAGAAGAAGAAGAAGAGGAGGAGGAGGAGTTTGGATTTATATCCCCCCTTTCTCTCCTGCAGGAGACTCAAAGGGGCTGACAATCTCCTTGCCCTTCCCCCCCTCACAACAAACACCCTGTGAGGTGGGTGGGGCTGGGAGAGCTCCGAAAAGCTGTGACTAGCCCAAGGTCACCCAGATGGCGTGTGTGGGAGTGTACAGGCTAATCTGAATTCCCCAGATAAGCCTCCACAACTCAAGCGGCAGAGCTGGGAATCAAACCCGGTTCCTCCAGATCAGAGTGCACCTGCTCTTAGCCACTCACATGGATTCAGCTGGTTGTGGTGGGTTTTCCGGGCTGTGTGGCCGTGGTCTGGTGGATCTTGTTCCTAACGTTTCGCCTGCATCTGTGGCTGGCATCTTCAGATGTGTATCACAAGGAAGTCTGTAACACACTGTGTCCAGTGTGGCTGTGGTCTGGTGGACAGTACACACAGTCCAGAAAACCCACCACAAACCAGTTGAATCTGGCTGTGAAAGCCTTTGACAATACATAAAACCTTTTAAGTATCCTAAACAATAAATGCCTAAGGGACACAGTGTGTAACAGACTTCCTTCTGTGATACACCTCTGAAGATGCCAGCCACAGATGCAGACAAAACATTAGGAACAAGATCCACCAGACCACGGCCACACAGCCCGGAAAACCCACCACAACCAACAACAAGAAAAGTTGGGATTTATATCCCGCCTTTCTCTTCTGTATGGAGACTCAAGGTGGCTTACAAGTACCTTTCCCTTCTTCTCCCCACGACAGACACCTTGTGAGGTAGGTGGGACTGAGATAATTTGGAGAGAACTGTGACTAGACCAAGGTCAACCAGCAGGAATGTAGGAGTGCGGAAACACATCTGGTTCACCAGATAAGCCTCTGCCACTCAGGTGGAGGAGTGGGGAATCAAACCCGGTTCTTCAGATTAGAATCCACCTGCTCTTAACCACTACACCATACTGGCTCTCAAGCCTCGCTGGCCCCATTCCTGAACTTCACGTGGAGTTTGGGGGGGGGGGGGATAGTGGCCAGGGTTACCCCAGTTTTATAAAGTTATGCTCCTGCAAAGCCTTGCAGGGTGGGATTAAGACAAACATAATAAATATCAAAACATCTCTTGGGGTTGTATGGCTAGAAAATAATCCAAAGGTACCTCGCAAAATTAATCCTCCAATGGAACAATTCCAAACTCTACAGTTCTCACTTTGGAATCGTATCTTGCATCTCTATTTTCAAATAACACCCATTTCTCTTTCTGTTTCATGTCCATCTTAATCTTGACAAAAGATGTAGGGAGAGAAATGCAGAATAACTCCATAAACAAAGGACATCCATAATTACATCTGCAGGTCCTTGTGCTACAACCACATTGTTTTGAACACTGTGATCTTCCCCAAGGCTCTGGAGATTGGAAGTGTTAGAAAATGCAACAATACAATGAAATCCGATTGGCTGGCCCGCCAAGCAGATTAACCCAGTGTGTTCTCTGTTGGGTCCTTCTGGGATCGAATGAAAATGTGGACCATGTGGATCACATTGTGCAGATACATACGGATCACACAGTAGGAATGAACACACATGGAAACCAGTAGCGTAGCTCCAAGGGGGCGGGAGGGGGCATGATACACCAGGTGCATGCTGGTACAGGGGCATGGTGGGAGTGGGCAGGGGCGTGGCAGGGGTGCAGGGTGCACGCAAGCCCCAGGTGCAGTTCCCCCTAGCTCCGGCCCTGCACGAAACTGTTGTTTATGAAATCAGACCATCAATCCATCAAGGCCCTTCCGCACAAAACCTCTAAAACGTTTCTGAAACGTTTTCAATCCCCGCGCCATTTACAATGATGTTTGTCTATTCTTCACCCCTCAAAAGGATTCCTGGCTGCCATTGCATGACTTTTCTTTTCTTTTTCTTGAGTTCTGTGTTGAATTGATGCTTCAGTGCTTCACAGTTTCCCGGTTCATTCTCGGGGAGATTGTATCTAGTTGATTGAGATGAATTCCTAGCTCAGAGCAATTGCTACAAGATGTATGTAACCAGCCTACCATATGCTATCACTGCTCTTCTGGGACATTCTTTCCTTGATCTTTCCTTTATGGCTTCACATGCTGAGTAGATAACTAGGCTTCCCCCTGACACTTTTGTCCCACGGGAAAGAGGGTTATTTCCATTGTCCTATGGTGGTAGGATGCCAGGTGGCTTTATCACTATTGATTGCTGACCTTGGGGCACCTTAGCTCCAAATTAACATTTCCTCACATTCCTTGGGAAAATGGGAGGGGGGATTTACATCAGGATAAAATGGGTAGCAAAAGTCAGGTTCCCCAGGACTGGCTCTGACAAGGTGCTTTGATGTCCATCAACAAACGCTGCTGACCAATAATACAGAGTCCGTTTACTGCTTCTAGGTCCGAGACCTCACATGCATTCAATACTCCTTGTATACTCGATGCTTTGAAGATTGCCCCCCCCCACCAATAAAAGAGCAAACAGAGGAATGGTGCAAATAAACAGGCAGGGGGGAACGGAGTGAGCTCAGAAAATGGCACCGAGGAGAAAGTTCAGGGAAGCAGAGAAGTATGGGAGGCGTAGTCGAGAGATTGCCCAGCAACTGAAGCCGCTTTCAAAACGTTCTAGCCAGAGAATCGTTTTAAAAGGAGATTCGTTGAAAACATGTTGTTGGTTGGAAATGAAACGTTTTGGGGTAAAAACCATGCGGAACTCCATGGAGGAAACATTTTATTCTCTGCCTCAAAAATGTTTTGAAAGGTTTATTATTAGGAAGGGCAAATTTGTCTACTCTGGATTTGAAACAAAGCCGAGGTTCCAAGCAAAGGTTCTTACATTATCACCTGTGAAACTAGTCAACGCCTGTGGGGTGTGGCCTGAGGAGGGCGGGGTTTGTGGAGGGGAGGGATTTCAAGGGGATAGGATGCCATAGAGTCCACCTTCCAGAGTGGCCATTTTCTCCAGGGGAACTCAGCGCCATCTCTTAGAGATCCGTTGAAATCTGAGGAAATTGCCAGCCAGCCCCTGTAGGTTGGCAACCTGACTTCTTCACCCACCCCATTATTATTATTATTATTATTATTATTATTATTATTATTATTATTATTATTATTATTATTATTATTATTATTATTATTATTATTATTGATACAAAACAGTTATACACAGCAAGCAAGATCATCATTATTATTATTATACTACTACTACTACTACTACTACTACTACTACTACTACTACTAATAATAATAATAATAATAATAATAATAATAATAATAATAATAATAATAATAATAATAATAATAATAATAAACCGCCCTCCCCGGAGGGCTCAGGGCAGTGAACACTCCATTAATACCCACTCCATTATTATTATTACTATTATTACTATTATTACTATTATTACTATTATTATTATTATTATACTAACAACAACAACAACAGCGAAGCAACAGCAGCAGCAGCAGGCAACAGCCTTGTGGCTTGTAGCAGCTAGCAGCAGCAATGGCAATAACAATATTAACAATGTGTGAATAATATTAGTAATAATAATAATAATAATAATAATAATAATAATAATAATAATAATAATAATAATAATAATAATAATAATGATAGGCAAGCCCGGAGACCTCAGGTGGTGAACAAAACATATAGATAGAGCACAAAATAAAACCAATAATATCAAAATTGATTAAATAAATCATTAAGTAGTGGCTCTATACATGTTATATACATCTGTTCCCACATTTGGCCCCATTCAGTACCAGCTGCACGAGCCTGGACGGAAAGTATCTAGAGCAAAGGGATTTACTTTGTCATTCTGGAACGAACGAAAAGGCCTTCCGTTAGTGATCTAGGCATAGGCAGTTCCAGCGGGCAGTTTGTACACAGACGTCTGGGGGGGCTGCTCTCCTCCCCCCTTTTTCTCAGGGCACTTTAACATCTTCCTGACATTTTCCCCATCCAGTTAATCTGAAGGGATATGGTTACCGGCATTGTGTGCCTCTGCGTTGTAGCGAAATATATCACCGGGCTTGTTGTGGTGCGGCGTGGCAGCGGTGCGTTTTGCGGCGCACGAGAGGATTATGGGGGGCACGTTGCTGACTGCCAGAGCTTCAAATCTGTTACTTTCAGGAATTATGAGCAGTGATTTTATCACCGCTGCAGGCAAGGGGCGAGCAGTGCAGCTTGACAAACGGAGAATAGCTTGTTCTCTTCAAACACCCGCACGCTTTTCTCCCTCCCGCCTTGTGATGTTGTTCGGCTTGAAAAATTCTCTCTCTGAATTATCCCCAGCTGTATCTTTTTCCCCCTTCCGTGAGCATGTTTTTCCTCCGGGCGCGAAAACCTGCTACTCTCACCACCAAATGCCAAGTAATGGGAGTTACAGCAGGTGAAAGAGCGATAGGACTTTTATGGCAAAGACGGAGCATAATGGGGTAATCTGTCCCTTGTCGGGTTTTCCAGATGAGATTTGAAGTCATCTCATCAGAAATTTCATCAAGAATCATATAATTGGAAGAGACCTCAAGGGCACTGGTGGGATCCAAAAATTTTAGTAACAGGTTCCCGTGGTGGTGGGATTCAAACTGTGGCGTAGCGCCAATGGGGCTGGGCCAGACGCGATAAGAGGCGTGGCCGAGGCATTCAGGGGGCAGGGCGATCCTGAAGCCGGGGCTGTAGCAGGGGCGCGGCCGCTGCATGATCCTTGGGCGAGAGAAGCGAATGCACGCAGAAGCAGGCTGTACGCACGCATGGGCACCTCCTGCTAGACTGCTTCAAGTTCTGCGCGCTACTGCTGAGAGGAGGGGCGTAACTAAGGCAAAAATCACGTGGCAAAATCACCCATTAGTAACCCCCTCTCGGCATACATGAATAATTAGTAACCTACTCTCGGGAACCTGTGAGAACCTGCTGGATCCCACCTCTGCTCAAGGGCCATCCAGTCCAACCCCCTTCCATGCAGGAACACACCATCAAAGCACTCCTGACATATGTTCATCCAGCCTCTGTCTAAAAACCTCCAAAGAAGGAGACTCCACCACACTAGGATGGATGGATGTTCGGCTAACCTGTTTTTCGGCAACCAGCAGGAGGGGGTGAAGTGGGGAAATGGGGGTCGTGGCGGTTATTCCACCAGTGTCGTATGTCCCTTCCAGGAACAACGTGAAAGTGACAATGAGTCGTTCTAGGAATTGCTAGAAGTGGAAACTCTATGATCAAATTCCTAAAGCTGCCCATTTTCGCTTCCAGAGGGCTGGCAAGCAAACTTAGACTAGGCCCCTTAAACCTGAGAGCCAGCCTGGTGTAGTGGTTAAGAGCGGGTGGACTCTAATCTGAAGAACTGGGTTTGATTCTCCACTCCTCCACCTGAATGGTGAAGGCTTATCTGGTGAACCAAATGTGTTTCCGCACTCCTATATTCCTGCTGGGTGACCTTGGGCTAGTCACAGTTCTCTCTGAACTCTCTGAGTCCCACTTACCTCACAAGGTGTCTAATGTGGGGAGAGGAAGGGAAAGGCGCTTGTAAGCCACCTCGAGTCTTCTTACAGGAGAGAAAGGTGAGGTATAAACCCAAACTCTTCTTAAACTTTAAACTCATGAAAAGGTCTGGAGTTTTGGGGCGCAGACTGGGCACGGTGAGCTTTTGGGGGAAGAGAAGGACCTAATTGGGGTATAATAATAAGGAGCAGCAGTGGCGTAGGAGGTTAAGAGCTCGTGTATCTAATCTGGAGGAACCGGGTTTGATTCCCAGCTCTGCCGCCTGAGCTGTGGAGGCTTATCTGGGGAATTCAGATTAGCCTGCGCACTCCCACACACGCCAGCTGGGTGACCTTGGGCTAGTCACAGCTTCTCAGAGCTCTCTCAGCCCCACCTACCTCACAGGGTGTTTGTTGTGAGGGGGGAAGGGCAAGGAGATTGTCAGCCCCTTTGAGTCTCCTACAGGAGAGAAAGATGCGGATATAAATCCAAACTCTTCTTCTTCTTCTCTTCTAATAATGCCACTTACTGCAGGACGGGTGATCCTATGGGAGTCCCTGAGAGATCCTTTAACCACCGAGCATTCCTTTGTCTTTAATAGTCTGTTGCTCTCCCCAGCAGCAACTAACTCTTCTTCGTGACACACAGCTCAGGGCCATTCCCGTCAAGGGATAACCCCACCATGGGAAGTTTGAGGTCAGGAGAGCCATGATATTTGTTTCCTACCGGGAGGAAGGCCCCGTCCTGCCTTTCCGCCGCGCAACAAGCATCTGGCATTTCCCAGGTCAAGTTTATGGGCTTTGCTGCTCTCTGTGGGCCGTCGTTCGGCCTTCCCGTTCCCAACGGAGAATTGCAGCGGGCGTCTGGCAGGGAGACGCGAACCGCTTTCGACTTGGCAGCCGAGCTCATCAAAGGCCCGAGACACCATTTCCCCAAGCAGTAAAAGTGTCAGGCCGATGGGCGTGTTAGGAAGCGTTAATGGCAGCGAAGCCCTCGATTAGCGTTAATGCAGACTTTACAGCACCGGTACATTTCCTCTCCTCTTCTCTTTTTTCCTGGGAACAGTGTGAAAATGGGGGCAGCGTGCTCTTCTGCAAGGTGACCCCCGTGACCTTTGGCTTAGCTGTGGGGTGGAGCTGGGGTGGAGCTGTTTCCCAAAGGTTCCACGAACCAAGAGGCAGGCCGTACATAGTTCAAGGGAACTGGATATGGTGCAGAAACATAGAATCATGGAGTTGGAAGAGACCACAAGGGACATCTAGTCCAGGGGTAGGGAACCTGCGGCTCTCCAGATGTTCAGGAACTACAATTCCCATCAGCCTCTGTCAGCATGGCCAATTGGCCATGCTGGTAGGGGCTGATGGGAATTGTAGTTCCTGAACATCTGGAGAGCCGCAGGTTCCATACCCCTGATCTAGTCCAACCCCCTGCCACGCAGGAATGGACAATCAAAGCACACCCTAACAGATGGCCATCAACCCTCTCTTTAAATGCCTCCAAAGAAGGAGACTCCACCTCACTCCAAGGTAGTGCGTTCCACTGTCGAACAACCCTTATTGTCAGGAAGTTCTTCCTAATGTTTAGGTGGAATCTCTTTTCCTTCCTCTTGAACCTATGACTTCTGATCCTAGCCTCTGGAACAGCAGAAAACAAGCTTGCTCCCTCACCAACATGGCAGCCCTTCAAATATCTCAACATGGCTATCATGTCACCTCTTAACCTTCTCTTCACCAAACTAAACATCCCCAGCTCCCTAAGTCTCTTCTCATAGGGCATGGATTCCAGACCTTCTTCCAAAGAAAATATTGGATTCATACCCCACCTTTCTCTCCTGTAAGGAGACTCAAGATGGCTTACAAGCTCCTTTCCCTTCCTCTCTCCACAACAGACACCTTGTGAGGTAGGTGGGGATGAGAGAGTTCTGAGAGAACTGTGACTGGCCCAAGGTCACGCAGCAGAAACGTAGGAGTGCGGAACCACATCTGGTTCACCAGATAAGCCTCTGCCACTCAGGTGGAGGAGTGGGGAATCAAACCCGGTTCTTCAGCTTGCTTATTTATTTATTTATTTATTCATTCATTCATTCATTCATTCATTCATTCATTCATTCATTCATTCATTCATTCATTCATTCATTCATTCATTCATTCGATTTTTATACCGCCCGATTCCCAAAGGGCTCCGGGCGGTGAACAACACAATTCAAACAGCAAGCAGGAGCAGGTCATACAATACATAGGCTCCATCCCATAATCATCCATAGAATAACCTAAACACTCATATAAAACAGCGAATAACAATTAATACAGATATAGACAAGAGGTGTCCAGAAACCCCAATTTTAAAACCTACCCCCAAAAGGGGGGACGGCGGGCCCCTCAATATGAGGGGACCCTGATGTAACAGCACCAAGGCAAAGAGCTTAGAGTCCACGCGCTCTTAACCACTACGCCACGCTGGCTCTCGAATATGACGGTGAACTTTTTTGCCCTTCGAAGTGTGCCTGGAACCAATTCTGTCCACGCAGCCATCTTTTTAGACCTGCAAGAGAGCAAAGTGGCGAAAGGTAAACGTTTCTTTAGAGTCTGGGCTGAGTCTGGTTTATAGCGGCCAGGGAATACCGAGGCAATTCCTGTTTGGGCTGCAGCGCTCGGTTCCAGGGGACATCGTGCCTGCTGAACCAGCGGTTCTCGCCACCTGGTCGCCTTTCGGAGCCTTGCTGTGGCAGGTCTCAGGTTTCCTACTTCATCACTGCGCTCCCCCCCCCTCCCGCTCTCTCCTCCCCCAGCCCTGCTGGGCTAGAACCAGGAAACCATAAAACTTTACAGAGTGCGGCTGGAGAGAAACAGAAATCGCTGGTGCAGATGCCAGAGGGGCCAAGACTCGATTCACAAGATTTTCCAGGGTCGGGCCTTGCCAGGAAGGGATTTATCCACCTAGGAGGAGCCGTAAAAACTAAAATTAAATTCTTCATCTCAGAATAATAATAATGATGATGATAACTTTAAAAAAAACAAAAATCCCTACTTTGAGCCAGGTACCGAAGCAGTATGGGTGGGATCCAAGATGATGCACCTGCGTAGGAATATTAGCTGGGGGGACAGCCAAAGGGGCATCAACCAGCTACTGAAAGCGCAGAACACATGAAGCTAATGCATACTGAATTAGACCAATGGTCCATCTAGGACCGTGGTGGTGAACCTTTGGCACTCCAGATGTTATGGACTACAATTCCCATCAGCCCCAATTGGCCATGCTCACAGGGGGCTGATGGGAATTGTAGTCCATAACATCTGGAGTGCCAAAGGTTCACCACCACTGATCTAGGATTTCCAGGTCGGGACGTACTGCCCACGGGGACAGCGGGGTCAACTGTCCCCGGGTGCAATGGTGGGGGGTGCAAAATCGTCCCCCACCCCCTTCCTCCCCCATGCCGATTTGGAAGAGCTGGGTCGGCATGGGGGAGGTGCCTAAAGACAGGCCCCTATCCGAGCAACCTCTTTCTCTCCTCTGACCTTCAGGAGCGGCTTGTACGGGCACCGTGGCACCTTGCCCCCCCCCAACCTCCCTGCAGGCTAGCTTCTGCCCTCCTCAGGGTCTGGGGAGGGTAGGAGGCAGCCTGCAGAGAGGCGGGTGGGTGACTTGAATGGGCAGCTCGAATGAGAGGTAAGGAATTTCAGCAACATGATTGGAGAAGCTGCAACATGGGCATACTGGTGTCACCGTATCTTCTCCCCTGAGCAGGAGGACATCTCCGCAATACGGGTGATTCCCACTGGCTTGGTCAATCAGAAACCTTTCTGGGCATATCGCTCCCCCACCCCAAAAAAGACACTTGGGTGTGGAAGGCGTCATGCCACACACAAGCACTACAGTTGGCAGTTCTGGACTAATGCATATTTTATAGAGCAGTGGTGGCGAACCTTTGGCACTCCAGATGTTATGGACTACAATTCCCATCAGTCCCTGCCAGCATGGCCAATTGGCCATACTGGCAGGGGCTAATGGGAATTGTAGTCCATAACATCTGGAGTGCCAAAGGTTCGCCACCACGGTTATAGAGAGATGCAAGTTTGGGAGGTAAGAAAAGATGGGCTCCATAGAAGCTTCCAAATGTAATTAACTGCTGGAAGCCTTTTCTCTCTTTGTCAAAGTCCCACTGTGAAGCTGACGGGCAGTAAGATGGACCAAAGCAACGTTTTTAATAATCGGCACAAAAGCAGATCTCCAATGGCCAATTACAAGTGCTACTTGTAATTATACAGCGTGGTGTAGCGGTTAAGAGCAGGTAGATCCTAATCTGGAGAACCGGGTTTGATTCCTCACTCCTCCACCTGAGTGGCAGAGGCTTATCTGGTGAACCAGATGTGTTTCTGTTACTGCCAGGAAAATAAACAAAATATTTTCCTGAGTCAGGTTGCCTGATTACACTGTCTCTATGCTAGGACGCAGAGACTTGTGTGTCTCAGAAGCCTTCATAAGACTTGCAAAGGTTGCAAACATATGAGTTGTGCCAATGATATATGGTTTCCCTCTTGTTTATGCCATTTTAGGATGTAATAAAAGCCCCTTCAGAGTTGAATTTATGATGTGCCTGCTGTTTAGGATTTTAGTTTGACTAGGTTCTCCAGTTAGTTTAAGGTTCTGCTATTGTTAGGTTTAGGAAAGTCTTGCCTATAAGTATATGTGTTTATCCCTTTAATGTTTCCCTAATGTTTAAGTTTAGAAATGTTATTTTTGAAATTTGTGTCTGATAGCAAAAGCAGTGGCCTGAAAGGTTTGATATTAAGGGACAAGAAAGTTGGCTCTGGAATGCAGCTTAGACCAACACCCAGCCGACTCCTTAACAAAGACAAAGACCCTCTTTGGACTTGCAAATCAAATCTGTTACCAGTACCCAGAGGTCCCCAGCCGTTGGAAGGCGTGCAGGGACCACCATTGGACAGTTTGAACTTTTCTTTGTTGCAACGATGTGAGGTGGGAGCCTCAGGGTATTACTAAAGGAAACAGCCATCTGATAAAGGATATAGCTGGGTGTGGTAGCGAGCCCACCTGGATTTTCTGAATGGACTTTATCTGCTCTCCCTTCAGCACCATTGCGAGATCTCGTGGGAAGACATTTGATAGCCGGATTTGGTAATCCCATTCAGAAGGTGTAACTGTACCTTGCTTTTGTGTTGCTTGTTTTCTTATTGGTGTTTGGTGAGGGACTTGCCCCCTCACCTCCCCTTTTCCCTGCCCCTTTTCCCCTTTGAAGTTTGGGAATAAAAGTTCTTGCACTGGGTTGCAAGAGTGCGATTCTTCTGCCCAAGCTGTGACCATCACTTCCAAATAAAATCCTTTGCTTTGAAGAATGCCGGTTTCCTGCGCCTCATTACGTTGCTGAGCTGAGCTGAAATCACTTATTGTTACCCTAGCAGCAGCGGTAACATTTCCACACAGATGAGCCAAGCCGAGCTGAGCCGAGGGGTGAAGGAGGAGACGTGTGGGGGACGTGACCAAATGGGGACCCGCCCGGGGCATTTGTCCCCAGATGTCCCCATGGAAGCTCTGCTTCCAGGAACGGGCATATCAAAAGCCATGAAAGCTAAGTGGAGCCCCCATTTACAGAGGCATTGTATCTTTGGTGCTTTGCGAGGCATGAGAAAGTGGAAATAAGAAATAAGCCGATGGTCTTTGAGCCGTGCAGACCTTGGCGTTCTTCAAAACCAAGTCCCTCCACCACCTTCGCTGCTGCTTCAGCCTGCTTTCTTAAATAATATTTTCTTAAAGCAAGCGAGCTGGCAAGATCAAAACAGACCATTTGCAAGGCAGCTCCTCAGCCCGTTGCTTAAAATAAGCCCGGAGCAGGAGCCCAAATCCTTTGCAAAGCAAAGCTGAACTTTGTTCACCTCGAGATCCCAGAAAGTGCTGATGAAAGACGCCTGTTCCTCTTCTAGCAAGCTACGCATCGAGCTTAGACATTAATAATCACCCCACAGCTCAGCCTTAGCATATAAGAAGCCTCACTCCGGCTTTTAGCAGAAAAAAAGAAAACATGATTGGATTTCATGCCATCATTTCTAATAAATGCCTTGGTTTTTGTGGTTTTGCTTTCCATGGGGATTCAACAGTGGTAGAGCTGCTAACCTACAGCTGGGCACTCGAGATTTTCCAGAATTGCAGCTGATCTCCAACCTACATAGATAGCTCCCCTGGAGAAATTGGTTGCTTGGAAGGCTGGACTCTGGCATTATATCTTGCTGAGGACCCTCTTATTCCCTTCCCCAAACCCCTACCCTCCTCCCATTCCACCCTAAAATCTCTAAGGTCGAATCCCCACTACCGTCTTAGCCAGGTTTCAGAACACAAACTAACCAGGTTTGAGGGACGACCTCCCCATTGCTTGCGTGGCAGATTTCGTTTCTGGTGCTCGTTCTACCCGTTAATCTGCATTCCGGCAGGACCTGGTTGCAAGTGGCATAGACCCCATTAACATGGTTCAGAGCTGATCCGAGGGGAGGGATGAGGGTTGAAACCCTGACTCGTTTCCCGCCCTGGAGTGTGACGCAGATTTGGGCAACCAATCAGCACTACAATGCACACGCAGCCTTTCCTTGGTTTCATTTCCGCTTTTGCAATTGGCCAGCAGAAGGGGACGCAAACATTAACCAACAAAACGCGTAACTTTGAATCATTCATGGTTTACACAGGTAACGATTAACTGTTTGCACAGTTAAACAATTAAACGTTAAACTTTTACACACTGGTTTTTTTTAATCACACCCCTACAATGTATGTTTCCGCAGTGGGAAAAGATCCCACCCCATCAAGGCATGCCAGCCAATCAGGGGAGACCAGCGAAGCGAGATCGCCTGGTAGTGGGAATTGCTAAGAGTTCTGCAACCGGGTGTGTCTGCTGTGTGCTCGCTGCGGTGGGGAGGGAGAAACTCCAATGAAGAGGACACAGTTTCACAACAAACAGGTTTGAATCTGCGTGCAAATTTCAAGTGGGGATTCAACCTAAGAGTTTCCACACTTGGAGCTGGGAATCTTATGTGATCATTTTGTATATGGGGGTCTGTGGACCTTGAATTGACTGGGAATATTCCTGATGAGTCGCTGTCCTAATCTTGCCAGCCTCCAAGAGGGTAAAAGCCAAATGCGCAAAAGATATATCAACACCTGTACATCTTTATCTACAATAGCCTTCAAACAAGTTTAACTCTGGTCAATTCCTCACCTTAAAAAAAAAAACGCTGATGCAAACCGCTCTCCTTTGAATCGCTGCTTTGGAGTGTGAATTCTTACTCCCCACGGCAGCTTTCTCCTCTGGGAAGCCTCGCGGCTGCTGCGGCTTCTGACATGCGGAATTCCCCCACGACCGCGCGTCCAGTGGTGATCGGCAGGGCGGATCCCTGTTCCGATTGGCTGGAGCGCCATTTTGGGGGGGCGGAACTGGTTCCTCATTGGCTATTGTGCTGCGGCGCGAAAATTTGCGAATCCCGGAAGTTCCCACTTTCCTTTTTCCTCATGATGAAAAAGCAAAAAAAAGACATGACGAAAAAACTTTGTTTCGTCAGTTTGTATTAAAGAAGAAGTGAATCTTTCTCCGCGTGCACTCAAAGCGATGTGCAGACGATTTTCCGGCAGAAAACGGGGGGAAACGCTGCGTGCGCATCAGGCACACCTCGCCTTGTCCTGATTGGATGGCTGGCTCCATGTCACAATCTGCGGCACGAAACTCCCCGTAGTCACCCCCCGCACTTCCCCACTGCCCCGCACTCTGCGCGTGGCTTTCCAAAAGGTGCCCTTCTGTCCAGCAACAAAAAAACGCACGCTGAGGGGGAAGGAGAGCAGCAGAATCGGCGTGGCTGCATTGTCGCCGCTGATGCAGTGGGGAGTGCTGCAGGGCCCCGGGTTAATTGCCGCAAAGAGGAAGAAGAGTTTGGATTTATATCCCCCCTTCCTCTCCTGCAGGAGACTCAAAAGGGCTGACAAGCTCCTTGCCCTTCCCCCCTCACAACAAACACCCTGTGAGGTGGGTGGGGCTGAGAGAGCTCTGAGAAGCTGTGACTAGCCCAAGGTCACCCAGCTGGCGTGTGTGGGAGTGCACAGGCTAATCTGGATTCCCCAGATAAAGCCTCCACAGCTCAGGCGGCAGAGCAGGGAAACCCGGTTCCTCCAGATTAGATACATGAGCTCTTAACCTTCCACGCCACTGCTGCTCCCACGCCACTGCTGCTTAAAAACACAAGAGCAAGTCAGCCCAGTATGTTTCAGGTCCAGTGGCGACCGCCATCTCTGCCTGGCATGTACCCAACACCACCCAGGCCCCGCTGTACCTTCCGGCAGTGTCTGCTGCCCTATGAGCCCCTAAGCTACACAGCCTTCTCTGCTTTCCTTTCCCTCCTGATAGACCACCCAGGAAAAGAGGAGCGGTAACAGCCAACAGAGACAGGGAGGCGAAATGGTCCACTCAAGATGGACGTGCATTTTCTGTTCATTCCTTGGCTCCATCTTTTCACCATTTTGCTCTGCCATTTGATGCCTCAGTTCCATCTGGTGGGGCTCTCAATTCCACGGTGGGTCCCGTCAACCTACCAATTTCTGCTCAGGATCCTCTGTTTTTATGTGACCAAGACTACCAACAGGATCTTCTGGGAGTGGTGATCCCGCCTCTTGCATATGTGTGCATTAGTCACGGGCATCATCTCTGCATTGTGGGCTGCTAAAACAGATTGACCCGGGACTTCCTATTTCTGGCTGTGGATCTGCCTTCTGAACCGTACCAACAAGGGAGGACTAATGTCCTGCAAGAGAACCTGACGTTGGCAGCCCTAAAGCACAAGCGTCATCATCACAGACAGACAGACAGACAGACAGACAGACAGACAGACAGACAGACAGAAAGACAGACAGACAGACAGAAAGAAAGAAAGAAAGAAAGAAAGAAAGAAAGAAAGAAAGAAAGAAAGAAAGAAAGAAAGAAAGAAAGAAAGAAAGAAAGAAAGAAAGAAAGAAAGAAAGAAAGAAAGAAAGAAAGAAAGAAAGAAAGAAAGAAAGAAAGAAAGAAAGACAGTGTGGTATATTGGTTAAGAGCAGGTGGACTCTAATCTGGTGAACCGGGTTGGATTCCTTGCTCCTCCACATGAGCGGTGGACTTTTATCTGGTGAACTGGATTTGTTTTCCACTCCTCCACATGAAACCTGTTGGGTGACCTTGGCCTAATCCCAGTTCTTTCAGAACTCTCTTGGTCCCAACTACCTTACAAAATGTCTGTTGTGGGGAGAGGAAGGAAAAGGAGATTGTAAGCTACCTTGATTCTCCTTACAGGAAAGAAAGGTGGGTAATAAATCCAAATTCCCCCTCTTCCTCCCCCTCCTCCCCCTCCTCCTCCACTACTGATCAATCTTTCCTAGGCTTGCCAACCTCCAGGTGGGGCCTGGAGATCTCCCGGAATTATAACTGATCTCCAGACTCCATAGTTCCCCTGGAAGGGTGGCATCTTTGGAACTTGAGCTCTATGGCATTATATCCTGATGAAGTCACTCCCCTCCCCAAACCATACCCTTCCCAGACCCCCCCCCCCCGAAATATCCTGGAATTTGTGAAGGTATGGGGTAAAGCCCCTATAGCAGAGTAGTGCAATATACTGGAACGCAGTAGGAAGTCAGACGTACACAGCAGCTCAGTTTCACAGAGGCGGTCCTACTTTTATTAGTTCACAAGTACAGCTCACACAGACAAAGCGAAGACGAGTGTCTCATAGACCTCAGTACACCGCAGCCTTATATCTGGTTTACTGGCCAATCACAGTCCATTGCCAATCAATCCCAGAATGAGGCCGTGTCCGGTGTTACCTGTCAGTTAGCTGTCAGTTAGATTTTGATGATCAGACACCTGTTACATCAGTGCTCTGACACCCCTTCTCAAAATCTATAACACTATACACTATTTATTATTGTTGTTGTTGTTGTTATTTATTCAATTTAATAGACCGCCCTACCCCCAAAGGGCTCAGGGCGGTTCACAAAACAATCAACATTGAAATACATCAAATAGTTTCAATTAAAACAATAAATAAATTAAACATTAAAACACTAGCAGCAAATTTTTACAAATATATATTGACAAATATATACATCCAATGATCTGTTGAAAAAAATCTACCATTCAAGACTATATCTATATATCTATATATATATCTATAAATATATTTAAAAAATAGAAAACAAGGATTATCGGAAGTGAAAGAGGGCGGCTTGTGGAAATAGAACTGCCGACTCCTTCTCCCCCCCCCCCCCGCCCGAAGCTAGCACAGCTCTATAACGTAACCACCCACGCAAGTTCATGGACAGCAAACAGTTCTATAGTATCCTGATGGTTTCTGCTCTAATGAGGTGCCAATTATGGAATCGGCTGCGCTCAAAGCACAACGGCAAGACCTCCCCGCGTGCCTTTTCCCATGGGGAAGGCTTAGATTTGCCTTGCAGGTGAGTGGCACCTGGCTGAAGACCCCCCACCCCACCCCCACCCCCGCAGTCCAAGCAAGAAGGATGTTTAGAGCACCAGAGGCAACTTTGCAAACAGCCCCGATTTCCTGAGAGAGAAACGCCGGCCTTTCTGAACAAAAAAACACCCTCACTCTCTCTGTTCCTACAGTCCTACTGCAAATGTTATTCTCCACGCCTCTCGCTGCTTTCAAAATAACCACAGGCAGTACAACAGTGGCGCACATGCATACAGAGAACTAAAATCAATAAGAAATCAGGAGATGAACCAGATGGAAACTTTAAAAAACAAACAAACAACCCAACCAATTAGACGCAGGAAGAAGAGTCCAGACTACACATTGTCCCGGGACGGGTTAATTCTCAGACCAGCCTTTGCTATATTGGAGCATCACTTCGAGCGGCAGGAAGCCTCTCGGTAAACACTGTTCACCCCAGGCAGAGGGCAGGATGCCAAAGTCCAATTTGCTTCCATCCTTCTTGGGGGGGGTGGGGAGAAATTCAGTTCGGTGATGTCAAGGACTGGGTCTTGCCATGTTCAAAAGGACCAGACTGGAGCTGAGTTCTGGGTCTCTCCCCCCCTCCCCCCAGGCAGCAGTGACGGAGTGGTTAAGAGCAGCTGCAGTCTAATCTGGAGAACCGGGTTTGATTCCTCGCTCTGCCACTTGAGCTGTGGAGGCTTATCTGGCGAACCAGATTAGCTTGTGCACTCCAGTACATGCCAGTTGGGTGACCTTGGGCTAGTCACAGTTCTTCGGAGCTCTCTCAGCCCCACCTACCTCACAGGGTGTTTGTTGTGAGGGGGGAAGGGAAAGGAGATTGCAAGCCCCTTTGAGTCTCCTTACAGGACATACAGGAGGGGTATAAATCCAAACTCCTCTTCCTCCTCCTCCTCTTCCTCTTCCTCCTCTTCCTCCTCCTCCTCCTCCTCCTTCTCCGCCTCCTCCTCCTCCTCTTCTTCTCCTTCTCCACTCCCTGTTGCTTGCGGGGGTCTGGCAGCCCTTCCATGGGATAATTCATCTGGTTTTCTCAGATTAATTCCACACTGAATAGACAGAGGTTGCCCATTTCTGGAATCTAGTGCTTTGCCGTGGCACGCAAACACTTTGCCAGAGGCCCGTAGATAACAGTGGAATTCAAGCACCGTGACAAGCTGAAAGAGAGGTGAAATGAGACTTCAGATTTCTCCTCTTTAGTCTTACCTTAAAAATGTCTTCCCTACTTAAGAGTTTCCCACAATGTGAGAAAATTATTGCAGATTTGGGCATGCAACCTATCATTCAAGACTGGGGAGGGTGGCGTGGTGCAGGCTGAGGGGGGCACATTTCTGAATGCACAGTCTCAAAACTTTCAGGGTCTCATCAGGAGACTGCCCTGATGATACCCCCCAGATTTGGTGCAGTTTGGTTCAGGGGGGCCAAAGTTATGGACTGTAGCCCCATCTCCTATTAGCTCCCATTGGAAACAATGGGGGATGGAGCACCCCCTTTGGGAGTCCATAACTTTGGACTCCTTGAACCAAACCTTACCAAACTTAGGGAGTAGCATAAGGACAGTCACCTGATGATATGTTGAAATTTAGGTGCTGATATGTCTAAAAATGCACTCCCTGCAGGCACCAATGTCCTGGTGCAAAAAAAAAATTGGTCGTGGTGGAGTGGCCGCACATGGGGCGGGGGATCCAACTCAGGTTTTGCCCAGGTCTACAGTTTGACCAGGGCTGCCACATTACGCCCCTGCCCTCTGGGGATCTGATCCACATAGTTTGGAGATCGGTTGCAATTCTGGCAAATCTCCAGAACAATTAGAGAATATCTTGGTTATTTCATCTATCGGAAAATATTATGGCGGCATGGCTCAGGGGTTGAAGGGAAGCTTTGCATGCAAAAGATCCAGCTGTGATTCCTGACATCACCCCTTTAAAGAATCTCAAGTGTCCAATGCTGAGAAAGACTCTCAGAGCCAGCGTGGTGTTGTGGTTAAGAGCAGGTGGGTTCTAATCTGGAGAACCGGGTTTAATTCCTCGCTCCTCCACCTGAGCGGTGGAGGCTTATCTGGTGAACCATAAATGAATCACTCGGGAGCGGCATACCAATAAAACATTTTCAGGCCGGAAATAAAACGTTTTGGGCTGGAAATGTTGTGGAACTCCATGGAGGAACAGACAGAGACGAGGCTTCAAAGGTCAGAACAAAATGGTGGTGTTAAGGTGCAGAGTAAATGGAAAATGCAAGTCCATAAGAACATAAGAACATAAGAACAAGCCAGCTGGATCAGACCAGAGTCCATCTAGTCCAGCTCTCTGCTACTCGCAGTGGCCCACCAGGTGCCTTTGGGAGTTCACATGTAGGATGTTTAATAGATAGTTTAATACGGCCAAAGGCCAGCAAAGACAAAACAAAACAACAGCACACATTCACAACAGCAAATTACAACAATTATTACAGACATGTAGGATGTGAAAGCAATGGCCTTCTGCGGCTGTTGCTCCCGAGCACCTGGACTGTTAAGGCATTTGCAATCTCAGATCAAAGAGGATCAAGATTGGTAGCCATAAATTGACTTCTCCTCCATAAATCTGTCCAAGCCCCTTGTAAAGCTATCCAGGTTAGTGGCCATCACCACCTCCTGTGGCAGCATATTCCAAACACCAATCACACGTTGCGTGAAAAAGTGTTTCCTTTTATTAGTCCTAATTCTTCCCCCCAGCATTTTCAATGAATGCCCCCTCGTTCTAGTATTGTGAGAAAGAGAGAAAAATGTCTCTCTGTCAACATTTTCTACCCCATGCATAATTTTATAGACTTCAATCATATCCCCCCTCAGACGTCTCCTCTCCAAACTAAAGAGTCCCAAACGCTGCAGCCTTTCCTCATAAGGAAGGTGCTCCAGTCCCTCAATCATCCTCGTTGCCCTTCTCTGCACTTTTTCTATCTCTTCAATATCCTTTTTGAGATGTGGTCCGTTCTTAAGTGGTCCGTTCGCCCGCTCTCCTCCTCCTTTCCTGATGATTTATCAGGAGGGAAAGGGAAACAGAAAAGGCAGCCAAAAACAACTACACTGTTCAGGGAAGTCACTTGTGAGACTCAGAAAAGCCTCAGCTGAAAATGAAAGTCTGAATTGGCTGCAAGCTGGGAACGTTGTAAAGGTGCAGTACGCTTTGCCCTGAAAGAAGGTGAACAATTTCAACCAGCCTCTTTCCTATTCTCTACGGGCCTTTCCCCACTTTCCCCACCTTAAGCCCCGCACTACTTGAGGAGAGTAGCGCGGGGTCCCCCGGCACTTCCCACGAGAGGGGCGGCGACAGCACAGCCGCCCTGACACTGCCACTGTCGCGCCCCCTCAGCACGAGGCATCCCTGGCGCTCTTTCAAAGGGCCCCTTTTGATGACCCCGCGCAGACCCTGCGCAGGGATGCCGCGCGTTGGGAATTGCGGGCAGCAACCCTCGGAAAAAGGTAAGTGGGGAAAGGGCCTACATTTTGTGGGGGGGGGGAAACACCCCTTCATCTGACAACCAACCAGAAAATAGGGAGGACACTCACAATGCCAATAGAAAACCCTTCGATTGACATCACTAACTTGGAAGGATTACAGGCAGACACTAAAACCTTAGTGCCGTGGTGGTGAACCTTTGGCACTCCAGATGTTATGTACTACAATTCCCATCAGCCCCTGCCTGAATGGACAACTGGCCATGCTGGCAGGGGCTGATGGGAATTGTAGTCCATAACATCTGGAGTGCCAAAGGTTCGCCACCACTGCCTTAGTGTATCAGTCCCAAATATGAGTTACTTTATCATGAACCTTACATAAAAGCTATTGAGAGTAACCCCTTATGTGTACAAAAAAAGGTTTTATCAGCTAACAGAACTCTGTGTGTGTGTGTGCGTGCGCGCGCCTACTCATTCGTCCATCTCAACTGGCAATAATAGATTTTTCCCAGCAAATTTAGCTCTTATTCTTCAAGCCCCGAGTGGGATTCCTAGTGGAGCATCCCAAGATTAGTCTCACTGAGGTGATAAATCTCGGCTTCAGACCACCGTTGGAAGCGCACATAATCCAGTGTTCCTTTGTTCAAAGAATATTCCCCATGTGTCAAGAAACAGCAGCCGTGGAGAAAGGTTCCAGTTTGTCAACCTCCTTGAAATACTAGGCATAGTTATTTTCTAATGCTACTTTTCTACATTCAAGGCCCACTCGTTTTCTACGTATTCATTTTCTACGTTTTCTACATTTTGGCACAAATACCGTAAGCCTCCACCAGAGGATTGAACAGGCTCAGCTGAGGCGTGGGTTTTTAAGGCAGAGAATTCCGGGAGATTTTTTTTTGGTGACGCCTGAGGAGAAGAGGAGAAGAGGGGATGTCAGTGAGGTCTGGGCGTTTCCCCTCTCACAAGGATCCCCCCTATGTCGCGCGCTGCTCTCAGCGCGCGGCATCCCTGGCGTGCGCCCGGGCATCCCCACATCAAAAGGCGCTGTTTTCTCCAGCACCAGGGATGCCGCGCGCTGAGGGGGCGCGACAGCGGCAGCGTCAGGGCGGCTGCGCTGTCGCCGCCCCTGTCGTGGGGAGTGCAGTGGGACCCCGCGCTACTTGAGGAGAGTAGCGTGGGGCTTAAGGTAAGTGGGGAAAGGCCCTCTGATGCCATAAAATCCACCCTCCAAGGCAGCCATTTTCTCCAAGGGAACCGATCTCTCTAACCTGGAGATTTGTTGCAATTCCAGAAGATCTCCAGGACCCACTTGGAGGTTGGCAACCTAGGTAAGAACTTGTCCTGAATCAAGTGTGTGAAGGAGAATGGCTTCCTTTACAGAGCTGATCACGTTGGGTCTTCTTTTCCTGCTGCCTTCAACTTTTCCTAGCATTATTGTCTTTTCTAGTGAGTCTCGTATTCACATAATGTTACCAAAGTACGATAGCCTCCATTTGGTCACCCGGGAGTCCAGATTTCCCACTCTTGGAAGAGGCTGCCTGCTGTCCATCTGTATGATTCCCTGTTCTGATTCTGCATGCTTCCAATTAACGTCTGCTGGGGATGCATGTTGGAGCAGCAGTGGCGTAGGAGGTTAAGAGCTCGTATATCTAATCTGGAGGAACCGGGTTCGATTCCCAGCTCTGCCACCTGAGCTGTGGAGACTTATCTGGGGAATTCAGATTAGCCTGTACACTCCCACACACGCTAGCTGGGTGACCTTGGGCTAGTCACAGCTTCTCAGAGCTCTCTCAGCCCCACCCGCCTCACAGGGTGTTTGTTGTGAGGGGGGAAGGGAAAGGAGATTGTCAGCCCCTTTGAGTCTCCTGCAGGAGAGAAAGGGGGGATATAAATCCAAACTCTTCTTTTTCTTCTTCTTCTTGTGTAGCGTCTGTGCAGAATTGCTGTTCGGAGCTTGTTCTGCAGACCTGTTCAGTGACAGGCAGAGTCACAACAAGTGGGCACGTCCTAAGGCAAACCTTTTGGGGTGGCGTGTGTCTCCAAGTAGGCGTGCTTCAGCTAGCAAGACTAGGGCAAGCAGGGAGAGGGTTAATGGAGGCAAAGTGCTTTGCCCACACAGAAAATGCACAGCATATAATGTATATTTTTATTAGGCCGCACTGGAAGGCTCAGCTGTATTAACTCTTTCTGTAACTGAAACAAATTGATATCAGCTGGCGTTTTAATGCTGAGGAATCATTAAGCATCCCACCCCTCACCAGGATTGGAGAAGAACGTTATCTTGCAAGGGCCATAAGAGTTGAAAATGTAGGCAGGAGATTGGAGAATCCTGTTGACCAGGCAGACGTGACGAGTGAATAACCACATCGGTGGTGTTTCCCAGGCGGTCTCGCAAGACAGTGTCGACGGTGCCTGTTGAGCTCCTCCGTCGGTCTTTGAAAACTGTCCTGACAAAATAAAAATCACTGAGGTCATCCAGAAAATAACCTACTACACCACAGCTGCACACAACAATAGGCACTGAAAATAAGAAGAAGAAGAAGAAGAAGAAGAAGAAGAAGAAGAAGAAGAAGAAGAAGAAGAAGAAGAAGAAGAAGAAGAAGAGGAGGAGGAGGAGGAGGAGGAGGAGGAGGAGGAGGAGGAGGAGGAGGAGGAGTTTGGATTTATATCCCCCCTTTCTCTCCTGTAGGAGACTCAAAGGGGCTGACAATCTCCTTGTCCTTCCCCCCTCTCAACAAGCACCCTGTGAGGTAGGTGGGGCTGAGAGAGCTCCGAAAAGCTGTGACTAGCCCAAGGTCACCCAGCTGGCGTGTGTGGGAGTGCCCAGGCTAATCTGAATTCCCCAGAGAAGCCTCCACAGCTCAGGGGGCAGAACTGGGAATCCAACCTGGTTCCTCCAGATTAGATACACGAGCTCTTAACCTCCTACGCCACTGCTGCTCCTTAAATAAATCTAATAACTAATATTAAATAAATCTAATAACTTGCTAATTTAATGGGTCTTGCGTGACCGCACAGACGTACATGCAAAAAACCAACAACAAATGTGAGAATCCACACCCCAGACACCAATGGAACAATAATACAATATCCAGAGGGCAAATACATGTGCCAGACTGCACTCTGAAGAACAAGTCATTTCAGTCCTAATATCATCTGACCAGTCCTTATATCATCAGGGACGGTAACTATCCATTTCGTGGTGACATTCCTCTCTTAAGCAGCATCGCTTATTTATGCTTGTCCGTTATTTGGACCACTGTTTCCAAACATCTAGCATCCAATTGCTTTCCAAAAAAAAAGTCCATTTTGTTGTAATTGGTGCCTTGGCTAAGCATCAAAGAGTCTCTGCTTCAATTGCTTCGATCACAACAGTGGGCTGCGTACAAGATTGGGGAGGTTATCCGGGGCAGGGGGGAAGGGAACACAGAGAAAATGAGCTGACATTTGATCCACGTGTATTGACATATCTCATAACCAAACAGCTTTGCCTCCAGTATCCAGTACGTCTCTAAAGGCAACCAGAACTCCAAAGCCTCTCAAAAGCGAAAGGAAAAGGCCGAAAGAATTGCTTTTTTACATTCGCTTTTTTAAAAAATCTGTTGTCTACACCTGCCCTCCTAGTCCTTCCTTTAAGGAGAAGAAGAAGAAGAGTTTGGATTTATATCCCCCCTTTCTCTCCTGCAGGAGACTCAAAGGGGCTGACAATCTCCTTGCCCTTCTCCCCTCACAACAAACACCCTGTGAGGTAGGTGGGGCTGAGAGAGCTCCGAGAAGCTGTGACTAGCCCAAGGTCACCCAGCTGGCATGTGTGGGAGTGTACAGGCTAATCTGAATTCCCCAGATAAGCCTCCACAGCTCAGGCGGCAGAGCTGGGAATCAAACCCGGTTCCTCCAGATTAGATACACGAGCTCTTAACCTCCTATGCCACTGCTGCTCCTGGAGATCAGATATTTATTTGTTTGTTTGTTTGTTTGTTCATTTTATATATACCGCCCTCCCCCAAGGGGCTCAGGGTGGTTGACAAAAATAAACACATTAAAACATTAAACAGCTACCTCTTTCCAGGTAGAAATTTAATGCCAATTTTCTACAGTTTTTCCGAAGCTCCGCATTAGCAGACAGCTCCGGGCGCCATCTTAGTTCCTCTTCTCCTGTCCTTTTCACAACATATTTCACAACATATGTGGTTCTCCTGTCCTTTTCACAACAACTCTGTGAGGTAGGCTAAAACAGAAAGTGACTGGCCCTCTGTGGCGGAGTTCCCAAGTATAGGTTGAGAAATTTGAGCCTAGGGGACAGGATTTGGGGAAAGGGAGCAGGATATAATGCCATGGAGTCTACCCTACTACGAAGCAGTAAATTTTTCCCCCCCAGGAGAACTGCTCTCTGCCATCTGGAGATCTGTTGCAATTTTTAAAGGTCTCCATGCCTTATCTGGAGGTTGGCAACCTCACGCTGTGAGCATCATAGATGAGAAGAGATTTGAACCCAGGTCTCCCCAGTCCTAGCCCAACACACCAGGTCTCCCCAGTCCTAGCCCAGTCCTAGCCCAGTCTCCCCAGTCCTAGCCCAACACACCAGGTCTCCCCAGTCCTAGTCCCGGCACCATATTGGCTGCCATTAAAATAAAGACAAGGGATAGCCTGAAGGAAGCATTTTTTAGCCTAAAAGCTAAAAGAATGAAACTGTAGGGCCGGGGTGTTGAATTTGCGGCCCTCCAGATGTTTATAAACTACAATTCCCATCAGTCCCTCCCAACATGAGCATTGGCTATAGTGGCAAGGGCTGATGGGAATTGTAGTTCATGAACATCTGGAGGGCCGCAAGTTCGACACCTGTACTGCAGGGGGACAGCAGCCAGGGCCTGGGTTGCCCAGGCTTGCATGATTTTCTCAGATCTGGTCATCCCAGGTTAGTACTTGGAATGGGAGACCACCAAGGAAGATACGAGGCTGTTACCCAGAGGCGGGCAATGGCACACCACCTCTGAACTGTCCTTCCTTTGACAACTCTACAGGATTGACAGTGCTCTGTGGAAAAAGGTAAAAGGAAAAATAAAGAAACTCTTACCATAGAGTTTCTGGCAATTCCTAGAACTACCTGGAAGTGGAAAAGGGATATCTCTAGGAATTAGAATCATAGAATTGCTGGAAATTCTATGGCAACGGGACCTAAAAGTAGGGAATGGTTTCATGTCCCCACTCAGCTCCCTTTTCATTCCAAAGTCTATCCTTCCCAGAAACTGTTCCAAAATCTCCAAGAAATTCCCAAACCACAGTTGGCAACCTTATTCATTAGTGGCCAAAGGGAACTTCCATACCGTGATATGCCAACCTCTCAATAGCTCTCAGTTCCAGCTGGAAATATCTGGGGAACCCTTGGCTTCTATGCCCTGTTTATTATTCTTTTGGATAACTGAGTGAAAGAAAGATGCTGAGTGAAAGAAAGATGCTGGACACAGAGTTGCCAACATCCTGGAAGGGGGGAAATTGTCCTATCCCTTTACAGAAATGGGCTGCTTTTCATGGCGAGGAGCTAAATAAAATCACCTGGTAAATTGCATCTGTTATCTCAGTTACTGGGATAGGACATTGATTTCTCCAAGCTGTTGACAAACCCATCAACAACAACAAGAAGATGTATTGTCAAAGGCTTTCACGACCGGAATCACTGGGGTGCTGTGTGGTTTCCGGGCTGTATGGCCGTGTTCTAGCAGCCAGCCACAGACACAGGCGAAACGTCAGGAGAGAATGCTGCTCGAACACGGCCATACAGCCCGGAAACCACACAGCACCCCAACAACAAGAAGAGTTTGGATTTGTATCCCCTCTTTCTCTTCTGTAAGGAGACTCAAAGGGGCTTACAAGCTCCTTTCCCTCCCCCCACAAACACCCAGTGAGGTGGGTGGGGCTGAGAGAGCTCCGAAGAACTGTGACTTGCCCAAGGTCACCCAGCTGGCATGTGTGGGAGTGCACAAGTTAATTGGTTCCCCAGATAAGCCTCCACAGCTCAAGTAGCAGAACAGGGAATCAAACCCAGTTCTCCAGATTGGAGTGCACCTGCTCTTAACCACTGCACCACACTGGGTTGACTGATCCGAAAGACCTGTTGCTATTTGCAAGTGCCCTTCTAAGGTAGTTTGAGGGACGGGGGCTGGAGTTAGAAATGAGGCAGAAAATCGATCCCTGATTGGAAGAAGGTGTCTGCATTTTTTGGGGGAGAGAAAGGGACTGTGATTGATGCCCCTGGATATGAGGACTCGTACAAAACTTACCAGCCCTATATCCCATCCCAAAAGTTGCCAGCTCTGGCTTGGGAAATACCTGGAGATTTGGGGGTGTAGCCTGAAGGGGGTGGGGTTTGAGGAGGGGAGGGGCCTCAGCAAGGTATAACGCCATAGAGTCCATCTTCCAAAGGGGCCGTTTTCTCCAGGCGAACTGATCTCTCTTGCCTGGAGATCAGTAGCAATAGTCGGAGATCTCCAGCCAGCATCTGGAACATGATAACTCTACAAAGAAAAGGGCTGAATATAAAGTCATGGCCGAAGATAGAGAATAAAGCAAAAGAGAGTTTACTCCAGAGGTGAGATCCAGCAGATTCTCACAGGTTCCCGAGAGTAGGTTACTAATTATTTGTGTGTGCCGAGAGGGGGTTACTAATGGGTGATTTTGCCACGTGATTTTTGCCTTCGTTACGCCCCTCCTCTCAGCAGTAGCGCGCAGAACTTGAAGCAGTCTAGCAGGAGGTGCACCGGCGTGCGTGGCAGCCTGCGCCTGCGTGCATTCGTTTCCCGCCCAAGGACCGGCGCAGCGGCTGCGTCCTTGCCACAGCCCTACCCAGGAATGCCCCGCCCCCGGAATGCCCGGCCACACCCCCGTCATGCCACGCCCAGCCCCATTGGCGCTACGCCACAGTTTGAATCCCACCACCCTGGGAACCTGTTACTAAAATTTTTGGATCCCACCACTGGTTTGCTCCCCTTAACAGGCAGAAATTCAGACAAGGAAAGTGTGGTTCTTTGCATGTAAATATGTAAAACTTGACATGTGTACAGGACCTTGCAAATATGGAATATGTTCTGCCCACCAGTGTAAAGCAGGAGGCTGTGCTGGGTTCGGTGTATCTACATGACTGCTTCTGCATTCAGAGTTGCATGCTGCCTCTGACAGCACGTCCACTATACACACGAACAACTCAGCCGGAACGTTTCCCCCTCCATTTCCCAACTTCCAGCTCTGGCAGCTGGCCCACGGAATAAAATGTTGCCCAGGCCGGTAAAGCTTCCGGCTGGGGTGGCAACCCTAAGGCAGCCTTCTGTGCCAGACAAGCAATTATGGAAATTGCCACTCTTACGTTTATGCAGCAAAACAAACCCTGTTTGCCAATGAATTTCAGCAGAGGAGAGGATGAGCTTGCAGGAAGTCCCTGATTCACATCCGCATTAGGCGGCTTTAGATAAGCTTCACAGCCTCCTCTCTCTCCCCCCCCCCCCCAATAATATGAGCCTAATTATACTGGCCTGCTCTACAGGATTGTTGTGAGGACTGCAAAAAGTTAATATACGTGAAATGCTTGGAAACTGGTGCACCCTAAATGTTATTGTTAGCTCATACTGAAAACTTGGCCATTGAGGATCATTCATTCATTCATTCATTCATTCATTCATTCATTCATTCATTCATTTATTTATTATTTAAATTTATTATTTAAATTTTAGAGGGGCTCTGGGCGGTGTACAACAATATCAATATGTATACAACATGTAACAAGGGTCACAATAGTGACCGTTTACTAAAATCCATTAAAAACCATTAAAACCCATTTAAACAGCGGTCAAAACAAAACAATAGTAACAGCGTCCCATGACCCAATTCATTAAAACCTCCCCCCAAAGGAGGGAACGGCCGGACTCCTCCCTAAAAAGGATAACAAATATGTATATAAGAATGGAACTGTACAAATTAGGGAGCAGAGGAGCAGAGCAAAGGAGGGGGGCGCTTCTCAGCAACTGGGCACTCCAAAGGCCCGGTGAAACAACTCGGTCTTGCAGGCCCTGAGGAACTCACCAAGGTCCCACAGGGCCCGGACAGCTGGAGGAAGAGTGTTGCACCAGGCAGGGGCCAGGGCCGTAAAGGCCCTGGCCCGGGTGGAGGCCAGCCACATCATTGAGGGGCCAGGAACCACCAGCAAATTGGCCTCTGCTGAGTGCAGAGGCCAAGTAGGGGTATATGGGGTAATGCGGTCTCTAAAGTACGAGGGTCCCAGGCCGTGTAAGGCCTTAAAGGTCAAAACCCACACCTTGAAGATGATTCGGAATTCCACTGGGAGCCAATGCAGCTGACGCAACACAGGCTGAATATGGTCATGAAAGGCGCCGCCTGTGAGCAAGCGTGCCGCCGCATGCTGGACCAGTTTCAGTTTTCCGAATCAAACGCAATAGTCTAGCCTGGAGATTAGAGGGTTAAAAGTCCTTTCTGAGCCCCCTGAAATTTTCCTGGGTGACAAAAGTTACTTCTGAGAACATTTACCCTTTCCCTGGACCTGTTCTCAGATACGAATCCTCCTCTTTGCTGCTGCTTTGACACACTTTTATTTTTCACTGATCTGGATAGCCCTGGGCTAGACTTTGTCAGATCTCAGAAGCTAAACAGGGACAGCCCTGGCTAGTATTTGGAAGGGAGATACCACGGCCCTGACTTGGAGGCAGGCAATGGCAAACCCTATGATGACAGCTTAATTCCCACCAGCCCCTGTCAGCATGGCCAATTGGAAATGTAGTCCATGAACTTCTGGAGAGCCGCAGGTTGCAGACCCCTAGAGAAAATGGCTGCTTTGAAGGGAGAAATCTATGGCATGAAGAGGAAGAAGAAGAAGAAGAAGAAGAAGAAGAAGAAGAAGAAGAAGAAGAAGAAGAAGAAGAAGAAGAAGAAGAAGAAGAAGAAGAAGAAGAAGAAGAAGAAGAAGAAGAAAAGGAAGAGGAGGAAGAGGAGGAGGAGGAGGCGGTGGCGGTGGAGATGTTTGGATTTATACCCCACCTTTCTTTCCTGTAAGGAGACTCAAGGTGGCTTACAAACCCCTATGATGACAGTTTAATTCAGCTGTGACTTGCCCGTTGGCAAACGTGCCCTGACCCTTTAACAGAGGCTTAATGGGAGGTTATTGTCCCATTGATATTACTTATCTCCATAACACGAAAAGCTTCAGCTGCCCGTTCCCACACATTAAGACTATGTAAAAGGACTAGCATATTTTTCCAGGCTAGTTAGCAACCCTAAATAGGGCCTCTATCTCCTCTTCTAGTGTGGTCCCAACCAGTCAGGGACCACACCAATAAACTTATGATTGCATGGTGCTACAAGACGGTTAGGACGATTAGGACTGGCAGAGTGACAGGCAGTGTCCCTGAGTGTCAACAAAAATTCATTAAGCAGGAGGACTCTGTTTTATAAGAGAGTTTGCAATTCTATATAGAGAAGGTCAACAGGTATATATAATCCTGTAAGCAGACTAACAAGCAGAATGTAGCTTGTGTGCCACTTTAAATAAGAACAGTTATATTGGTAAAGACCAGCCTTTTTACCTCAGAAATCATAAACAAAAGAACTTTACTTATACTGAGAGAGAAGAAGAAGAAGAAGAAGAAGAAGAAGAAGAAGAAGAAGAAGAAGAAGAAGAAGAGGAGGAGGAGGAGGAGGAGGAGGAGGAGGAGTATGGATTTATATCCCCCCTTTCTCTCCTGCAGGAGACTCAAAGGGGCTTACAATCTCCTTGCCCTTCCCCCCTCACAACAAACACCCTGTGAGGTAGGTGGAAGACTGAGAGCTCCGAGCTGTGACTGACTAGGTCACCCAGCCGGCAGGTGTGGGTGTGTACAGGCTAATCTGAATTCCCCAGATCAGCCTCCACAGCTCAGGCGGCAGAGCTGGGAATCAAACCCGGTTCCTCCAGATTAGATACACGAGCTCTTAACCTCCTACGCCACTGCTGCTCCTAGAAACTATATATATATATAAACATAGTAACACTTATATGTCGATACATTTACAATTCATTAGTTTGGTTACAATTTGGTTACCAATAACAAGCACAGTTTACAGTATTCAACTTTCAGTCAGAGACTTTTACTTAGCTTTAGTTAACAGAACACTGAACAACATCTTTCCTCAGTCAGAGTCAGAGAGCTACAGTACCAACTGTCACTTTTAGAATATTCACTGAGCTCTTGCAGAATTCCATGCCTGCTGCATGTCTGTCAAATCCAACAGATAGAGCCTTTCTCTCCTTTTCTAATGGGGTCCCAACCAGACAGGGATCACATAGGGAACTAATGTCATACAGTGCTGTATGGCCATCGGATTAGGCAAAATTAACGGCACAGTGTCTGAGTGTAAACGAAAGCCAATTAAGCAGAAGGGTTATGTTCCACAGGAGGATTAACAGCCCTAGATAACGCTTCTTTATTTTTTTCTAACATGATCCCAACCAGTCAGGGATCACAGCAATACATTAATATGGTACTATGTGGCCATAAGATTAGACAGTGTGACAGGCAATATTCCTGAGTGTAAACAAAGGCCAATTAAGCAGGAAGACCATGTTTCATAGGAGAGTTAGCAATCTTAGATAGAGTTTCTTTCTCATTTTCTAACATGCATCCAACCAGTCAGGGATCACATCAACAAAACTAATGTTATATGATGCTACATGGCCATTAGATTAGGGAAAGTGGCAGGCCATATCCCTAAGTGTAAACAAAAGTCAGTTATGCAGAAGGACTATGTTTCATAGGGAGGTTAGAAACCATAGATAGGACTTCTTTCTCCTTTTCTAACATAGTCCCAACCAGTTAGGGATCGCATCAATAAACTAATGTTATATGGTGTTACATGGCTATCAGATTTGCCTGAGTGACAGACAAATTCCCTGAGAGACACTTCAAAGAAGTCAGCAGCCTGTGTTATTTCTTCTTTATCACCAACACTGCTTCTAAACACCTATCAGTAAGAAGAGGGGTCGTGGATCAGTGGTAAGCATCTATTTGGCATGCAAAAGATTCCCGGGTTCAATTCCCAGCAACTCCAGTTGAAAGGATCAGGGAGGAGGTAATGTTAAAGATCTCATCCAGGAAACCCTGTGCCTGTAGGAATAGCCAAGACTGGCCATGGTGGATCCCTGGTCTGATTCGGTATCAGGCATCTTCATGTGTAACATGGGGCAACCCCCAAGGGAATTCTTTCACACCGACTAGTGACTCATTCAGAGATTCAACAGGTACCCTCCTCCACGGGAAGATAATTGTGCTCCGGCACTTCATTGTGACACTTTTTGGAATGAGGCAAGGACAGAACACCAAGTCATGTGCATATTCAGTGGGCATCCTCTGAGGATGAATACCTTTGGTGATTCACTAATTTGTATTTCACGGCACACCATAGTTTTCACATGACACGTATGCCGTGGTGCGCAGTTTCAGGCTTACTGCCCTACTTCATTTTCAGGAAAGTACATCAGGAGGACCTGGAACAAGTTAAACACAAAGCTCTGTTCAACCACTGCTCTAAGGTTGCCATCCTCCAGGAACGGCCTGGAGGTCTCCCAGAATGATACCTGGTCTCCAGATGACAACTTAGTTTCTCAGGGTGTATTTCAACCTAAGAACTCTCCAGATGTTCTGCGCTTCTAATTCCATATTGTCAGCATGACCAATTGGAATTGTGGTCCATGAACTTCTGGAAGCAGGCTTTAAATGGCTGCTGAAGGAAATCTATGGCATTAATAATAATAATAATAATAATAATAATAATAATAATAATAATAATAATAATAATAATAATAAAAAAGAAGAAGAAGAAGAAGAAGAAGAAGAAGAAGAAGAAGAAGAAGAAGAAGAAGAAGAAGAAGAAGATGAAGAAGAAGAAGAAGAAGAGGAGGAGGAGGAGGAGCAGGGAAGTGACGTTGAGATGTTTAGTTTATACTTACCTTTCTCTCCTGTAGGAGACTCGAATTGGCTTACAAACTCGCTTTCCTTCTCTCTTCACAACGAACTGCTGTGAGGAGTAGGTGGGGCTGAGAGTCCTGAGAGAACTGTATTTAGCCGGAGTCGCAGGAATGTAGGAGTGCGGAAACACATCTGGTTCCCCAGATGAGCCTCCGCCACTCAGGTGGAGGAGTGGGGAATCAAACCCAGTTCTCCAGATTACAACCCACCTGCTCTTAGCCACCACACCACACTGACTCCCTGCACTCCCTAAACCCCATTCCAAAATCTCCAGGAATTCCCCCCTGAAGTTGGCAACATTATAAAACACCTCGCACCTTTGGAACAGGGGCGGACACTTCCCAGCCTTCCTACCTGTGCATGAATCGCTGCTTTAAAAACCCTATTTTACTATGTACACAGCAAACATTAGCCTGACCCAACAGTGTTTGGCAGGAGGGGGGGGGGCGGGTTTGCTCAAATGTGCCTTTTCTCTCCCGCTCCTTGACCGGCTCCTGTTTGCTCTCCGTAGCTTCACTGGCGGCCCGGCCATAACAAGCAGATAACATTCAACGGCACCGTCTCTATTAGAGAGCAAACAGCCCTTGAGAAAGAGAGGCCGAGGACCGAGTGAGTGGTGGGGAGGCACTTCATCTGCATGGGACCGGCTCAACCCACTCAAAAGAATATCAGAATGTCCCCAGGTGTTCGGGGGGGGGGGGAAGTCCTCCATAGATTAAGGCTGCAAATATGCACAATGAGAGAGGGCAGGTAGGAGGCATAGAGGATATTTCTCCCGCTGCGCGAATCCGACTTCCTTCCACCTTCGCTATGTAAATGACAGATATATTTAGCACCACGAAGGGTGAACCTCCTCGGGCCTTGATAGGAAATTGCTGCTGCTTTCGCAAAGGTCCCCGCCAGACTCCCAACACCGTGGGCCGTCGATTGAGGATGGACAAAAGAAAATACTTCTTTACACAGCGAATGATTAAAATGTGGAATTCGCTCCAGAGGGTGAAGCGACGGCCACAGGCAGTGGTGGGATCCAAAAATTTTAGTAACAGGTTCCCATGGTGGTGGGATTCAAACAGTGGCGTAGCACCAGTGGGGATAGGCACAAAGGGGCGTGGTCAGGCATTCGGGGTGGGGCATTCGTGGCAAGGGCTGGCAACCACTGCGCCCGGTCGCGGGCGGGGAAACAAGCGAAGCAGGCACCCGCATGCGCCCGGTCGCCTCCTGCTAGACTGCTTCAAGTTCTGCTGGCGCTACTGCTGAGAAAGGGGGGGAAAGTAAGGCAAAATCCGTGGCAAATCGCAGTAACCCCCCTTTCGGCACACACAAATAATTAGTAACCTACTCTTGGGAACCTGTGAGAACCTGCTGGATCCCACCTCTGGCCACAGGCATAAATAGCTTCAAAGTGGGATCAGACGGATTTACGGAGGACAGGTCTATCAGCATCTGCTAGCCGTGGTGACTAAAGAGATCCTCCATGTTCAGAGGCAGTCAACCTGTGAATCCAAGTGCCAGGAGGCAACAACAGGGGAAGGCCTTGACCTCTGGGTCCTGTGGTTGGCCCTCCAGAACATCTAGTTGACCACTGTGTAAGACTGGCTGCTGGACTAGGTGGACCTCTGGTCTCATCCAGCAGGGCCCTTCTCGTGTTCTTATAAAGGTCTTTGTCTGTACGCTCTGTTGTTGGCCCTCTAAAATAAACGGTTGGCTACCGTATGCAACAGGACGCCGGATTAGATAGACGCGGATCCAGCAGAGTCTTCAGTTCACCTTATGTTTCGCCCTCCTTATTCCTGCCTCTATTGGATGATGCTGTTCGCGTGAACAGAGTAAATTTAAGAGCCTACAGAAGGTGTTAGGATCCATGCAGGTTCTCTGAGTTCCCGAAAGTAGAGTTACTAAAAGTACTTTATGTGTGCCGAGAGAGAGTTTACTAATAGATTTACCCGTGATTTTGTCTTAAATTCGCCCTCACCTCTCAACATTAGCGCAGAACTTGAAGCAGTCTGCCCAGGAGGTGCCCGGCGTCGCGTGGCAGTCTAGCCGCGTGCATTAAGTTTCCACCAAGGACTGGGTGCAGCGGCTGCGTCCTTGCCACAACTCGCCAAGGGAATGCCTACCCCGGAATACCTGGTCCGCTCATGGTTGGACCCACTACCATGGGAACCTGTTACTATAATTTTTGGATCCCACCACTGCCCCTGCGTCTTCCTGGTGAACTGGTAGGACGAGATGACCCTTCATGAAACAAAACAAAAAAGGATGACTGCCAGGCCATATTGGTTCAGAAAAAAAAGTTGCTATATTCAAAGAGACTCATCCGTGAATGCAGGAAACTGCAATATACTAATTCGAACTCTTGGTCTATCAAGGTCATTTTAAGGGCACTTTCACACATGCTTAATGGTGCACTTTCAATTCACTGTCAAGGCACGTTAAGGCAGGATTTCGCTGTGCGGAAGAGCAAAATCCACTTGCAAGCAATTGTGAAAGTAGATTGAAAGTGCATGATTCTGCATGGGCGGAAGGGACCTGTGTGAAACCGCATAATCCACTCGCAAATGATTGTTAAAGTGCATTAAAATTGAGTTGAAAGTGCATTATTCAGCATGTGCAAAAGCTGTACCTGTTGTACACCTGCCTTGAGACTGGCAACCCTCCTGCAGCCAGGAGTTCCTACACCCTTCTTTAGCACATGGGCTTGTAGGTGGTTCACACCTTTCTTGGCCCCTTCCGCACATGCAGAATAATGCACTTTCAATCCACTTTCAATGCACTGCGGCTGGTTGCATTATTATTGAATAGCAAAATCCACTTGCAAACAGTTGTGAAAGTGGATTGAAAGTGCATTATTCTGCATGTGCGGAAGGGGCCCTTGTTGGGGCTGATTCATCTTTTAAAGCTATAATAACTTTTCAGACTGCTTTGCCTGTCTCCCCCCCTCCCCTCGTAAGGGTGGCTGGCTTTTTTTTTAATTAAGGCCCGAATGGTAGGAACCACCGGAATTTATATCAGCTACAAGGCTTCCTTGATTATTTTGCCACTTCCCAAATTGTATTGGATTTCTCTTGCAGTCACAGGATTTTGCATTTGAATAGCTGGGGAAGGGCTCCTTTGTGGTTGGCTAATTGCAGATTGCAAGCCACGTTTTGGGTAATCGGCATTTTCCTCCTCCTTCTCCGATGGATACCCAATTAAAAAAAACATTTTTGCTTCTGTGAGAAGAGTTTGCCACGCATCAGAATTACCTCCATTATTTTATTTGCATCAGAACACCGGGAGGTTTTTATATAAGAGGAGCAGCAGTGGGGTAGGGGCTAAGAGCAGCGGCTAAGAGCAGGTGCACTCTGATCTGGAGGGCGAGGTTTGATTCCCAGCTCTGCCGCTTGAGTTGTGGAGGCTTATCTGGGGAATTCAGACTAGCCTGTGCACTCCACACATACCAACTGGTGACCTTGGGCTAGTCACAGCTTCTTGGAGCTCTCTCAGCCCCCACCCACCTCTGCGGTGTTTGTTGTGGTGGAAGGAAAAGTTTAATCAGCCTTTGAGTCTCCTTACAGAGGAGAAGGGGATACAAATCCAACTCTTCTTCTTCTCTTTGAACTGTTCAGAGTGGTTTGTCAGCGCCACCACTTTACTTTCTCTGCCCCTTTCTACCTTCTTTTTTTAAACCGAAGCGGTTTCTCAAAAAAGCACCAAACTGGGAGACAGAAGCAAAATGGCGAACGAGGAAACATGACACCAAGTAAGAGACGAAACCCGATGCAAACGCAGTGTTATGCGCAGTTTAAAGAATTCGTTTCTGAGAGCTCCTCTTGGAACGATCTCCTCTTGTTTTAACGACGTTGGAGGCTGAACCTGATTCCAAACAGGATAATGTCTTTGTGCAAAAAAATCACCTGTCATCTAAGTAAGTATCCCGGCGATCTCCCCGGTTCGCCGTGTCCCGCTTTTGTCTGTCCTGAATCTAACACTAAGTAAATCTGTTGGCTGACTTCTTTTACAAGGAGAAAAGGGCATTTATAATTGCATAATCCTCCACAATGGCTCCTTTCAGTCCTCCCCACCACCACCTTCTAAACTAAACAAACAAAACAAACGCCGACTTTCCTCTTAACCTTAACGTTCCCACCACTGTAACAAAAAACCCACTAGACAAATGACGTACTTGTGCCAGTTAAAATGGATATAAAGTGTTTTAGGCGGTATATTTTTTCGATATTAAAAGGCCTTCGCTTTATGCAGAATGATGGACTTTAAAGAACGTCCACTTCATTGCTGAAGCTGGATTTTACTTATTGTGGAAGAGCAAGATCACTTGCAACAATTGTGAATGTCAGTTGAGTGCATTATTCTGCATGTCGCGAGGAAGGGGCCCCAAGCAACTTCGGGGCAATTTTGCAGGGTCTTCGAGAAAAAGAAAGTTCAGAGGTAGCTTTGCTGTTGCTCACTTCCTGGTCATGACCCTGGTATTCCTTGGGTGTCTCCCACCCAAATACTCTCCAGGGTAGAGGCTGAGAGCCTGCGACTACCCCAAGGTCACGCAGCAAGTTTCTGTGGCAGAGTGAGGATTCAAACTCGGATTTCCAAGATCCTAGTCCAACACCTTAACCATTACACCATGCTGACTCCTGAGGTGGGATCCAGCAGGTTCTCACAGGTTCCCGAGAGTAGGTTACTAATTATTAGTGTGTGCTGAGAGGGGGTTACTAATTGGTGATTTTGCCACTATGAATTTTGCACTTAGTTATGCCCTCACTCTCAACAGTAGCATAGAACAGCAGTCCTTAAAGAGGTGCACCGGTGTGTGGCAGCCTGCACCCTCGCGTTACGTGGATTTCCTGCCCAAGGACCCGGTGGGCGGCTCGTCATACCACAACCCGGAATACCTGACCATGCCCGAATGCCAGCCCAGCCATTGGCCTTCATACGGATTTGAATCCACCACCATGGGAACCTGTTACTAAAAGAATTTTGGGTCCACTGGCTGACTCTCAAGATCCAATACAGGTATGCATGACCCAAAGTTGCGTTGTTCAAAAGAAAGACAATTCAAATCGCTGGCAGGGTCACCTGCTAGGGTCACCCTAGCGGAAGCTTCCTGCTAAGGCCGGACTGGAGCAGTCCACAAATTAGAGTCCCACATCTCTTTCATAACCACATGCCTGAAAACATGACGCATATTGAAGTCGCGGCTCTAATCGGAAGACGGGTTTGATTCCCGGCTCTGCCGCTGAGTTGTGGAGGCTTATCTGGGGAACTAGATTAGCTTGTGCACTCCAACACACGCCAGCTGGGTGATCATGGGCTAGTCACAGTTCTTCAGAGCTCTCTCAGCTCCACATACCTCACAAGGTGTCTGTTGTGGGGAAAGGAGGGGAAAGGAGCTTGTTGTCAGAACATGTGTGAATGTTTACATGAGCAAAATCTAAATGACAGCTGGACCCTCCTTCTACTGGGTGCCGTGTGCGAATTAATACCGGAATGCACAGCTTGTGACACCAAAACCTGATAAGTGAGGGCACCTGATTGGTACCACTTTTGTATATAGTTCGCGCAGTATGGCAATTATTGAGGTGTGCTAGAAACACCTGTGAGATGCTGGCGAAGCACTGTCAATGAATGGCAATAAATAGGAACTGCACAGTGGTGTAAACCGTCTAGCCAGTTCTGGATGCCGGTAGATCCTGCAAAGATGGTCTACTCGAGTAAATCCGCTACGCCTTCAACAAGGTTCACGGGCCCAGAATCTGCCTTTGCTTTCGTGGTAACTTTGTTTGTGTTGATGTTGTGTTGCTGTGTGCCTTGGGAAGAAGTGGGATATAGATCCAACTCTTCTTCTCCTCCTTCTGTAGCCTCACTTTAAGAAATTCAAAGGTAGTATTGGGTTGAATTAGCGAGATCGGTTGCCGAGTATCCTGGTGAGGAAAACAAATTCAACATCGTGGCTTGATCTCCAGATTACAGAGATCAGCTTCCCTGGAGAAAAAGGCTGCTTTGAAGGATAGGAGTCTAGAACCGTGGTGGCGAACCTTTAGCACTCCAGATGTTATGGACTACAATTCCCATCAACCCTTGCCAGCGGTCAGTGGCCGGCTGGCGGGGCTGATGAAATTGTAGTCTAACTTCTCTGAATGCCAGAACCGCCACCATAAACTGTATATCTAGGGTTGCCGACTTCCAGGTGGTGGCTGGAGATTTCCTGCAATTACTAGTGATCTTTAGGCACAGTTCCTGTGGAAGAGTTCCCAGTAGGTGGATTCTCGGGCATTTTACCCCATTGAAGTCCCTCCCCTCCCGAAACTCCGCCCTCCTCAGGCTCCACCCCCAAATGCCCAGATACTTACCAACCCTGAGCTGGCAACCCAAATTATACCCACTGAGGGCGCTCCTTTGGTCTCCCCAAGCACCCCCTTCTCTAAGACTCCTTCCGTACGTGCAAAATGATGCACTTTCAATCCACTTTCAATGCACTTGTTTCGGCCGTTTTGTTAAATGATGGTATTATTATGTTAGTCTTTGCTATGTGTGCTGTTATGATTATTATTACCTTGTTGCTTACACTGTTACATGATATGCTAATGGGCTATGTTTACTGATTTTTTTCCATTTCACGATAGCAACGCTTATGATATTTTATAATGTGTAATGTTATGATGATTACTGGCTGAATTTTAGCAATGTCGGCAGTGGCGATAGGAGGTTAAAATTTCGTCATATAATCTGGAACTGGGTTTTGATTCCTGCTCTGCCTGTGAGCTGTGAAACTTATCTGAAATTCAGATTAGCCTGTGCACTCCATACCAGTTGGGTGACCTTGGGCTAGTCACAGTTTCTTGGAGCTCTCAGCCGCACCCACCTCACAGGGTGTTTTTTTTGTGAGGGAAGGGCAAAGAAGATTATCCTTTGAGTCTCCTACAGGAGAGAAAGGGGGGGATATAAATCCAAAACTCTTCTTCCAAAACTCTTCTTTATGTTTTTGGATGTCTTGGTATTCATAATGTTATGCTTATCGATGTTGTTGATTGGCTATGCCTAACTGATGTTTATGTGGTGATTGCTGTTATCGTTACTTTTGTTGTGCACCACCCTGAGCCTTTCGGGGGAGGGCGATATATAAATTCAACATACAATATACCAGGGGTCTGCAACCTGCGGCTCCCCGGATGTTCATGGACTACAATTCCCATCAGCCCCTGCCAGCATGGCCAATTTGGCAGGGGTCAATGGGATTTGATCCATGAATTTATCGACTCTGCCAGGTTACCAGGCTTAACTTCGATGCTTTGCAGCTGTCGAATAACAAAATCACTTGCAAACCATTGTGAGTGGATTGAAGATTCGATATTCGTAATGTGGAAGGGCCTAAGACTCTCCCCAAACCTCCAGGAATTGCCCAGTTCTCTGTTGGCAACCGAGGGACTAGACATTTGGGCCCAATGCCAAGGCTCCACTGTTTCCTCCAGCCCTTTCTCCTCTGCAGGAGCGGAAGCTGTTCGAGAAACATAATTAAAACCGTAAGCGGGACCTCTCTCTCAGAAGGCGTTTGACACCTGTGAGCTGGAGGGGAAGGAAGTGTCAATAGCTTCCTTCCAAGCTCCCTCGGCACGGCACCGGACCACCAGCCTCATCTTGGGCCCTCGGCAGACGGACGAGGAGGCAGGAGCAGGTCGGGTTTCTTTTGCCCTTGACAAGGGAAAGAGCCCAGCTGCTTTCCAGGTTCGCTGGCAGGGCCAAGCCGAGGGCGAGTCCTCTGAGAAGAACCCGCCGGCATCCCCTTTCCCTCGCGTCATGCCATGTACACAATGCCACCTCAGTCTCGGGGTCCCTTCAAAATGAGGAGGGCGCAGGCAAGGATGCTCCAGGGTTTGACCGGTGGTGAAGTGAGGAGGAGAAATACGAACAGGGTCAAACTAGGGAGCATTGCTTTTAGGAAGAATTCGAGATTGGTTCAGGCTAGCATTGGCCTACCAGTGGTGGCGAACCTTTGGCACTCCAGATGTTATGGACTACAATTCCCATCAGCCCCTACAATTGGCCATGCTGGCAGGGGCTGATGGAATTATAATCCTAACCCTCTGGAGAATAAGAACCTCTGCACCTAGTCTGAAAACATTTGCAGAACATTTGCAAAATGGTTTTGATTGCTCCCCCCCCCATCCCGAGATGTTCTCACCCCCCCTCAAAACGATTCCTGGTTGCCATTTTGTGTTTTTTTCCATTTGTAAAAATTCTCCATGGAATCCGTGCTTCCATGCCCCATGAGGCAATTCCCCACAGTGGTGGGATCCAAAAAATTAAGTAACAGGTTCGGTGGTGGGATTCAAACTGTGGCGTATGGCGTAATGGGGCGGAAACTTACGGCGTGGCTGGGCATTCGAGGCGGGCATTCCTGGTAGGGCTGTGGCAAGGGCAGCGGCAGCTGCGGATATGGCGGAAAGCGAATGCCGCGCGAAGCGAGGTACCGCGCACAGTGCCTCCTGCTGAACTGCTTCAAGTTCTGGCGCTGGCACGGAGGGTGTAACTAAGGCAAGAAATCGCGTGTAAAATCACCAGTGTAACCCCCTCTCGGCACACACAAATAATTCGTAACCTACTCTCGGGAACCAGTGAGAACCTGCTGGATCCCACCTCTGATTCCCCATAGTACATGTAATTGAGGCTTTAAAGATTTTACCTCCTAACATTTTTTAAAAAACCAGAAATGACAAAAATAAACAGGAAGTGAGAAATGGAGGTGGATTCCGCACAAGGCAACTATAAGGTGAATTATAATCTTTGATAAGGAATCAAAGTTGGAAATCGTAGGTAGAAAGTTGGAAGCTTTTAATATCTTACCTTAAAGCAAGATATTGCTTATTACCTGTTTCAGGTTTTGTGGTTTAGGTGGCATGTAAACAAATTAGAAGGTAATTGAGTAATCCTAAACTGTTAAATTAAACAGCATTGCAGAATTTGTTGTTCCTTTGCTTAGTAATTTAGAGATAACTCTTTTCAATAAGCTTGGAAAAACTCAAAAGATCAACAAAAGAGAAACCGGTCTATCTACATAAAGTTTTCCGGTCTTAAGTTAAATGAAGGAAGGTTTGAGTTTGGGCAAAAGTTGGCAGTCGATGTTAATTATAAGTGTCAATGTAGGCAAGTAGCGATTTATTTGTTAATTTGCATTTATGGGTGTAAACAAGAATCTAAGGCTCATTCCGCACATGCAGAATAATGCACTTTCAAACTGCTTTCAGTGCTCTTTGAAGCTGTGCAGAATGGCAAAATCCACTTGCAAACAGTTGTGAAAGTGGTTTGAAAACGCATTATTTTGCATGTGCGGAAGGGGCCTAAGACTTTTGGGTGCTGTGTGGTTTCCGGGCTGTGTGGCCATGTTCTAGCAGCATTCTCTCCTGACGTTTCGCGTGCATCTGTGGCTGGCATCTTCAGAGGATCATTTGCAGATCCTCTGAAGATGCCAGCCACAGATGCAGGCGAAACGTCAGGAGAGAATGCTGCTAGAACACGGCCACACAGCCCGGAAACCACACAGCACCACAGTGATTCCAGCCGTGAAAGCCTTCGACAGTCTAAGACTTTGTTTTAATTTTATTATTCAGTAAAGGTTATGGGGAAAAAATAAATACAAAGTTCCAGCTTGCAGGGGAGCATGATCTCTGAGATGCTGCATCAGCCACTATTCTGAACATGATCAAAAATGAGTTCCCAGTACGGTGACTCCAGCAGAGATGCAACAGGCATGCCCTTCTGCAGCCTGGTCATTCTGCTGGAATGGATGTTATTGGATCAACCACAGCTGACACGGAGACATGACAGAATTGCTCGTCCCCGCCAGAGATTGATAGGAGGAGGCAAGGTTAGCATGATGACGCGTGATGAAGAGGGTGTGCTTTGGCACGCAGAAGGGAAGGCTAATAGATTAATTCATTTCTTTCTCTGAGCACACAAGATGGGGATTACAGGTCTATAGATTTCTAAGCCTGCAGCAAGGCTAGATCCCAATGCAGGGTGGGACACTTTTCATGGGCATTTTCCCTTTGCAAAGCCTCACCTGGGTTTTGCTCTTGACTTTCCCCAGTCTGATGATGAAATGTGGGGAGGGGAGGGATCTTGTTGGGGTACAATGCCATCTGTAGCAACCAGTGGTGGGATCCAAAAATTTTAGTAACAGGTTCCCATGGTGGTGGGATTCAAACTGTGGCGTAGCGCCAATGGGGCTGGGCAGGGCACAACGGGGGCGTGGCCGGGTATTCCGGGGGCGGGGCATTCCTGGGCGGGGCTGTGGCAAGGACGCAGCCGCTGCGCTGGTCCTTGGGCAGGAAACGAATGCATGCAGGAGCAGGCTGCCACGCACGCCCGTGCACCTCCTGCTAGACTGCTTCAAGTTCTGCGCGCTACTGCTGAGAGAAGGGGCGTAACTAAGGCAAAAATCACGTGGCCAAATTAGTAACCCCCTCTCGGCACACACAAATAATTAGTAGCCTACTCTCGGGAACCTGTGAGAACCTGCTGGATCCCACCTCTGGTAGCAACCATTTTTTTCCAGGGGAACTAATCCTCGTGGTCTGGGGATCAATTGTAATTCTGGGAGATCTAGATGCTCCACTTCAGGGTAGATAACTCCACCTAGAATCATAGAGTTGAAGAGACGCCAAGGGCCATCAAGTCCAACCCCCTGCAATGCATCAAGTCCAGTCCCCACTGCAGAAGTCCCTTGACTCAACATACTCCATGGTAGTTCCTTGCCTTGTTTCAGTTCTGGATTGTAGGTTGCCCACTGTATCTGAGTGGTGGCATGGTGGGTTTTCTTGGAAGGCTTCAACCACCCCACTAATCCTCAGCACACGACTGCTGTGTTCTTCATAGAATCACAGAGTTGGAAGGGACCCCAAGGGCCATCCAGTCCAACCCCGTGCAATGCAGGAGCACACAATCAAAGCACTGCTGACAGATGGCCATCCAGCCTTTCTTCAAAAACCTCCAAAGAAGGAGACTCCACCACCACACTCTGAGGCAGTGCATTGCACTGTCGAACAGCCCTGACTGCCAGGAAGTTTTTCCTAATGTTTAGGTGGAATCTCTTTTTCTTCACCTTGAACCTAGTGGTGGGATCCTAAAATTTTACTAACAGGTTCCCATGGTTGTGGGATTCAAACTGTGGCGCAGCGCCAATGGGGCTGGGCGGGGCACGATGGGGGCGTGGCCGGGCATTCCAGGGGCAGGGAATTGCTGGGCGGGGCTGTGGCAAGGATGCAGTTGCTCCGCCAGTCCTTGGGCGGGAAACAAATGCACACAGGCGCAGGCTGCCACGCACGCCAGTGCACCTCCTGCTAGACTGCTTCAAGTTCTGTGTGCTACTGCTGAGAGGAGGGGCGTAACTAAGGCAAAAATCACCAATTAGTAACCCCCTCTCGGCACACACAAATAATTAGTAAGCTACTCTCGGGAACCTGTGAGAACCTGCTGGATCCCACCTCTGCTTGTACCCATTATTCTTGGTTCTAGTCTCCGGGGCAGCAGAAAACAAGCTTGCTCCCTCACCAACGTGACATTCCTTCAAATATCTCAACATGGCTATCAGGTCACCTCTTAACCTTCTCTTCACCAAACTATACATCCCCAGCTCCCTAAGTCTTCTTCTTTTGCATAAGGCAAAAAGAGCGGGAACGGTGGCTGCCATGTTTGAAGCTGGCTGCTGTTTCTCGTCTGGACCTGGATGATCTGGTCAGATCTCAGAAGCTGAGCGAGGTTAGCCCTGGTTAGTTTTTGGATGGGAGACCACCAAGGAAGTCCAAGGTTGCTGCGGTGAGGTAGGCAACGGCAAACTACCCCTGTTCATCTCTTGCCTTGAAAACCCAATGGGGTCATCCTGAACCGGCTGCAACTTGACGGCCCTTTCCAACACGCCGTTCATCCCGCCTCCCAAGTGAGCAGCCGTGATGCCTTCAAGGAAAAACAACAGCCAGCCCTTGGAGGGAAGGCCATCAGCTCTGTGCTCTGCACATTCAAATCAGCTGCTCATCTGCCCAGGCAGGCACAGGTGGAACAATAGCAGCTGACAGTAGCAGGTGCTGTTTGCTTGCTTGCCTGCCTTCATCTTCCTCGCGCCGGGAGAGGCCAACTGAAGAGCATCTCCTTGAGAGTCTCCCAAACATAGAACCAGCCCAGACAAGTAGATGCCACCCTTAGAACAATGACACATCAAGCCAGAGTCCCTTGAAAATGGGCCAGCCGGGTTTAACGTCATGTTTACAATCTTGCTTTCTTTCCAAATAAGAAACTCAAAATGGGTTGCGACGATGACAGAGAAAACACAAATGCTCGATAAGCTGCATTCCAGGAACGCAGCCATTGATCTGTTTTTTCTTTTCGTGTTTGCTTTCCCTTAGCGTTGGAGTTTCAGACTCCGCTGACAACTGAGCCATGATTCTTTTTACTAAGTTAAAACTGGGAGGGCGATTTCTTCTTACATTAACAAAAATCACTTTTACAAGGAATAAAACATTCCAGTGTGCAGAGGAGCATCATCTCGGAGTCTCTGCATGAGTCACTGTTCTGAACATGATTGAAAATGAGTTCCTGGTCCAGAACAGGGACTCCAGCAGAGATGCAACAGACAAGCCCTTTTGCAGCCTGGTTGTTCTACTGGAATGGACGTCGTTGGATCCGTCAATCACAGCTGATGCAGAGACATGACAGAATTGCTCCTCCCCGGCGGAGATTGATAGGAGGTAAGGTTGGCACGATGACGCGCGATGAAGAGGGTGTGCTCTTTGGCACACAGAAGGGAATGTTAATTGTTTAATTTCTTTCTTTCTCTGAGCACACAGGATGGGGGGTTATAGGCCTGTAGATTGACACATGCCACCCCTTACTCCCTCCCCCTTCCCTTGCATGCCACCCCTCCACCTCCCTCTCCTCCCTCTCCCTCCACTAGGGTGGGTGGGCCATGTCCAGATGCCGGGCCCCTCCCCCTCCCTCCCTTGCATGCCACCCCTCACTCCCTCCCCTCCCTCCCCTTCTCTTGCAAGGTCCTGGTACAGGGTGGGACACCTTTAATGGGCAGTGAAAATCTCCACTTTTCTTGTGCAGAGCCTCGCCCGAGCTTTGCTTTTGCTTTTCCCAAGCTGGAGGGTGGAGCTCTTCCAAAATGTTTGTAAACAGAAGAAAACCCAAAAGGAACTAGGAAGTAGCTGGGGATGGCCTTGTCATCACCTGTGATTCATGCAGGCTCTGCGGACACTTTCGGGTGCCTGGGATGGGGGCGGGGAGGGAGGGGGGGAGGTAGGCAGGCTGAGATTGGAACCATCTGACTCTCAGAAACCAGGGATCCCTGCGTGAATCAGAGAGATGGGGCTGTTTGTTTTGCTGAGCCCAGAGATTCAGGCTCCAAATCCAGCGTCTTAACTCCGGCGGGACGGGTTCTACAGGTATTACCAAAGATGGCAGAGAGAGGAGCGGACCCTGCCAGTATCTGTCAGACTGGCAGGTGGAGCCAAAACGAAGCCAGATTCTATCTGGGGAAAGAGTTTCATTTCCTCTCTCTACCGCAGCGTAATCCTGACCCGACGGCAATCGGGAGTTAAAGCACAGCGGTGATCCCAGGGTTTCCCTCGCCCCTGGCTCCCTTTGGGGGGGGGGCACTCAACTTGTTGACAGTTTTAAATCTCAGTCTTGAGCTGTGAGGCATAGTGGAGCTTGGTGCTTCTGAGCATGCACAGAGTATCTTTCCTTCACCACTGCATTACTGAAGTCTAGCTTTGCTTGCCTTGACCATAGAGTTGCCAGCTCCAACTCTCCAACCTTAATCGGAATGTGGGGTCTCAGGAGGTAGAGTTGTCAACTCCAGGTTGAAGAACTCCTGGAGATTTGGAGACAGAGCCTGGTGAGAACAGGGACCTGGCAGGGGCTGATGGGAATTGTAGTCCACGAACATCTGGAGAGCCACAGGTTGCAGACCCCTGGGCTGACCCAATCGCATCAGATCCCAGAATTCGGTCAGCATTTGGACGGCAAGCCACTAGGGAAGTCCAGGATCATTACACAGCAATGGCAAACCACCTCTGATCGCCTCTTGCTTGAAAACCTTATAGAGTCACCATCACTCGGCTGCAACTTGGAAGGCATTTTCCATCCATCAGTTTCACAAACATAAAATCTGTCCTGCCACCAGAAAAGCCACATTGCAGGAATAGATTTACAGCACGCCTTCCGGCAGTGTAAGCCTGAGGCCGTAGAGAGGGTTGTTCCCGGGGTGAAGCCCTGGTGGAAGCTGACTGAAGTTGGCTTCACTCCTGGGATTCCTTCCGGTCAGTGGTGGGATCCAAAAATGTTAGTAACAGGTTCCCATGGTGGTGGGATTCAAACTGTGGCGTAGCGCCAATGGGGCTGGGCGGGGCACGACGGGGGCATGGCCAGGCATTCTGGGGCGGGGCATTCCTGGGCGGGGCTGTGGCAAGGACGCAGCCGCTGCGCCGGCCCTTGGGCGGGAAATGAATGCACGCAGGCGCAGGCTGCCACGCACGCGGGTGCACCTCCTGCTAGGCTGCTTCAAGTTCTGCGCGCTACTGCTGAGAGGAGGGGCGTAACTCAGGCCAAAATCATGTGGCAAAATCACCAATTAGTAACCCCCTCTCGGCACACACAAATACTTAGTAACCTACTCTCGGGAACCTGTGAGAACCTGCTGGATCCCACCGCTGCTTCCGGTCCATCCCCCACTGCACCGGCTTACTCTCAGATGTCAGCGTAATTCCTGGGTGATGGACACTTCTGGGTTAGGGTGCTGAGCAGCTCTGAGGTGCCCGCATGCTGGTGTCATGGGTGCATGCTATGGCAATGAATGGGGGGAAATACACCAGCACCACCTTCTGTTGTTCCCACAACCATTTCACGTCCCCCATCTGGATTGGGCTCTTGAGAGCCAGTGTGGTGTAGTGGTTAAGAGCAGGTGCACTCTAATCTGGAGAACCGGGTTTGATTCCCTGCTCTGCCACTTGAGCTGTGGAGGCTTATCTGGGGAACCAGATTAGCTTGTGCATTCCCACACATGCCAGCTGGGTGACCTTGGGCTAGTCACGGCTCTTTGGAGCTTTCTCAGCCCCACCCACCTCACAGGGTGTTTCTTGTGGGGGGGGGGGAGGGGAAGGAGTTTGTAAGCCCCTTTGAGTCTCCTAACAGGACAGAAAGGGGGAGGGATATAAACCCAACTCTTCTTCTTCTTGGGGTCTAACCTGGCCCTGAGCATCCACAGAGAATCTCTGCATATCAGAAGGCGTCATTCTTTGGATTAAACCTGGAGCGATTCGAACGCTGGCCCTTCCTTTTCTTCAACATGAGCAATCCCAGCAAACATTATTCCAGCCAATTTTTACCCACTGTGGTCTCCTCTCCCCACAAAGAAAGGACATCTCTTAATTGATTTTTAATGCATTTCATGGGTGTTTCTTTCATACACTTCCTCATACTTGGGATATCACATTCCCCCCCTCCGTTCCTCCCTCTCTCGTTTGTCACGCTGATTGCTCAATTACTCCTCTGGGGTTTTGCGATGTGCTCAGGATCCCTGGTCTGTGGTCACCTGCTCGGCATCTCGGTAGGCAGAGTGCGCTTTTGGGGTAACGTGCACATTCCACAGGGATGCGGTCAGAATCGCAGCCCGCACAGCCCTGGATAAGTCAGTGTTTCGTGCGGAATGTATGATTCCTCCATCCGGGTTGAGAAAACCCGGGGAGGTTTTTTCTGCTTCAGGTGAGCTGAGAAAAACCAACACCACGTAGAGGTTCCCATTGCAATCCTATTCTTTATTTTATTTTTCTGTATTGGGGAAATTCATCCCCTGCCGTTCAACCCAACAGTTCTCACGGTGAGAAACAATAATTCAAATTCGGCACAATCGATCAAATCAGTCGGGATCGTATTTAGGGTGTTGAGCTGGGACCAGGGAGAACCGAATTCAGAACCCTGAGTGGCCGGGAGCCAGTCATTAATGCTCAAGCTGCCCCACCTCACTGGACTGTTGTGAAAATTGAAATGGAGGAGGTGGGAATTTGAACCTGGATTTTCCAGATGCCTAGTCTTGACAGTCTGACATTATGCCTTGTATAGCACTGTTAGTCTATATCAGTGGTGGCAAACCTATGGCACAGGTGCCAGAGGTGGCACTCAGAGCCCTCTCTGTGGGCACACGCAAACAGAGTGCCCCCTCCACACACACACGTAGGCTGGCCTGGGCCGCGGGGCTTGATTATTAGCATTAAACCTAAGACCTAGTTTTGGGGAAGCAGTGCAGGTAACCCTGTTAAGCGCTGTTAAACCCCACTGATTTTCATGGGAAGAACTAAAGCATGATCTTTACCTGGGAGTAAGCTTGGTTGCTGGCAATGGGGCTTGTTTCTGAGCAAACCCTCCTAGGGTCGTGATTCATCCGTCCGAAGAGTTGCACGGTTGCTTCAAAGCAAAGCCACCGACTACCACCAAGCTTACTCCTGAGTAATGCATGCCTCGGAGCCAACCATTTTTTCTAAACTAAAACCACAGTATTCAGGTTAAATTGTCATGTTGGCACTTTGCGATAAATAAGCGGGTTTTGGGTTGCAATTCGGGCACTCGGTCTCAAAAAGGTTCGCCAACACTGGTCTATATTTATAAACACTTACTGTGAAAAATAAAATGTAAACTAATTAATTATTCAATGCAGAAACCTATTAGTTATGTGGGGGAGGGAGGAAAAAAGGGTGGAACGAACTTTGCTAGAGTGCCGCCATACTGAGCTTAGAGGGCCGGGTCTCCATTCTAAATGTCTACAAACCACTGGATTGTCCTGGATAAACTGAAGTTCCAACCCACGCAATTCGCCAAACCTGATGGGGAGCCAAAGGGAGAACTCTAAGCCACCTCACAGGGTTGTTGTTAGGAAAAGGTCCAGAGGAGAAAAAACATTGGTTTTGTTCTTGCAGGACGAGTGGAATGAAAACGTAAGAGCGAGAGAGACTTTTCAGAAGGTCCACCTGCTGGACAGACCTCTTCTGTGGAATAGATTTTTGGAATTCTGGGAAAGATGGGGGGGGGGTCAGCTTGCCTGGATGACCCTCGGTCTTCTAGATGGCTCAACCAACTCCAAATGAAGGCAACCAGGGGGAAGGCGTTGCTTTTAGATTGTTAGCCCACACAATAGTACAGAATCATAGAGTTGGAAGGGACCCCAAGGGCCATCCAGTCCAACCCCCTGCCATGCAGAAATGCACCATCAAAACACTCCAGTCAGATGGTCATCCAGCCTCCCTTTAAAAACCTCCAAAGAAGGAGACTCTTCCACACTCCGAGGTAGTGCATTCCACTGCCGAACAGCCCTTTCTGTCCAGACACTAGAACCAGGAGTCATGGGTTCAAGGTGAAGGAAAAGAGATTCCACCATGAAAAACTTCCTGACTTTGACCCCCGGAGTTCTGGTCACCGCATCTCAAAAAGGATATTGAGGAGATAGAAAAAGTGCAGAGAAGGGCAACGAGGATGATTGAGGGACTGGAGCACCTTCCTTATGAGGAGAGGCTGCAGCGTTTGGGACTCTTTAGTTTGGAGAGGAGACGTCTGAGGGGGGATATGATGGAAGTCTATAAAATTATGCATGGGGTAGAAAATGTTGACAGAGAGACATTTTTCTCTCTTTCTCACAATACTAGAACCAGGGGGCATCCATTGAAAATGCTGGGGGGAAGAATTAGGACTAATAAAAGGAAACACTTCTTCACGCAACGTGTGATGGGTGTTTGGAATATGCTGCCGCAGGAGGTGGTGATGGCCACTAACCTGGATAGCTTTAAAAGGGGCTTGGACAGATATATGGAGGGGAAGTCGATCTATGGCTACCAATCTTGATCCTCTTTGATCTGAGATTGCAAATGCCTTAACAGACCAGGTGATTGGGAGCAACAGCCGCAGAAGGCCATTGCTGTCACATCCTGCATGTGAGCTCCCAAAGGCACCTGGTGGGCCACTGCGAGTAGCAGAGAGCTGGACTAGATGGACTCTGGTCTGATTCAGCTGGCTTGTTCTTATGTTCTTATGACTGTCAGGGCTGTTTGACAGGGGAATTCACTACCTCGGAGTGTGGTGGAGTCTCCTTCTTGGGAGGTTTTTAAAGAGAGGCTGGATGGCCATCTGTCAGGGGTGCTTTGATGGTGTGTTCCTGCATTGCAGGGGGTTGGACTGGATGGCCCTTGGGAGTCTCTTCCAGTTCTATGATTCTACCAAACGTCCTGGTGTGACATCACTAATTGCCGACTCAGACTGGTAGCTGCTCTCCAAGGTCTCAAGTGTGGGGCTTCCCCATCACCTGGTGTTTTTAACTGGAGAGGCTGGGGACGGTCTGGATGCCAGGTTGATGCTCCGCCATCGAGCCACGGTGCCTTTCCAACCACACACGAACCTGCCTTATCCTGACGTGAATCTTAACCTCAGTCCATCAAGGGGAGTGTTGTCTATTCCAACCGGAAGCAGCCCTCCAGGATTTTAGGCAGGGGGCGTTCACATCGCCCACTGCCAGATCCTTCCACGGGGGGGTGCCGAGGATCGAACCTGGGACCCTCCGCACACCACGCAGATGCTTTTGCGCTGAGCCACGGCCCCTCCCTCGCTCAGATCATTTGCCTGCCCGTAGGTCGCCGAGAGTCGGAAACACGTGAAAACGTGTCACTCCTTTGCTTTCCCTCGTGTCGGAGGACGGCTCGCCGGGATCTGCAGGAGATCGCCCCAGAGATCGGATCGGGGAAACCGGCCAGGCTATGAAGCAGCATTTTCCTTCTGACTCTTCGGCGATCCCGACTGCGCCGCTCCGAGAGACGATCCGCGGGCGACCCCTCCCCTCCTCCCCTGGTTATGAATGGAGGTGGGCGGGTTGTGGGTTCCCATTCCCCCCTCCTTAAAACGGATGGTTCCACTCAGGGCCACTAGGTGGCGCGCTTTCCCCGCTCTGCCCCGGCAGGGCCAATAGAGGTGGGCGAGAATCGAGGGGGCGGTGCCTCCTCGGGGAACGTCCCCTTTTAATTCATCTTTTCTCTAGCTCCGCCTCTTCATCGGAGCCTCGCCCCCGCCGAAGAGCGGCCGCCACCCAATGAAGGGGAGGCTCGGCGTCGCTAGGGGCGTGCCTCCGGGCGGCGGCTCGCTCCGAGTGGGAGCTCGGTTGCTAGGGGCGGGGCGGGGCGGGTGATTGGCATCCTGGCCCCGCCCCCTGGGTCTGAGCCGCGGCGCCTGAGCCGGAGCCCCCAGTGCGAGAGCGTGAGCGGCTGCGGGAGGACTCCGGAGGCGAAGTGGGGACCGGGCTGAGTCCGGGCTCGCAGGGGGGCGGCGGGCAGCCTCTTTGCAGCGGGCTGCGGAGCCCGATTGGAAGAAGCACCGGGCGGACACCTCTGAGGCTCAGCACGGTTGCCGCCCCCCCCCCCCCCCCAAGATCCCGCCAGAGGCAAACCCCGGAGATCTGTGCAGGGGACCGGCCCGGACGGTCCCGAAAGGTGTTGAGGCGAACCCGTCGAGGGCGACCCGTCTGCAGCGCTCCGGTCCCGATCTGGAATAAGCAGCGCCGGACTCCGCGCGTCGGACCTGCGATCCCACAGTCGGTGGGCAGAAGCGAAGTCGGACTTGCAGACGCCGCCCGGAGGAAGCCCGACCCCGCTGCGGATCCCGGGGGGTGGGGCGGGGGCGGCCGGACTTCTCCCTTCCTCGCCCCGCTTGCTTTTCCCGGGAGGCGCTCGGCTGGCCGCGAACCTGCGCCGCCGCATCGGTCTCCCCGGTCCTGGAGTGGAGTTTCCCCTCGGGAGTGTCCAGCCGACGCGGGGTCCCCACAGGCGCCCGCCCCGTCGGGCTCCGGCCCCCGCCATGGCCGCAGCCCGCCCGGGGTCGCCCCGATCGCCGCTGCTGCTGCCGCTCCTTCTGCTCCTGCTGCCGGGCGGCTGCCGCGCTTTGGAAGGTGAGACCCAGTCCGGGACCGGGGGGGGGGGGGCGGCGGCGAAGAGGGCCTCCCTCGCCCCCCCTCCTTTGGAGGGGGCAGAAGGACCTGGGAGGGAGGCAGCCGGACTTACTCCCGAGTAGATCGGAGCAACGTCACAACTCCCCTGTAAAATAGATTCATTATTCTGACCCATGGGAGGTCTTTGGGCGACCCAGAGCTTGAAACACCTTGGGGGCATTTTCTGCCCTGCAGGCCGAAGCAAACCCCGACCCCATTGCTGGGAGTATCTGCGGGGCACCCCAAAGGTATTTTCCGCTCTGGGTGCCCATGCGTGCCAAAGGACGACGTTATCTGGGAGAATGGGTGGGACACCCCAAAAATATTTTCCGCTCTGGTCGCTCATGCGTGCCAAAGAAAACCCTAGCCCTATCGCATAGGCGACACCCCCCCCCCAAAGATATTTTCTGCCCCGTGCCGAAGAAAACCCTATTTCCATTGTCTTGGAGTCTATTGTCCCCATCTTTCTGGGGTGGATAATGATGTCTGCCCCCACCTTGTGACCCCCTGTCGAAACATTCATTTCTTCCTTCTTTTCTCTGGTTTCTTGAACTTGGGGGTCCTGTGACTTATCTGGAGCCCCCCCCCCTTTCTAGGACTGTGGAGCTCCAAGATTGGCCTTGGGACTCTGTGCTGAATTCCCCCGGATTTTCTGGGGGTTTCCGATCTCTCCTGACAACTGGGTCCGGCTTCCTTCTTCTCCTCCCCAAAGCGGGCCTTTGTGCTGGGCCATCAGTCCGAGATAAAGTCGGGATGACGCACCAGGCGACCTGGTTGGGTTCAAAGGCCTTCGTGGAAAAGTCCCAAATAGTGGGGTTGGATTTGGATCTTCTGAACGGCAGGGGGAAAGAGGCCTGGCGCAGCCACCGGGGGTCAATAGGGCAAAGCGGGGCTACGTTTGCACCGTTGCGGCGAAACGCTGAGCTGCTTTGGGGTTTGTCAGATTGTGGGGTGGGGGTTTCGCCGGCTCTGGCAAAGAAACGTCGGGCTCCTCCGTGACCCTTGTTTGCGTTAACTGGCTGTGCCGATTGTGACATTCAAAAGTTTGCTGCCCAACTTTGTTTAGGATTCGGCGTGGACTTCTGTGGCGTGACACGGGAGGCTGATCTGTAAAAGGATGCTCTCGGGAGCCTAGAAGAAGCCAAACCCTTTGCAAGTTCTGTTTTTGTGGGAACGGTCAGCCGTCCAGGAGGGTTGCGTGCTCAGCATCCCGACCTTGCTCATGTCAGCTCGGGATCTAAAGGCTGCTCGCGAGTTAGTTCAGGCACAAAACGTTGGGCCTTCCCCTGAAATCTCCGCTTATCAGCCTTGGTAGACAACTCTTTGCTGAATCGAGCGTGGTTTCTCCTCTCCCCCTCTTCCTAATGCTGTAGGTGGCGATTACTCCCTCGGTTTTGCAGCAAATGCGTCTGCTGAGGGCAGGGATCCCTTGTCAAGGTTTGGCTGGACAGCTCTGGGAACCCCTCCGGTTTACAGACCGGAAAGGACAAAACTCAGAGGTAGCCGTGTTGCTCCTCGGAGCCGTTCCAGAAACACCAGTGGCAGAATACCTCTCGGTCGGAGCCAACCACAACACTGTGAAACAACTTACAAGCCAGAGTAGGGGTCGATTTGCAAAGTTTTCGCTGCGTGCATGCTGTCTCCTCTTGCAGAAAGGTTGGGCGAGGGGACTGATCTTCAGATATGATGCCCACCACCCTTTTGGGCTTCAGTTCTTCCACCTCGGTTTTGCTAACAAAAGTCCCGGGCATGTTTGCAGCCCGTCTGAGTGCATTAGAAACTGGAACGCTTTATTTTCAGCGGAGTACATTTTGGTGTGTTTCAAGAATTCCTGCTGTTTGTTTTAAAGGTACAGCCTGTGCATCTTGAATTCGGAGTTCGCTCTGGGGCGGGAGGCTGGGATGGCAAAATGGAAGAGTGGGGAGGCAGATCCGCAGAGAATTTCCTACGATCGATAATAAACGTGTCACTGAAAAGATCTCGAAGCCAGGCAGTGACTCTGCATCCGTGGGCTGGGCTTGTTCAAATCCTGCTTTGGGTTTTTTTTGGGCTGTCGGGTACTGGTTTGGCATTCTCGTTTCCTTGCTTGTGTTTTCTCGTAAATAGTGGAGCGATGTTGTTGCAGGGGAATGGAAGGAGAGAGGCGAGCTGGGCTCTCTTCCACCGAGTTGTCTTGTAACTCAGGTTTCCGTGCAACGGCCTGCCTCCCAAAGACTTTGGCTCCCTCCTAGAAAACCAAAGTTTCCCTGCCTTTGAAGGAAGGGATCCTTATGTGCTTGCAATGAACCTCGGCGCTGACACCCCCTTTCCCGAACGTCTAGCCAGAAATCTTTCCCCCACAAATAAGTAGAGGCCTGGAATATGTTTCCACTCGAGGGCTCTCAGGTCTTGCCGATTTCTGCTAAGGGACAATTGTTTTCGCTCCACAGATGCAGCTGCAGCCATCCAGGTGCGTGGGGGGGGGGGCTGTCCTGTCATAATGATAAAGGGGATATAAAGTCTCTTGGGAAGAGACTGGCCAGCCCCAGAACTTGCCAAAGGTTCATTGAATCTGTCTCCGTGCAGATATCGCAGAGATAAAATTGCGCGAGGGTGTGTTTTTACGAGTTTCTTCGGGCTGTTTGCATTCGTGCTCTGACGCTCTTTGGTTGCTTTGCTGGTGTTGGTCTGGGGCCCTCTGTGTTCCTTAGCTTGGGACTTCTTCCCCTTTCGGCACTACGGCCTAGGCCTCAAGAGATGGTGGTCGTGAACCTACCTCTTGCTGTTCTGTAACACAGGTGGCAAATACTCTCTGTGAGGTTCAAAGTGTGCGGGGCACGCTTCCTATCCCAGAGTGTCAAGGCCTAAAGAGTGTGTTGAACCATACGGGTAGGTTCTTTAGGAACAATAAGACTTGGTGTTTTGGCCTGTTTATGTGAATCTGCACAAAGGAACAGAAGGGGGTCAGAAAACACGCAGGATCAGTTGGGGGAAAGTCATAGCTCGGTTGTAGAACAACCCCCTGCCAAGACACCCATGGTGATATACAGGCTATGCTTAGAAAAGAGGCAATCTGAGATCCAGTCCCGTAGCCCTCCTGTTTGTTCCAGTGGGGATCCATGCACATGGCTAGTAAGAGACTGGGAATCTGATAGATAACATGTCTTACATATGCCCTAACTCGGCCCTGTCAGTCTGGGTCGTTCGGCCCTCGCTGGTCTTGAAATGTACGCCTTGGCGGAGTTTTGCGCCTTCTTCTTCTTTTCTCAAAAGGAGACACAGTCTTTTTTTTTTTTAAGCGGCTCCTAGGTCGGCTCCCTGATGCAGACTGGAGCCTTCAAGGAGTTACTGTAAATCCAGTGTAGTGCTAATAATAAATCCATAACGGCCATAAATCTCCGCGTGCGCGCTCCGTGTGCCACAGCTGCCTCTTGCCAGAGATGCAGCCGTCTCTTTGTGCCTCTGCCGGGCCAAGATGCCAGAACTCCGCAACTCCCGGCGAGTCGCGTTACCTTTGTGCTCTGGGCCGAGAGGTGGGAGGTTTGCAGGTCGGTTGTGTGGAGTGTCTGGTTTTGTCTGGCATCGTTCTTTTTTTTTCTTTTTTTTAAAAAAGGGATTGCAACAAAACTCCATTGTATCGCGCACCTTTTTCCTTGGCCTGACCGAAGGGGGAGTGTGGGGCGCCGGTTTCTTTGCGGGGACCTCTGGAGAGGGGTAGAGGGGAGAGCCCCATTCAGCAGAGACTCAGTAAGGGCTTTGTACGTCTGGGAAGAAAATGGTTCCCCCCCCCCAAGAATCCGTGTAAGCGTGCTGGGCCTGTTTGAAGTCACAATGTGTTTTTCTTCGGTTTAGCAGCGCCTCGGCCTGCCAGAGAAGGAATGCTCTGGCCCAGAAGTTGCAGCGGTGGCTTTTTCTGGCGAAGGGTTTTGCATAGGATGTGGGAGCTGGCTTGCCTGGGGGGGGGGCACAGCCCTGCCCCCACCAGGAATAAGCTTCTCAGCTTGGCCCAAGGGCTCCAGCAGATCCAATATCTTCCCATCGGCCATCACAAAGGGTCGTTCCTTATCCATCCCTCTCCAGGATCGGGTTTGTCCACACTGTAAAAACCAAGTGGAGACCCTTGCTCACATTATTCTCGACTGTCCGAGATATGTGGGCATTAGGAATTTCTCTCCCAGGCTGGCCCTAGACAAATCTGAAAGTGACTCTGACTGTTCTGTTGTGGAGCTTCTGTTAAACAACACAGATGTTCATGCTCTTGGAAAGAAGGAGCAAAATTTATTTTACAAGTGACAGAACTTTCTAAGTAATGTATACTGCTATATGCAGTCTTCCTGTCTGCGCTTTGAATGTACTCTTGATTTGTATTTCAAAAATGTCTGCCAATGCTCTAGAACCTATATTTCAATGCCAAATAAAGGTGGTTGTTCTTGTTGGCTCCAGCAGAATGGGGACTTGCTCCCCATTTGCGCCTCTCCAAAACGCAAGGCCGCTTGCTTGCTTGCTTGCTTGTTTGTTTGTTTGTTTGTTTGTTTGTTTGTTTGTTTGTTTGTTTGTTTGTTTGTTTGTTTGTTTGTTTGTTTGCGCGGCCCGTCACTGGCACGCTGCAAACCCGCTCTTTGGAAAGTTGACCCTTGCGCCTCAGAGAGGACAAACAATGTGGCATTAATTGAAAGTGTGGAAAAAAACCACATTTTCTTTTGCTCCGAGGGCTTCTGAGACAGTTTCCAGCGGCTCGTGAAGGCGCTTGCTTTTTTTCTTGCTGTTCTTCCACGGCTCGGTAGAAGAGCCTCGGACTGGCAGGCGGAAGATCGTGAGTTTGATTCCCGGCATCTCCAGTCGAAAGGTCCAGATTGGAGGTGACGTGAAAAACTGGCAACCTGAGACCTGGGAAAACTATTGACTATCCGATTAGACAGAGCTGATTTTGGTGGACCAATGGTCTGATTCAGAATAAGGCCTGTCCGTGAGTCCATGCGCTCAATTTTGTGGCACACAGGGGAATGGGGCACGGGTAAAAAGATACATAAGTTCTGGAAAGGAATGGGCAAGAAGGTCCCCTGCCCCCTGATAATCCCAGGGGGGGTATGCCTGTTGCTTTGTCTGAGCTGCCCTGCTGGGTTGTATCTCAGCACTCATGGGCCACGTGGAAAACATCAGGTAGTGTTAACGCTCTTTGCTGAGCGGAGGGGTGTGCTCGGTTCCCACGTGTGGGTTAATCAATAACTTTCTTTGCCGGGTGTTGGGAGGAGGAGGTTTGGAACAGGTGACGGGCCCAGCCCGCAGCGGTTGCTGGAACCCACCTGCAAGAGGACTTTGCTTGGAACCATGGAGGTGAAAGCTGCCTCGACTGAATTAAAGTAATGCATTAACCGCTAACTCCTAGTGTTGCTCGACGACTGGATAGTCCCGTGGTGGCGAACCTTTGGCACTCCAGATGTTATGGACTACCAATTTCGCCATCAGCCCTGCCGACGTAGGTAGTATGCTGGCAGGGTGATAGTAACGATCTAACGCTCTGGAGATATAGACCGCCAACATCAATCTTTGCGAGGCACGGCCCACCATCTCCCAGGAAGAAATCGAGGTTTGTTGATCTGTCTGCTCCAGATTCAAAGTGAAACCCTGCATTTGACAGCCAACAAACAGGCCCTTTGGTTTGTTAAATATTTGTAAAAACTTTTATTCGTTAAAAACTTTTTATTTCAAAACGGCCCGATCGCTCCCTGCGCTTCGAGGCACATGGGAGGAAGAGTTACCTTATATCCGCAACCGCTTTGGGCGGTGTGCGGTTTAACAAGTGACCCCGCTCCCCCTTTTGTGGGTGATGGAGGACTCTTATCTGGAAAGTCTCTTGTCAGGTGAAAAGTGGGATTACTCCAGATTAGTTTAATGCATAGTTACGAGGGTTTTTGTGTGACATGTCAGGGATCCGGAGAGTCGTTTTTCCGTTCTCGAGTTCCGCTCGGGCTGGTGAGAGGAGCGGGGCACGAAACGAGGCGGTCGCCGATCGAATGCCCTGCTCGAGCTCTTGGAGAAAGAGTGGCTGAATTGTACAGCAGGTTAATTTCGGTAATATTAAACTCCCCGAGTGTCACGTGGGTGTGTGTGTGTGTGTGTGTTTTGTGGATATTTATAGCCCGTTCAATACTGTGTCATATACGTGACAGGCCCATCTGAAATAGCCCTCCCTAACCCTCCCCCTCACCCCACCCCGTGCATTTCATCTGGGCTGTCAGGTATTTTCTTGACAGAGAGATTTGCTTTCTTTTTAATTACAGTTCAGTGAACTGTCTCCTCTCTCCACGGGGATGTTCGCCCCGCTGTTCTGGAGATGCTTTAGGAGGAGGCCGAGAGAAATCTGGTCACAGAAGTCTGCAAGCCCTGGCCGGGCTCATTAAATCTCCCGTTCCTTGCAAGTCGGCTGATCCGTGCGGGGAAAAGAAGCCTCTTTTCGCTACAGTACCCAAGAAAAGCAGTGAAAGCTGTAATTGAAGCGTGAAGGCAACCTTGACTTGGAAACTGTGGCGTGCGCCAGGAGCTTTGGAGATTTTTGTCTCCCCCCCAGCTGTATTCTCTGCATTTTCTCAGCTCTCATCTCCCCCCCCCGCCCCGTTCCTAACAGAGCTTCACCTGAGGTTAACACGTGCAGCCCGCGTACTCCCTCAAATGTTGGTTCGGAGCCTTTTTGAGGGCAACAGCGGTGCTCTGCGAGACATAATTGAGGTTTGAGTCTGGGAGCACCGTCGAGGCCAAAAAAGATTTCTGGGTCTGGACTCTTGGGAACCAAAACTCCCTTCGTCAGATCTTGGATCCTACGTTTCTCTTTTTGTGGGAGAGGCTGTTGCTCCTCCGTGACTCTTGGCCGTTCTCTCTCTCTCCCTTTCCGTCCTTTCCATTTTTGTTCCCAACTGGTGAAGTATGACATATGGCGCGAAATATTCGGGGCAACCAGTCAGCTGCGTTTTTCTTTCCACGGGCTGCTTTGGTTTTTCGCCGTGGCTGGCGGTGGAGGACTCAGGAGTTTTTAATTAAACCTCCCGAGGAATCTGAATCACAGGTTCTCATGTTGTTTCATGTGTGTTTTCTTTCCTTACACTCCCCCCCCCCCCGCCTTCTGAATTGCGACTGTGACTGTTTGTGCTGACTCAAACTGGTTTGTCCAGATTGAGCATCGGTTCTTTCGGTGCCAAGGGTATGAAGAGCAGGAGGCAGGTGTTTAGGCGCATGTGCAGGCCGTCGGGAGCACGGGCAGAGAACGTTCTAGAACTGATTCAGATGTCCCTACCCAATCCCGGCCACCCAGACTGGAAAAACCACAGTCAGGTGACCCTGTTTATGGTTCTTAGCTTGGGGCTCTTTCAGCTTTCCCAAATGGGCCAGGATGCTCAATTCACCTACCTTTTCCTTTTCGGGCTGTGGAGCCGAGCTGTCCTTTAAAAGGGTTCAAAATGGCGGCTGTTTTTCAATGGCAGAGCCGCTCCTCATTAATGTTTTGGTGTGTAACGGAGAAGTCGGTGTGAGGAGAAACGGCCTTTGTGAAGTCGTTTCCCTCCGCAAGCGAACACACACCTCACACACACCAAGGACTCTCTGAATTAGCCCCATTGTTGTCTCTCATCCTAGCCTATTTCACAGCCTTGTTGTGAGCATCGAACAAGGAATGGAGTTCTGTGTACGTTTATCTTAGAGGAAGAGTGGGGCAGAAATGTACCAGATAGATCGAGGTAATCAGGTCCCCTGTCTAAGTTCCATCTAGGGCCCCTTCCGCACTTGCAGAATAATGCACTTTCAATCCACTTTCAGTGCAATTTGCAGCTGGATTTTACTGTGCGGAAGAGCAAAATCCACTTGCAAACAATTATGAAAGTGGATTGAAAGTACATTATTTTGCATGTGCGGAAGGGGCCAAGGAAACAACCCCTAAGGCCTGTTGTTGTCTTTAGTGGTTATGGAGTTTCTGAGCATGCACAAATCGGCTAGCTTTTCTAAAACTGCTCCATCGTGTTAGGTCAGTTCAATAAAAGCAACTTCTGTGGGCTGTCTTGAAGTCCCCGCATATTTGCATCTTTTTGGAGGGGGCAAGTCTTGCATCATGAGGGCCTTTCCGAACGATCGCAGAGGAGTTCTGGAGCACTGCCATGTTTGAATGGACGAATTAAATGGTCTCCAGTTCTGCGACCACTCCTGGCTGCAGTCTGTCTAAGGTTGCATTTCATTATTGGCACAGAGGGAACCAGTGACTGACTCGTACGTCTTGGGGACTTCGGCTGTGTCCTTTTGTGGGCCGTCGTTGTGGTGCTGGAAACAACAGAGGAGCAAGCGCGCGAGTCCTCCGGCTTCTACAGACCTACAGACCTCTTTTCTCTGAGAACTGTTGGCTCCAACAATACTTGTAGAACTGGGGCCAAACGGGGCCTGCTCGAAGCTTGTCGCTAGGTTCTGCTGGGGGAAAAAAAACCTAGTTTGGGATCGTGATAGTCTGTGCGTATCTGCCAGTCTGTAAAAGATGAAGGGATCTCTGTTTTGCTCTGAGCTTACATGACAAGCCAAATGTAAATCTGCTCAGCCTGTTTGAAAAGACCTCTTTGAACGAAGTTTTTGCAATGAGTCAGATTCCTCAGGCAGACACACTCTTTTACAGTTTCCCTCGCAGTTCTGGGGAGTTCTGGCCTCTCACCACTGCTGGCGCCTCAGAACTTGGCTTCCTATTTTGCTAACATCTAAACTTGCATTTCAGTTGCGATGGAAGGACAGATCCCTGCCGTCGGCGGCTGATGGGGCAAAGACCTGCGCGCCAACCTGGATTTTTTCCCCCCAGAATTGCATTACTGATGCTTGGCTTCGGGAAAAGGGAAGGGGAGGAAAGAGATGTGAAGAACCGGAATAGCATTTCCATCTAGGGGGAAGCTCTTTCCTTGGTTCGAGTGGATTCTGTTACCTGAAAATACAGCTCAGGCTGCGTCTCGTGTGCGGGGCCTCTCTCCGTCTGTGGGCGTCCTCTGTTCGGCTGCTATTTTTTCCTTCCCGTATTTCTAGGAATTCCCATGTTCCTAAACACCTGTTTCCCCAGCCCCCAACTTGGAATGTGAAACATCGGAAACGCGTAGGATATAAGGCTCGGTTGGCAGTCGGCGGGCATGGCGGAGCGATGTGCGTTCTGTCCTTCCTGCGAGAAATACGATTGACCTAAAAGCTGCACGGTGTCCACAAGGCGACGTTTACGCCTCTTAAGCCGCGCTTTCCGTCTCACTCGCTCTCTGTTTCGTCAAAGATGGCTGACAAGGCCCTTCGGCCTTCATGGCCTCCTCCCGAAACCTCTTCTGGCCTGGGAGGCAGCAGCTGCTTTGGCATTTCCTCCGGCAGGTTTTGCTAGCAAAATCCATATTAGTTGGAGGCCGGGAGAGGCTGCCTCGGTGTCTCCGGCCTCTCTGTCGTTGTCCTCTTTCTTTGCTTGCCCAGCGAGAACCGCTGCCAAAAGCAAGCCCGGGATCTCTTGATGGGAGGGAGTAGATGCAGGGCAGTGTCGTTCTGTTCCACATGCACCAGCGGCGTGCAACCTGAGCCCCCCCCTTTTCGCCCTATTAATGAGAAAAATGTGTAGGGTTTGACCAATTGCCAGGGATAGATTTATTCTAGTTCCCCAGAAATTAAACTGAAAATGAAGAGCGGGGGGAAAGAGAGAGAGAGAGAGAGAGAGAGAGAGAGACGGCCAGTGCTGGCACCGTTCTCCCCCGACCCCCAACTCTGTGCTTGTTTTAACTTCAGAGGAATCCGAGTTTGGGGTGGGGGGAGGACATTTCGGTTTAAACAGTTCCAGATGGGTTTAGCGTTCGCACATCGGGAGGAAGTGAGCGGAGAGCCGTGCGGAGATTCGGGCAACTGCCCCAGGCGTGGGACGGGAGGGGAGACTTGGCAAAAGGGTTTCCAGTTGGTATATTCGCTGGCTCGTTGCTCACTTCCAGAGTTTCAATGTCTATGGGGTGATCGTAAAGGTATGATGCTAAGAAGGAAGTTAGAAGGGTGCCTATGTCCACCTAAGGTCTTCAGTGTCTGGCAAAGCAAGCTTTGGTTCTTGAAAAGCTGGATTTGAGTTTCGCTCTTCTGTTGCCAATCAAAATGGCTACCCTCTGCAATAGGGCAATCCAAAGATGGCTTTCCTGCGAGAAAACCCCATTGAATAGACCTGAGCAGACCTATTTAGGGTTATTCTCCCGTTCCACAGCATGGTTTTCTCCCCAGTCCCCCTTTCTGGTGCTTATTTCCTAAGGAGGCCTTTCTCTTCACATGGCAAGCCCAGAATATGTCTTCAATACGCGATTTATTTATTTTAGTTAGTTGTTTGCGCAAACGCAATTTTAATTCAAACTTGGGCGACGACCAGGACCCACTTTGATGTTTGTGAAGTTCCCTTTCACAACTTATGCCAGTAGGCGTTGGTGTGCATTGTTAGCTACTTATAAGAAGCCGAATTCCTGTGTCTCCTTGCCAGCGGCTTTGTCAGAATCCACCATTTCCCCCTTCGGAATCAGCCATATTGGTGCTTTGTAGCAGGACTCTGATCTTTCCTTGTGGCAAAGGGGTACCAGATAAGAAAGGACATCACTCCACACGTGAACTGCTGAATGTTGCAAGAGTCAGGCCTTCAATGTTGTGTGTTTGAATTTCAGTCCTCCTTTAGAAAATGGAATAAGGGAGAACTTGAGTATATGTGTTACACATGAGGTTGTGCATGCATATGTGAATTACAGATATAGATCACTTCCTCAGAAGAACGTATGGGTATGACTGGACCAAGCATAGGTCTACTTAGACCAGAAGTGGCAAATTAAGTGCCTTCAGGATGTTTACAAATGGGGCCTTTCCTTATTTGTCTCCAGCATCTGGTATTCTGAGGTAGACTGCCTCTGAAACGGGGGTGTTCTGTTTAGTTCTCTGCTATGCAGATAGCCTTTGATTGACCTATCCTCTGTAGGTGTGTGTGTGCATATACACACACACATATATACACACACACAGAGAGAGAGAGTTACATACACACACACACACATACACACACAGGCTACAGGGCATAAGTTAATCTGTGTGTATACATTGTTCCACAGAAAGATGATAGTACGGTTCGTTGAGGTGCTGCAGTTGAGAAAATTGTATGCTTCCGCATTAGAATATAGTCCCAAATGAGTGAGAATTATTGTTCATGTTTACATGCTGCCTTTGTCAAAACCATTATTTTGTGCATTGTTGAACATGGTACTTTGATATAAAAGCATTTATGCCCAAAAGTATTTTTACTTTCAGATGGATGGGGGGAGCAGGAGTAGGTAGGTACTAGGACCTAGGTAGAGCATTCTACAACAAAGAAGGTCCGGCATGCCTTGTTCTGTGGTGGAGGAACGTACAGCCCTACTATAATCTTTATGTGGAACAGAGTATTGTATTTCCTTTTGACCATTCTAAAACTCTTGACTGTCATTTCAGTGTTTCGCCCGAAGTTTTAGGGTTATGAGAGAGAGAGTGGAAGAAATTTAGCTCCTTCCTTTGCCCAGTTCAAAATTCTATAAACCCTTTATCATGTCTCTCTCCTTCCCACCATCTTTACCTTCCCCCCCCCCTTAACTTGAAAAGCTCCAAGCACTTTAGCTTGCCTTGTTATGAAGGCGTGCCAAGGCCTTGATTTGTTGCTCATTTCTGCACCTTTTCCAGGAATTTGAACTTGGCCGTTCCACTTCCAACCCTGGTTCTTCACTCTGCACACTTCCTGTTGGGAAAGTGCATGATTTCCTTTAGGAGGTTCATGTTGCGGGAAGCCAGTAGTGGAAAAATACAATTCAATCGCATCTGGTGCTATGCATTATATAAAGAAATGTCAAATATTACAAATATGGCTTAAACTCAGACAGGGAGAATGGTTGTTTTTGGGTGTGGGTAAACGATGGCGTGTCACCCAAAATGTCACTTTTGACATGTGTGTCATAGTTTGTTGTCACTGCCCTAGAGAGATGCGGGCTGTCAAACTTTGGTAGATCAAGGATCTTTTAGTAAACAATGTCTAGCTGCAGATGACAGATCCTCAATCTGGTATGGAGATCTTTGGGTGGCTTTAGGCTAGACCAGGGGTAGGGAACCTGCGGCTTGAGAGCCGCATGCGGCTCTCCTGCCCTTGCACTGCGGCTCCACGAGCCGAGCAGCCGGCCCCATCCTTGCCTGCCCTGCAGGCAGCAGGGCGGGCGCACCAATAGCCCGCAGCTGGCTGGGCCGCGCTGCGGGCTTCCCCTCTTGCCCGGCCCGTTCAAGCGGGGCGGGCGCTTTCCCGATAGCAGGGCGGACGCATCCATTCGCTTCTCAGAATGAGCGGAGTAAATGGTAAAAAAAACCCAATAAATACAGTGTTATCTTTATTTTAAATGTCAAAAATTATTTGTGGCTTCAAGTGTTTTCTTTTCCCGTGGAAAATGGGTCCAAATGGCTCTTTGAGTGTTAAAGGTTCCCTACCCCTGGGCTAGACCTTCTTTTTTAACCTACCCTACCTCACAGGGTTGTAGTGAGACTACAGTGGTAGAGGGGAGAACCTACCCTACCTCACAGGGTTGTAGTGAGACTACAGTGGTAGAAGGGAGAGCCGCTCTGAGGTCTTTGGAAGAACAGTGTGACCAAAGTGTGCTTAACTATAAATGTCACCTTGTCACTTGGTTAGCACTTTTACATTGGTGGATTCCGCACAACATAAATAGAACTTCTTTAGGACTTTGTATATAGATCCGGTTTGGGATTTTGTGTTCCCACAGCATGGGAGAATGCAAACGTTGCCAGCCAAAACGGATATTTTTCCCCGCCTGCTGCACGTAGCTCTTGTCAGTTTTATAATGATGTCCACCATTTTGTGTGCTGCAGGAGATTTCTCTGTGGAGATTCCCCATGGAGTTTTATCTTGCAGCCCATCCCGTTTGCTATTTCACTGTCAAAAGTAGATGAATAAGTTTGTTTAGCCCAGCGATCCCGTGGACCTGTCGTTTTACCTTTTTTTTTTTTTGAGGGGGCTGTCTGCAAAGCTACGGTAGCACCCATATGTGCATATTGCAGCTTTTCTAGCGTTGCCGTACCTTCATACCCTGTTTCCCTGAATATAAGACATCCCCCCAAAATAAGACATAGTAGAGGTTTTGCTGAAGTGCAAAATATAAGGCATCCCCCGAAAGTAAGACATAGCAAAGTTTTTGTTTGGAAGCATGCCCGACGAACAGAACACAGAAAAATAAGACATCCCCTGAAAATAAGACATAGCGCATCTTTGGGAGCAAAAATTAATATAAGACACTGTCTTATATTCGGGGAAACACGGTAGATATTCCCCTCAAAAAAAAGTTAAAACAACACGTCCATGAGATCCCTGGGCAAAACAAACTTAATTCATCTATTGAATTTTGACAGTGAAATAGCAAAAGGATGACAGCGAAATAGCAAAAGGATGAGCTGCAAGCACAGAAAACGTCCATGGGGAATCTCTATGGAGAATCTCCTGCAGCTCACAAAATGGCGGCCGTCACTGTGAAACTGGGGAAGGGAGCTATGTGAAGTTCTTCCCCAAAATGCTGTATGTAGCGTCTTAATGATGTCATATTTGTGCTGTGCGGAATCCACCATTGTTTAGTTTTAGGCCGGAGTAAATGAACTTATAGATATAGCAGACTGGGTATACTTCAGAACATTCCAGCTTATCTGGGGGATTCAGATTAGCCTGTGCACTCCCACACACGCCACCTGGGTGACCTAGGGCTAGTCACAGTTCTTCTGAGCTCTCTCAGCCCCACCTACCTCACAGGGTGTTTGTTGTGAGGGGGGAAGGGAAAGGAGATTGTAAGCCCCTTTGAGTCTCCTACAGGAGAGAAAGGGGGGATATAAATCCAAAACTCAACTCAAACTCTTCTTATTCAACCCCATCTCTCTACAATTTGCATGGTTCCAAACTCTTGTTTTGTTATGGGCATGCTTTTGAAATGTATGCCTTAAAAATAATAATTAAAGACTGTAATGTGTCCAAAGACACCAACACAGCCTTACTAGGGAAAGCTGTGTCCCAAAGAAATACGTTGCTGGGAACTGGTGTGACCTCCGTGTGTCTGGAGAACCACGTCTGTCCTGCCCTGGTTGGATGATGACCCGCCCCTTGGTCAGCACTACCAAGTTAGGCTGTGCCCAGCCCTTACTGAGATCTACCTGATGGTCATGCTTCTCCAAACTAGTAAATCACTATCCGTTCCAGCCCAGTTCTTTAACTAGGGCGCCTTCCGCACACGCAGAATAATGCACTTTCAATCCACTTTCACAATTGTTTGCAATTGGATTTTGCTATTCCGCACAGCTGCAAAGTGCATTGAAAGGGGAGATTTACAAACTTCTTTCCAAGAAGAAAAAGGAATGTGTCTGTGGTTCAAAACAGGAGAGGAGAAGGTTCGGCTCACTAAATTCAGGAAAGCAATGGGAAAGTCTGTTCTTACCGCTTCCCAGACACTGTGCGTAGTTTTCCATAGAGATGCGATAAGGAAGTACCTTTTTTGCTTGATATCCAAAATGGAACATGCGCGGCCGGATCAGTGGCATGTATTCCTGTTTGTCGCGGTATCAGAAAGAGACTGGGCAAAATAAATAAACTTTTTAAAAAGATTAAATCTCTGGATCTGAATACCTTGTAGATGGACTCGTTAATTTTATTTTACTTGTTAGATGTGAAGCTCTCTCTTTGGGCCCCAAGATGGTAGAAAGTGATTCCGACTTCCTTTTAAAGCACTGTTCAGAATAGATTTGGGGAATAAAAATAACTGTTGTATAATTAGCGATTCGGGGTAGGCATGTTTTAAATAAATAACGTGCTTATTAACTGTTACAATTGCTAACCAGGACTGTCTTGTTTGGTACTGACCGGTTATCGTCGTCTATTGAAATAGATTAAACCAGAGGGTCCCCGATTGACCACCTTTCCTAGCATCTGCCCAGCGTTTTCAGAAAGAGGGCGAGGCCTAGTGGGGCTGCTGGCCATTGGAGATTTGATGGCTAAGCCGATTTAAAAAAAAATTGCTTTGGCAGCAGCTGTCACCAAAACAAAAGGCTGTTAATAGTGTTAGTGAAGGTAAGCCATGGCAGCCATTTTGTGGCTTCCTGCACCCCTGGTGGCAGCCATTTTGTAGCTGCGCCCATCACACGGCATCAGAATTCCAGGCTCGAAAAGGTTGAGGATCCCTGGTTTTGTTTTTTTTTTACAAATCTCCAGGCGTTAAAGCCGGTTGACCTAAATGTTTACTGGAATTTTTTTCCAAGGTCCATCTCCTCAAAGCCTGTCAGCTTGATCCGCCTTGTCTCTATCCTTTCATATTACGGCCTGGCCATATACTCCCCTCTGCCTCCATACTTTGTTTTGTTTGTGTTATTTCAAACATAAATGGTTTCTAGTATATTTATTTATTTCTTCAATTTCTATACCGCCCGATCCCCGAAGGGCTCCGGGCGGTGAACAACAAGAATCAAACAAAATTAAGCAGGAGCAAATCATATACAGTACACAAACACATAGGCTCCATCTCGTTAATAATCAATAAAACGTCTTAAAAACTCTCATAAAACAGCGGTTAATAATTAATAGATAAATAAGCAAGAGGCGTCCAGAAGACCCCAATTAAAACCTACCCTGAGAAGGGGGACGGCGGGCCCCTCAATATGAGGGGGACCCTGATGTAACAACGCAAGGGCAAAGAGCAGTGAGGGGGCACTGCTGTGGATAGGGACGGTCACCCTTATCCTGTGAATTTCGGTGCCCCCTTAGGCCAGTGGCTGAGCTGGGACAGTGTCATGAAATATTCACGCTCATTTTGACTGTTCAGACAGGAGCTATGGTGAGGCACTTTCTGAGAGGAAAGTGGCAGCTTGCTTTGGCTGGGCTATACCACACCAAAGATCTCGAGGCAGAGGTTTGCATCCAGGCTTCGCAAACGGGATGAGAAAAGGCCCGGAGGTCCTCCGTCTGGCACGCCGCATCCCATTCTCTTGGCCTTTGTGTGCCGTGCTCAGAACAAAGACTTGGAGTTCACCTCATCGAGTTGTAAATATCTGAATCACGCTCTTTAATAAATTGCTGCTTGCTTCGTGCCTGCAAAACCGGGTTCTGCCCGAGGATTTAGAATCCTGGTTTGTGGAAACAAAACCACAGCCTACTGGAACATCCAGTTTGCGTGTCGTAACAGATTGCGGTAGCTCGGCTCTAAACTCGAAAATCTTTTATGTCTGGCGCAGTCCAATAAATGCAAGGAGGCTTTCCCAGGTTTGTTTGGTCCGCACATACTCCTTAGTAGCCCTCGGGCTCGCTGCAGCTGGAGGAAGTGACACGTAGTTGGCCAGAAGGGAAGAAACCTAGAGAATTTGGGCATTTGGGTGCTGTGGATCTGGGAGCTGAGCAGGAGCCATGTTGGGGTGGGGTCGAATTCCACACATCGCCCTGAATGAATGAACCTCAGTTCCAGGTTCTTCGCAGTTTGTTTGTTTTGCAATAAAATGATGGAAGCAAAAAAAAAATGCGTTTTTGACAATTTTTTTTGCTGAAACTTCTGCAGCCTATCAAGCCGGCGGTGCAGGACGATATTGCTGATCTGACAAGTTATTTAGTAGGCAGGGCTGGGTGTGTTTTTCAAGGGAGAGGGGGTAGGGTGGATGTTTCTAGCATGATGACAACTGTCAACCGCTTTCTCTCTTCCTCTGCCGGGCCTGACGGGAGGCCTCCGCTGTTTGGAGAAAGGGTGGAGAATGCAGTTGCCGAAAAGGAAGGCGAGGGAACCAGGGAGCGAATATTCGGCCTTCCCTCCCTCCTTCCTCACAGAGGAAGGGAACCGTCTGTGATTGATGGTGGTAGTGAGGTCAAGCCACGGGTCAATAAAAAAGAGTAGCAGTCGGGAGCATCAGCTGGAACCTGACTCTTCAGCCATACAAACCGAAGACAAGCGAATGAGATTCGGCTTCCTTCAGGCCTCTGGTGGACCCTGTAGGGAAACGGGACAGCCATGAAGACGCTGCAGCTGTTTACCTCATCGATAGGGAGGGGAGTGAGGAAAACATCCCAGCGAATTTCTCTGTGGCTGTGCAGGTCCCGCGTTCGAATCATTTGTATTTGAGGTGCTGTTGTGGCATTGAGCGGGAGCATGGGCGCTTCTCCTACCGGCGACCCTTGTTGACGCTGCGACTCTCGCAAAGGGCCCAAAATGACGGCTTCAGCGTGTCTCTGGAGAAGCAGCAAATGGCGGCCGGAGAGGGCAATTCCCCACAAGTCTGTGTGACATGGTGCTGTAGGTAGAAGTGCCAAAGGTTTTGAGTCAGCGTGCGGTAGTTTTAGAAGAGGAAAACCAAATGTCTGAGGTCTTGTGAAACTGTGGTTTCTGAAGCACCCGTCAGTCCCTTCCAATGGAAATTTTCCCTTCCCAAGAGCCTGCTGGGCTTGAAGCTGTCTGACTCCTCCTCCCCACCCCACCCTCTCAGTGTTATTGACCCATGGGTTGTTCTGGTGGAAATTTTAAAAATACAATTGACTTACGATTGTGAGTGCGGCTTATTGCCTTTGTGCTGATTTGTGTCAAGCGAGGGCCGGCACAGCAGGGGATTCGGCCTCTACTTTGTAAGGGCTGGCATCTAGCCTACCAAGTTTCAATGTCTCCGGGCTTTCTAACGGGTCATTCCCTTTCTGGCAATGGAGTTGCCAACGCTTGGCTACCTCCTGGAAGTGTCACGAGAAGATGTCCGCATACATTTTATTAAAAAAAAATGCCTTCCAAAGCCATTTCTTCACAGCTGGAGGTCTACCAGTTTGGCATTTCCTTTTGTCTGCATTTTTTTTTGATGTTTTACTAAGAATTTTCAGATGATATATAGTGTTAAAGTTCTATGCCCAGAGACTTGGCAGGCGATTTCAATTTAATATATACAATCTTGCTTCTCTGGGCTGTGGTCCCTTCGACTCCACTGAAGGAACCGCCTTTGTGCCTATCTGACAGTTTCTTGGTTGGTATTTCCCCTACCCCCGCAACCTTCGTCAGATGTCCGCTGCTTACATCCAGCCTTCTCTCAGGACCATGTTTTTAGTTTGCCAGTTCTACATCCTCTACCCCTTCGCTGCCCTGACTCTTCGCCCTCCATCATTTGCTTCTTAAACAGCTTTCCTGCCAAATTTTCCAGCCTTCAGCCTCCCCGTTTCCTCCTCTCTTCCATATAACAGCGTGACCCCGTCCTCATTCCCTGAATGAGTTTTTCTTCCAGCCAGACTGACTCCCCTCTGAGCCACAGCGCTGTTTGTCAATGTTAAGCGACTGGCCTTTTGCCCTCAGAAGTTGGAGTGTTTACAAACATCCCGTGACCACGTAACATCTCACGTATAACTGGTGGGGAAAACGGACAGGCTGGTTTTTCGCCTATGCGAAACACACGGTCGACACCCACCGTCTCTCGAGGTGATATGGACTAGTCACCCAAATTTGCTCCACCTTGCCTTTTGCAAGTTGCATTTCTTAGTAGTATGTACACACACAAGACTCGAAATAGGGTTCCCTCTTGAGGTGCAATTGTAGTAACCATATAGTAGTAAGATTATGTTTGAAACATGTTTCTCCTCTTCCTCTCTCGACGTGCCCTGCTCGTGTGTGAAGCTCCCTCAGTAACTGCTGTGAATTTTGAACTAAAAGGCGGATATTGGGGCTCATAAACCACATTTTCTTGAGCGTAGGCGTGCCAGCACCCCCTCTGAATATTTGACTACAGGCTGTTGCAACAGAGAGCCAACATGCGTTCACTTTACTGGGGACCAGCATGTGGATAAATGTGGGGTTTGAATCACACGTTGAGCTGTACGTGCACTGAATATAGCATGGGAATTATTCAACCTACTTATAAAATGTACATTGCACACTGAAGAAATCCTGGTTTTAACAGCTCTAGCAGTGTTGCCAACATAGATCAGACCACACAGACATTACTATACAGAGAAGCCTTATCCACAAGCGGTCATGACTGGGCATACAATCCAGGTAGACTGTATGCTTGATTTTTTTCCTCTCTCGTGCTAGGTAATTCTCATGTTACATTCAACGCACGTACGACTGAATATGTGTTTTAGCCTCTGCTTCCCTTCAGATACTAGTCCTAATTTCATTTGTAAAGTGGACGCAAGTTCACTCCTCCTTGAAAACAGGTATAGGTGCAAGAAGTACAGGTATAGGTAAAGTAACAGGTATAGGTGCAAGAAGTACAGGCGCCCACCCTGACAAAATGAACCAGGGCTAGTGAATTCAGGCGGAGTAGTTGAAAGCCCACAGTACTCTTTTCTCTCCCGTGGTTCCACACTTTGCATGCAGAAGTTCCCAGGTATCTGTCCCAGCATCTTTGTTTAAAAGGTTGGCGAAGAAACTGTAGAATTGCCGTATTTCAGGATGGAAAATATGGTGCCAGATGGACCCATTGTCCGACTTTAGGTAAGACCAGGGGCGATTCCGCACATGAGTAAAATAGGTTCGACCCAGTTCCCTGAGAAGGGTACTGACCTAGGTCGAAGCCATTGTTGTTCCCCACTGCAACCAGCTTGATCCCAGCTCGGAGGGCGGAATCATCCTGCACCGCTCCGTTCCAATTGGCTGCTGTTCTACGACCATGTTCTGTCTATCCCCACACATGTTATTTAAAAAAGCTGCCACAGGAATGGAGGGACGAAGGTGGCATTTTTTGATTGGCCAGCTGTACGCATGCCCGAAACACTCAGCTGTGATTGGCTGAATGGGGGACTCCTGGCACCAGAGATTCCGCACTTTGCTGGAATCGGGCTGAGTTCGAGCGTGGTTCCCTGAAAAAGTAGTAGTTCCCAACTGGAGTCGGAAATTGGACCATTACACGGGGCGAAGCTGGTACAAAACCACGTTGATCCCAGTGGTTGTGCGGAGCACTTAGGTCGAACGCAGCTCGAACATAGGTTGATAACACAAGTGCGGAATTGACCCAGGAGTCCCCTGTAATAAAGTCTACTGATAGCTGGCTTGGGAAAGTGCTATAGAAATGAGAGGTATTTTTGTGCAGTGGTGTTCTTTATTCTGTCCAAGCTGTTCGGCAGTTTTGTCCAAAGCAATTCAAAACAATTCACAAACGGGCTGCCGGTTCGGTCTTGTTTCGATAGCCGTTGTCTGTGTACATGCTATTCTACAAGACAAATGGGGTCATCAGCGGCCTTTATAATTATTCCAAGCAGCTCGAGCGTACCAGACCATGGATTTACACACCACGCTGGACCGTGTAAGCTTCTCAGCGATCTTACAATCTCCTGGTCTCCTCGAAGCAATCAGTATGTCACCGATTGCTCGTCAAATGCCCGATCCAAATAATCATTGCACCAAGTTATGAAGTGTAAATTACAAACAGGGCTCTGCTTATTAGCCCTCTGACTTGGAGATCAGTGAAGTTTAAAAGGGACAACTAGCATCAATCTATTGAAGACACAATGACTGCATATACATTGGGGTGCTGTGTGGTTTCCAGGCTGTACGGCCGTGTTCTAGCAGCATTCTCTCCTGACGTTTCGCCTGCATCTGTGGCTGGCATCTTCAGAGGATCTGAGCTAATAAGCCCGGAAACCACACAGCACCCCAGTGATTCCGGCCGTGAAAGCCTTCGACAATACATTGCATATACATCAATACCTTATATTTATAGATATACCACTTTTACAAAGGGCCATTGCGTGGATTGCCTTTAACAACAGCAACAAAAAAAGTTTCTGGAACTGTACGCCGAAGTTTCTGACAATAGGTGTTGTTTTTTTTTGCTTCTCGGTCCATACCCAGCCTTGAGCAAATAACTTCTATCCCTCCCCCCCCCCTTCTAACAAAGCAGCTACTTAATCCACCTTCCCTTTCTTCCCTCTGCCCTTTATCCTGTAATTAAAAGAGTTGGACGCAGGGACCAGCTCGTATTGTCTCCCTATAATGGGACTCCGCCATGGGCAGAAGCCCTTTGGGCGCTCCTGTAATATGAGAGCCGGCTTTTACAGCTCGCAAACCCTAAATGGGGCAGCATCTTCCCATGCAGCATGTACAGCTTTGCAACGGCCTGTGACCGAGGCCAGTACGTTTACGCCGGGGAAATGAGCAAGGATGAGCTGGGCCGGATCCAGGCTCCGAATTGCTTTGCATAGCTGAGGCTCCCTTGCAGGCATGGGGCTGGTGGGAAGAGGCGTGGGCCAGGTTTGATTTAATCTAAGACTTATTGCTGCCGAGGCCTAGATTCCCATTTCCAGGGGCCAGAACTGAAACAACCAACCCTGAACATTTGTCGCTGGAACGAACACACAGTCTTACTGCATTACTTTGGCTTTTGCCTCACTCTTTTGTCCAGTTTGGAAATGTAAGCTTCTTGGGGCAGGGAGCCAAAAGCTGCCCAGTGCCATGCACACGGTATGCTGTTTGTCAGACTGAAGTCCCTTCCGCACGTGCAGAATAATACACTTTCAACCCACTTTCAGTGCACTTTGAAGCTGGATTTTACTATGCGGAAGAGCAAAGTCCACTTTCAAACAATTGTGAGAGTGGATTGAAAGTGCATTATTCTGCATGTGTGGAAGGGGCCTAAGAGGGAGATACTTCTTGAACATGCACTGAGGAATTTGTCTATAATAACAAGATTCAAGTCCAGAAGGACCTTAAAGATTTCCAGGGTGGAAGCTGTCAAGAGCTCCCTTCATCAGATACTAAAGAGCTTTGACTCTGGAAAGATTAAGTGTGTGTGTGTGTGTGTGTGTGTGTGTGTGAAATGCCCTCAAGTTGCATCTGACTTACTGTGACCCTGTAGCATTTTCAAGTCAAGAGACTAACAGAGGCAGTTTGGTCATTCCCTTCCTCTGCATAGCAATCCCAGAATTCCTTCATGGCCATTCATCCAAATACTAACCAGAACGAACCCTAATCTTCCAAGATCTGCCGAGATCGTGCTAGCCCTTGAAAATGTACACCCTGGAAATCTTAAGGTGCCAGTGGACTCGAATCTTGTGCTTCCGTGGTAGATGAACATAACTTACCCTTCATCCCCGCTTCGAAACTGTCTCTAATAGCATCAGTCTGTCCCTCAATTGCTGTGCTCATCAGGAAAGCTTCCCTAGTCAGAGACTGTGACTTCAATTCAAGTCTGAACCCCAGGACTTATTTGCTTGGAGATTAATATTGCCCACGGAAGGAACAGTTCAGAACTCATGTGCAAATGAAAATGGTATGTAGATTTTGGTCTAGCACAAGCATTTGCTGTGGGTACATCCTCTTCTCCCCTGAGCCGGAGGATATCTTGTGGGTGTTTCCCACCATCCAATCGGTGAGGTGGGAAATGATTTCCTATTCCTCTATTCTGGTTTTAGTATTGGCATTCTTTAAAGCGGGGTGGACAAGAAAGGTAACAGGAAGAGAGGCGTCTTTAAGGATAGACTGGAGGCCTGCAGTGGTGTTTGGTGTTCTCAAAAGTGGGATGGGGAAACAGCCTTTCTGCACCAATCTTGTTTAAGCGGCTTTCATTTTCTCCCTAGAATGCATTCACTGAAATGGGGTGGCCACTTCTCCCTCTGACTTTCACCCTTCCATACTGAGACGGGGGCAGATAGCCATGTTGGGTTCTCAGCACCTTTCTCAACGAACCCGGGAGGCTTTCATGGATGTGAGAGTTCCAGATTCTGTTAGACCACAGGTGTCAAACTCGTGGCCCTCCAGATGTTATGGACTACAGTTCCCATCATCCCCTGCCAGCATCATGCTGGCAGGGGATGATGGGAACTGTAGTCCATAACATCTGGAGGGCCACGAGTTTGACACCTATGTATTAGACTGCAAAAGACCAGCTGTTGGCGAACCGAGCGCTTTTGATCGGTCATCGTTTGGGACACCTGTGTGGTCGTTGGTTAAGCTTCGACGAAACGTTTTTTGTAATGTTTTAATTTGTCCCCCCCCACCACCACCACCTTTGTTCTTTTTCTCAGTAGCTGCCTTGAGCTAGTCTCTGGAGAGCGGCTCTGGGGACAAATATCCTGAATAAATAAGCCTCTCTGACTCACGGGCTTAGAAGTATGCCATTGTTTTCCCCTGTTGTTGTGATCGGCACCTGAGGACAGCCGTGCATCAGGACAAGGAAGGACTGGGAATAGTCGGAGGCTTTTTGTGTCGATTCGGGCAGACCCCAAGAGAGGCAGAAGAGACACTTTATGCTGGATTTGGGAGCGGCTTAGTACGCAACTTTGGCTCAGGTTGTCTGCTGGGACCCCGAGGCTTGCTCGTGAATGGGTTCGTGTTGAACGATGCGGTTCTCCGTCCCACCCTCTTCAGGGAGTGGCTGCAGGAGTCCCAGCTTTATTTATTTAATTCTTTCCCCTTTTTGGTGATTGCAAAGTGGCTCCGGAGAATAACAGGTTCCCGTCTGCGCGTTGTGCATTGTTGGGAAGGGAGACAGCCGTCACACCCTCCCTGCTGAGTGATTCCACTCTCCGTCTGGGGAAACGCTGCCTACCCTTGCGATGCGGGCCACGGGGGCGGGGGTGAGAGAGCCGAGGCAGGTCGGGGCTGATTGTTGCATGTCTGAGAGACGGATCGGTGTTGGGGAGGCGGCTTCTGACCCGGTGGCCCCTCTTCATTCCCCTCTAAGGCCAAGGAGGGAATGGCAGGGAAAGGGGGTGAGTCCCGTCTGAGTTAGCAGATGGGGTTTCTTGCAAGTCTGGTCTGGAAAAGTTTTATTAGGGGGTGTGGCAGCGCCTAATCAGGACAAGAAAGTGGGTAGAGAGTGGCGGCAGAAATCAGTCCGTTCTACAGTGAAGGAAAAATTGAATCCTGTACACTTTTCTGGATGCTTAAAGAATCCCCCCGTCTCCTTGTCGGGGTGATATCAGATTCATAAGAACATAAGAAAGAGCCTGCTGGATCAGACCAGAGTCCATCTAGTCCAGCACTCTGCTACTCGCAGTGGCCCACCAGGTGCCTTTGGGAGCTCACATGCAGGAGGTGAAAGCAATGGCCTTAAGAACAGAAGAAAGAGCCTGCTGGATCAGACCAGAGTCCATCTAGTCCAGCACTCTGTTACTCGCAGTGGCCCACCAGGTGCCTTTGGGAACTCATACCTCAGAGCTTTCCTCCTCTGCTGTTTTGACCTGACCCCAGTGTGCAAGTGGAACCTGTAATTCTCTGTTTTTACTGTGGGTTTTTATTTTATTTTCCTGAAATGTGTTTCATCATATGTCTATTGCACAGGTGCATGCTGTACATTGTTTGCATAAGTAATGAGCACGTTGTGTAGAACGTCTGCAACTGGCAGGCACAATGCGAACAAATCTGTAATGCCGACGGTAAAGACTAGAACCTGAACCATTGACAAGTGCATAAATAAATAGAAGGAATGGTGACTGCTCTGCTTGCCGGCGCCTGTTGTCCGTGTGGGCCTAGCCTCTATTATATTGGCTTGGATATTTGATGCGCGTGTTGAGTGCCGGCTTGTGGTGGCCCTGTGAATTAATAACCTCTAGAACATAGGTGTCAAATTTGCGGCCCTCCAGATGTTCAGGACTATAGTTCCCATCATCCCTTGCCAGCATCATGCTGGCAGGGGATGATGGGAACTGTAGTCCATAACATCTGGAGGGCCACGAGTTTGACACCTGTGCTCTAGAACTTCCTAGCCTTGCACAGGTCTTACTAAACGAAGGGCCATGGCTTCCGCGATGTCAGTCCATCCCATGTTGGATCCTCCTCTTTTCCTGTTCAACTTTTCCTAGCGTTATTGTCTTTTCCGATGAGTCTCGTCTTCTAAAAGGAAACACTTCTTCACGCAACGTGTGATTGGTGTTTGGAATATGCTGCCACAGGAGGTGGTGATGGCCACTAACCTGGATAGCTTTAAAAAGGGCTTGGACAAATTTAAGGAGGAGACGTCGATCTATGGCTACCAATCTTGATCTCCTTGATCTCAGATTGCAAATGCCTTAGCAGACCAGGTGCTCAGGAGCAGCAGCAGCAGCAGAAGGCCATTGCTTTCACCTCCAGCATGTGAGCTCCCAAAGGCACCTGGTGGGCCACTGCGAGTAGCAGAATGCTGGACTAGATGGACTCTGGTCTGATCCAGCAGGCTAGTTCTTATGTTCTTATGTTCTTGTGGGCCCCTTCCGCGCATGCAGAATAATGCACTTCCAACCCACTTTCAATCCGCTTTGCTGCTGGATTTTACTGTGCGGAAGAGCCACATCCACTTGCAAACAGTTGTGAATGTGGATTGGAAGTGCCTTATCCTGCGTGTGTGGAAGGGACCGTGAAGTGACTGACGTACGATAGCCTCAGTTTAGCTTCTAGGGAGAGTTCAGCCTCGAGTTGATCTAGAACAGTGGTGGCGAACCTTTGGCACTCCAGATGTTATGGACTACAATTCCCATCAGCCCCTGCCAGCATGGCCAATTGGCTCTGCTACCTAAGAACATCTAGTACCTCCAAAACCTTGGCCTTGATTCTTTCAAACATTTCTGCCCCTCCCAAGTCCTCTGGGCAGAAGCTCTCTGGGATCTCAACATTCTGTACAGCTCCTGGCACACTGTTAGGTGGCAGTGAGGTAGATTGCAGCTGGGAATCTTTAAACAAATCTGCTATTCCCTTGAGAACGTTTGGATACCTAGAAAGCAATCTGTAGATTTGGATACCTAGAAAGCAATCTGTAGATTTTGGAATCCTATTCAAGGTCAGTGATGTACCTCCAGGATAGTGGTTCTTCAGATTTTGCTGCCAGACATTTAGTTCTCCCAACCGTTTTCCAGGATGGCAGGAAACGGATGAGTTGCATTGTCGAAGGCTTTCATGGCCGGAATCACTGGGGTGTTGTGTGGTTTCCGGGCTGTGTGGCCGTGTTCTAGTAGCATTTTCTCCTGACGTTTCGCCTGCATCTGTAGCTGGCATCTTCAGAGGATCCTCCGAAGATGTCAGCTACAGATTTGGAGGCTTTCGCGTCAGGAAAATACTTTCTGCAAACCACACAACACCCCAACGGATGAGTTTCTCGGAATCCTGTGGCCCTTTCCGCACACGCAGAATAATGCACTTTCAATCCACTTTCACAGCCGTTTGCAAGTGGATTTCACTCTTCCGCACAGTAAAATCCAGCTGCAGAGTTCATTGAAAATGGATTGGAAGTGAATTATTCTGCATGTGCGGAAGAGGCCTGTGTTTCCTTGCATGTTGTAGGCCATAGACATAGGAATGAGGCTGAATGAGGCAAGTGGGACTCTCAGAGTTTCCCAAAGCATAGGATTAAACATCTCACCGCCATATTAAGTGATAATTATATTGTTGCGTTTACGTGGTATGGTTTCCTGCATGAATGCAAGCAGTCAGTCTTGGCGCGATGTAGATCTGCCGTGACCTCTGGCTCTACTGCCTCTTGTTGCGAGACACGTTGTAGGCCACAGAGAGAGAGAGAGAGAGAGAGCGCAAACATGCACAGAGTTTCATTACGTTTGAATGAAAGCCTAGCCACGACTTCTGTTTCGTGGTTGCCGCGCCGGTGACTTCTGCTCGTCATTGATGTGGGAAGCTGGCATGGTTTCAACCTGCTTTTCCCCTTGAAGGTTTGTTGTGGGGTTTTTTTTGGAGCTCAAGCCGGGGAGCGACAATAGGACCTGGGACAGAGGGCTGTCGGTGGGAAAGGTCTCGCTTGCGGCTTGGCTGCAGCGGTCCCACGGCACCTGCAGGGGGAGCTGGCACACAGCCGCTGCCTGCACATCAAAGGCAGCGGAGCCCACCCGTTTTTTCCCCGCAAGCCCCTTTGCAAGGCTCGGCAGGGGTCATGGCCTTTTGTGGGCCTGGAATAGCTTTGCCCTGACAGCTCTGATTCTCCGGGGAATGCCAGGCGGGAGCATAAAGCATGCATGCCCTGCACTCTTTCAGCCACACTCAGCTCTTTTTTTGTCGGGCATCCCCGGACATTGGGGGCTCATGTCCTGTTGTACTGGGGGGCTGGATTGCTGGGTGCCACCTCCTTCCTTCCTTCCTTCCTTCCTTCCTTCCTTCCTTCCTTCCTTCCTTCCTTCCTTCCTTCCTTCCTTCCTTCCTTCCTTCCTTCCTTCCTTCCTTCCGTCCGTCCGTCCGTCCGTCCTTCCGTCCTTCCTTCCGTCCTTCCTTCCTTCCTTCCTTCCTTCCTTCCTTCCTTCCTTCCTTCCTTCCTTCCTTCCTTCCTTCCTTCCTTCCTTCCTTCCTTCCTTCCTTCCTTCCTTCCTTCCTTCCTTCCTTCCTTCCTTCCTCCTTCCTTCCTTCCTTCCTTCCTTCCTTCCTTCCTTCCTTCCTTCCTTCCTTCCTTCCTTCCTTCCTTCCTTCCTTCCTTCCCATCTGCCTGTCTGCCTGGCGTAGTGGGTTAAGAGCAGGTGGACTGGGTTTGATTCCCCACTCCTCCATATGAGTGACAGTCTCTAATCTGGCAAAATTGATTTGTTTCCCTGCTCCTGCACATGAAGCCTGCTGGGTGACCTTGGGACAGTTACAGTTCTTTCCATATTCTCTCAGTCCCACCTCCCTCACAAGGTGACTGTTGTTCGAAGAGGAAGGGATTGTGATTTTAAGCCCCTCTGAGACTCTTTAAAGGTAGAGAAAAGCAGGGTATAAATCCAAACTCTTCTTCTGCGCTTCTAATCTGGTGAACCGAGTTTGTTTTCCTTGCTCCTCCACATGAAGCCTGCTGGGTGACCTTGGGCCAGGCACAGTTCTCTCTGAACTCTCAGCCCCACCAGCCTCACAGGGTGTCTGTTGTGGGGAGAGGAAGGAATTGTGATTGTAAGCCGCTCTGAGACTCTTTAAAAGTAAAGAAAAATGGTGTATAAATCCAAACTCCTCTTCTTATATTCTGGATTTGGGATGAATGAAAGGTGATTGCTGATTACAAAGAGAATGGACTGATGGTCAGTCCTTATGGAATTGGGGAGGGGGGCGTGTTAGCTGTAGTGTTTAACAATGAAATGGGTATGGATGCAACCTTCAGCTTTGGAGATGGGGAGCACATACCCTTCAGTTTAAAAAAAAACTAAGAAAAAGCACAAGGTTTGCAAAATAGAGAGGTGTTGTTTGGAGATCAGGGATAACTCTGCTAGTGTTATTTAGCCCTTTCAGAAAGGAGGCTGACTATACTATGAGGTGGGAACCCTTAGCCTCTAAAGTATGATTATATATAGACCGGCGGAAGATGGAATTGCACATCTTGGTGCGGTCGATGACATGGGCGCTGTCCAGTGGGTGCCTGCGATAACTTGCAGGGCCGCATTCCCCACAGTTCTCATGATAGCAGTGGGTGTGTGGACAGAGAATCCTGTTTCCATAGGGGCAAAATATATCACTGTTGAGAGGAGCATATGGATTGTGTGTGTGTGTGTGTGTGTGTGTTCTGCAACAGAACTACTTGGAAGGGAATTGCCTAGATTCCTTTAAAAAAAAAAAAAAGACACAGAACTCATTTATTGTCTGCAAAACATCCCCAACGCTGAGTGGATGGGCCTATAATTGCGAGCGTTTATAGCGAGGAGAATGGCAAGCGTCTTTGTCCCGTGACTGGGGAAATGAAGGATCCTTCAGAGAGACAAAGCAGCCCAGCATCTTGCGGGATAAATGTGGGCAATTTGGGTCTGGGGGGTTGGGGGCGGGGGGAGCGCACGCAACCAGTTTCCCCTCGGGGGCTGACCCCGCTACACCGTCGGCCTGTGTGGCTGGGCTTTTGTGTTTGCAAAACGCGCGTCAGCGGGAAAAGTGCAACCTCAGTTTCTCTTCCGCGGGTGGCTTTTTCGCTCAGACAAAGGACCTCGCGCCACGGGCCTTTGTGCGTCTGTTTAGAGCGTTGCCAGGATTAATTGTGCCGCTAGGTGCCGGAATGCCGAGGGTGGGCGCCTGCCTCCCAGCGATCGTGACTATTTCTCCAGCTAAGTCGGGGATCAGAATTTGGGGGGTGGGGGTCCCTCCGTGCTGTGATGCTTCCACCAGTTTGATACTGGTGCGTGGGGGTTTTTTTGGCGTGCGCGTGTCTTCTCTTGAAATTCTGAGAACGTTTACCTGGATGAGAACCGGAAATAGGAATGGTTGCGTTGATGTCTTCAATTGTAAAAGATCACAGGGGGATACTCGGAGGTGGCAATTCAAAACGCAGTCCTCCTCGAATTTGTGGGTTGGGTATGTCATTCATAGACTCATAGAGTTGGAAGAGACCCCAAGGGGCCATCAAGTCCAACCCCCTGCCATGCAGGAACCCACAAGTCAAAGCACTCCCGACATGTATTCATCCAGCCTCTGTTTAAAAACCTCGTATCTTCGGGACCGCATTACCCCATATGTCCCCACTGGTGGTTCCTGGCCCCTCAATGATGCGGCTGGCCTCCACTCGGGCCAGTGCCTTTTCAGCCCTGGCCCCTGCCTGGTGGAACACTCTTCCTCCAGCTGTCCGGGCCCTGCGGGCCCTTGGTGAATTCCGCAGGGCCTGTAAGACTGAGTTGTTCCACCGGGCTTTCGGAGTGTCCAGCCGCTGATCAAGATGCCCCTCTGGTTTAGAGTCCCCCTGTCATCTAGGGGACTTATTCTTGTCCTGTTTCCCCCTCTTTGGGAGGGTTTAATTGGGGTTATTGCTGACGCCATTTTTATTGAATCTACCGCTGTGTTTTAAAATTTTAAATTAAAATCTAAATTTTAATTTAATGGGGTTTTTGTCTGTATATTTTGTATGTGGAATCTGTGTTGTGCACCGCCCAGAGCCCTTTGGGGGTTGGGCGGTATAAAAATCCCACAAAGAAAGAAAGAAAGAAAGAAAGAAAGAAAGAAAGAAAGAAAGAAAGAAAGAAAGAAAGAAAGAAAGAAAGAAAGAAAGAAAGAAAGAAAGAAAGTTCAATTTGTTTAAGACCAAGAGCTCAGCGCTCTTTTTCTGTGGCGTGGAACCAATGTGAAAGGCAGATAGTGGGATATGTGAACTTGGAGAAGCTACAATCGGCCACGGTTGGTTGGCGCATATCAGTAGGGGAATGTGAACTTTGCGGACTTTCAAGCTCGGTCCATCTGTTTCTTCCCACTGGCTGGAAGAGGCTCTCAAAAACGGAAATTGTTCCCAATTCTGCACCTGAGATCTTAAATAGGAGATTCTTGGGATCAAACCTGTGGTCTTCTGCTTGGGTTCTACCGCTCAGTTGTGCCTGTCCTTTCACCCACTTCTCATCAGCATTTGGCGCATACACCTATGGAACATCTCGCATAGCCTGGTCACAGCAGAAGAGCCTTAAATATTTTGCCACCATACATTGGTGTGGAACATCAGAGTGCACAAAGGGTCCTTTGCGTCCAGTTTTGCACCACTGCATACGGGTGGCACTACTGCTGCTTGGTACAAGTAGTACTTTCCTGCGTCGGTGCTTTGTTGAGCATCTCTCTCCAAGACAAGAGTGGGACATTTTTTTCCTTGACCTGAAACACTGAGAAGGAGAAGAGTGTGGATTTATATCCCCCCCACCTTTCTCTCCTGTAGGAGACTCAAAGGGGCTGACAATCTCCTTGCCCTTCCCCTCCACAACAAACACCCTGTGAGGTGGGTGGGGCTGAGAGAGCTCCGAAGAACTGTGACTAGCCCAAGGTCACCCAGCTGGCGTTTGTGGGAGTGCACAGGCTAATCTGAATTCCCCAGATAAGCCTCCAAAACTCAAGCGGCAGAGATAGGAATCAAACCCGGTTCCTCCAGATCAGAGTGCACCTGCTCTTGGCCACTGCTCTTAGCCACTATCCCTACTGCTCCTTTGGATTTATATCCCCCTTTCTCTCCTTTAAAGGGACTCAAAAGGGCTTACAATCTCCTTGCCCTTCCCCCCTCACAACAAACACCCTGTGAGGTGGGTGGGGCTGAGAGAGCTCCGAAGAACTGTGACTAGCCCAAGGTCACCCAGCTGGCGTGTGTGGGAGTGCGCAGGCTAATCTGAATTCCCCAGATAAGCCTCCACAGCTCTGGTGGCAGAGCGGGGAATCAAACCCGGTTCCCCCAGATTAGAATACACCTGCTCTTAACCACCACGCCACCGCTGCTCCCATTTCTGCAAGCCACAATTTTTGTTTCAAAAGTACGGTAACAGTTCGCTTGCTGTGGCCCCGTTGGGCTCTTCCTTTTGGAGGTGAGGGAGTCACCAGGGCTCGACTGTATTCTGTATGTTTTTTTAATGTTTGGAATTGCTAATCTTGAAGGGCAAGGAGATGCATCGATACGTCAATTAATAAATCAGCGGGTTTTTCCCTTTCCCTCGAAATGGCTCGCAGAGAAGAAGCTCCAGTTTGCTGCCCGAGCCAACAGGCTGGAACATCTGTCCATCAGCATCTCGGCGCTGGCAAAGAGGCACCCCGGCCTCCCGGCCCCACTGCCAAGAACACGAGAGAGAGGCCTGCTTTCTTTCTGAAGTCTGTCCAAACCATTACGTGGAACGCTGTGAGGAAGTCAGGGCCTCTTTAATGAAGTCCCGACTTGTCCGGAGCAGAAAGTTGAAGCCGCGCTCTAATCAGGGGCACAACCTGAAAAGGGAGGCTCACATTATGTTCCTGGTATGTCTTGGGACGTATCCCAGGTGGAGCGGCTGGCACTGCGGCTGCATGTTTTCCACTGTGATTTGATCTGCTTTTCAAAGCGCCCCCCCTTCCCTTTTCTTCCTTTCCTGGGCCTTGACGTGGCTCGCTGCGATCGGCCTCCGCTGCTTCCTTTTATGCTCGTGTATTCCATCAGCCTCCAAGGACACGCCGGTGTATCAAGCGCTGTCAAGTTGCCCCTGATCTGTGGCGACCCTGTAGGGTTTTCAAGGCGAGAGATGAACAGGAGGGCTTTTGCCTTTGCCGGCTTCCGTATAGTGGCCCTGGACTTCCTCCGTGGTTTCTCATCCAGGGACTAACCAAGGCCAACCCTTCTTAGGTCGGCGAGGGGTTCTGCACCTTGAGAACCATCGTGGTGTCGTGGGGGCTTTCCGCACTGACAGAGTTGTACTGGTTTCTATCTAGGTTCACCTCAGTGTATCCGCACTGCAACTGAGCTCAACATTGTTTTGTCTCAGTTCCGCCCCCCCCCTCAGAACTGCGACATCCCTGTCGCAGTTCTGAACTGCACCTTTCTGCTGGAACAAGGTCGATACCACTTCGAAGCTTCAAAGTGCGGATGCATTGAAACGACACCTCATCTGTTCAACCAATCAGGAGCCGCTTTTGTGGCATGCGCAGAACGGGAGAGTCGTGGCGGGCATGTAACTGTAAACTGTAAAAACTGTAAAAAAAAGAATGCTCCCGTTTCCCATGGTAACACAAGCTCCAATCACAATCGAGGAGCGAAACAGGCACCAAGATGATCCCGCCCACTTAGCTCGGTTCCAGGGGGCCAAGTAAGTTGCTGTGCAGACAGCCTGGAATCGCCCCCCACTGAAGGGAACCGAGTCAACCTTAGCTCCCTTCTGTAGTGTGGAAAGCTCCATGGTTAAGAGCTGGTGGGTTCTTATCTGGAGAACTGGGTTTGCCACCTGAGTGGCAGAGGCTTATCTGGTGAACCAGATGTGTTTCCACACTCCTACATTCCTGCTGGGTGACCTTGGGCTAGTCACAGTTCTTCGGTGTCTTTTTTGGGGAGGTGTCTTTCTTGGGGAGAGGAAGGGAAAGGAGCTTGTAAGCGGCCTCGAGTCTCCTTATAGGAGAGAAAGGTGGGGTATAAATCCAAGCTCTTTGAGAGCTGCAAAGCCCTAGACCAAGAAAATGGAGTTGTCCCTTCCACACATGCAGAATAATACACTTTCAATGCACTTTCAATGCACTGTCAGCTGGATTTTACTGTGCAGAATAGCAAAATCCACTTACAAACCATTGAAAGTGCATTATTCTGCATGTGCGGAAGGGGCCGCAGTTGCCCCTTCCACATCGCCAGGATTAGGGGCGCGGCACCTCCATGATCTGGAAATCTGCCTGCAAATTTCTGGCCCTCCCTTCAAACCAGAGAATAGGTCTGTGTTGTCTGCAGCTTCCTCAAAACTCCCCCCCCCCCAAAAAAAATCCCCATTTAATTGTGTTTTCCAGCCCTCAATATATTGAAACCGCAGTGGGGAAAGTCACAGTGTGGAAGAGACAAGTGTAATCTCAGTCTGTGCTGATCTGCATAAATGAGCGATAAGCACTTGACTGATAAGAACTACAGTGACTCCACTGATTGAGGTAACACCCTTGTCTAGGACCTAAGAGAGTGCTTTGATTGTGTGTTCCTGCATTGCAGGGGTTGGACTTGATGGCCCTTGGGGTCTCTTCCAACTCTATGATTCTATGAAAAGCCCGGCTAGATCAGACTAGTGGGCCTTCTAGTCAACCAGTTGCCGTGGAGGACTGACAAACAGGGCACCTACTTCAAGGTCTTCTCCTGACGTTATCTCCTTGAAGTGATGTTCAGATGTTTCCCGTCTGTGATCTTGGAGGTCCCCTTTGGTCAGCATGGCCAATAGCTGTGGACGAACCTCTTGGTGAGAATTGTCCTCTTTCTCTAAGACATGTCCCCTCTTGAATGCTGTAGCACCCAGGTGAGGGTGTAGCAAATTCCACGAGCCCAAGACTCCCTTGATGAGATCCACCCATCCTGTTTATGGATGTGTCTCCTCATTACATTCCTGGTAGGCGAATGTTAATCCTCCACAAAGGCCATATTGTGAATTATTTATTTTTAGATAGCTACACCCTGTTTTCTTCCCAAGCAAGGACCCAAAACTGCTTACAACGCTCTTTCTCCTCTCCTCCGTTTTATCATCACAACAGCTACTCTGTGAGAAAAGTTAGACTGAGAGGGAGAAGGAGAGCGATTGGCCCAGCGTTACCCAGCGTAGCCTACTTCCACAGCAGAGTCAGAATCGGAGTCCGGGTCTTCCACATCCTACTCTAACCACTACACCATGGAGACTCCTGTACTAGTACTGAAGGGTCTGCCATTTTTTGTCGTTCTGGAAGTTATCTGACCTATTGTGACCCCCACCTGTCCCCTCTCCTTTTGCTTTGTGAAAGTTCTATTGTTAAAATCTGTCTCAGAAAAAGATGTTAGTCCGATCAGTTGTGGTGCAGCGGTTGAGAATTGGCGGTGCAGCTGTTGGATTCTTCTGCATTAGAATATAGTCCTGAATGAACATGAGAATTATTATTCATTTTTACATGCTGTCTTTGTCAAAACCATTGTTTTGGGCATTATTGAACATGATACTTTGATACAAGGACATGTATTTTTACTTTGAAATGGATGGCGGGGCCAGTAGCGCTAGGTAGACACCAAGTCCCAGGCAGACCATTCTACAACAAAGAAGGTCCAACATATTAAGTTCTGTGGCGGAGGAATATACGATCCCACTGACATCTTTTTCTGAGACACACTGTAGAAATATTCTACTGTTATTGGGTCTGCTGGATACAACCCTGGAGGCAAAACCGAGAGGAGAAAGAAAGTAGTCCAGTGGACTATAAGATACCATCTCAAAAGAATCAGAACAGTGAAAAAGGAAATGTCTTGCTTGTGTGTTGACCCGATGATTGAGGGATTGGAGCACCTTCCTTATGAGGAGAGGCTGCAGCGTTTGGGGCTCTTTAGTTTGGAGAGGGGACGTCTGAGGGGGATATAATTGAAGTCTATAAAATTATGCATGGGGTAGAAAATGTTGACAGAGAGAAATTTTTCTCTCTTTCTCACAATGCACTGGAAAACCAAACCAGGGGCATTGCTTCTGAAAATGCTGGGAAGAATTAGGACTAATAAAAGGGAAACACTTCTTCAAAGCAACGTGTGATTGGTGTTTGGAATATGCTGCCACAGGAGGTGGGGATGGCCACTAACCTGGATAGCTTTAAAAGGGGCTTGGACAGATTTATGGAGGAGAAGTCGATTTCTAACCCTAACCCTAACCCTAACCCTCCTTGATCTGAGATTGCAAATGCCTTAGCAGACCAGGTGCTCAGGAGCAGCAGCAGCAGAAGGCCATTGCTTTCACATCCTGCACGTGAGCTCCCAAAGACACCCTGGTGGGCCACTGCGAGTAGCAGAGGGCTGGACTAGATGGACTCTGGTCTGATCCAGCAGGCTAGTTCTTATGTTCTTATGATATATACGGAACACTATTGCCGTTCACTGTATGTTACATCAGTGGTTTCCCAGTTGCATCTTGGGTATTCCTGAGAAACGTTGGAACTTGGCCAGGTCTTCCTCCATGAGAAGTCGGTAACAACAGATGACCTTCTGCTAAAGATAGCTTTTCTGCCTGCTATGGATCTTCTCCTGGGAAGAGTTGGGTTGCCTATAAATGGGATGTTTTCGAATGACCTGGCTGCAGGGACGGGCTTTTCAGATTCCGTGAGCTGCGCCTTCGACATGATAACGTCAGCCAGATGGATGTTGACAATTGTTTTGGTCTGTCGAGCTGGTTTTTTGAGTGCTGGTGATACCTGCAAAGTTGCCAGCCCGGTTTTACCAAGAGTTTAAGAACTCTCTCGGTGGTTGACGGTCACACTGCAGCAGCCGACTGAAATGGTACCTACAGTGATACGGGGTGAGGTTGGAGGGTTATAATCACCGGCAACATTTAATGAACGATAGTCCCTTTTCTCCGTCTTCTCGGTGACCTGCTCCAGACCGCTGCGAGCCACAATCTTTCTCAAGAGAGTCTCTGTTTGAAAATGCCCTCGAAATTTCTCCCAGCGAGCAAATCCCCATACCTTTTGACAAGCCTGAACTAGTTTTACCGTTGTACCAGTTTTACAATTGAGAGCAATACGGCTACAGTTTGATGGGGCTGGAAGGTTTTATTACCTTCTGCCTCCACGGTGGTCTCTGCACCGGGGGTAGGTTAGCCTGTGACGACCCCCCCCCCCACACACACTTCTAAAGCCCTACTCTTTGTTTCCTTCTCATGTATTTCTGTTTCATAGGCTGGTCTTCCAGTCCCGCGCCTTTTCCTTTATTGTTATTTATAAAATTTACTAAGCCAGCGTTTCAATTAAAAAACAGCCCAAGGTGCTATATAAAAGGTATGTAACGGTTTACGATGTAGTGACATAAATATCTCACGGGGTTCTGCCCGAGGCTCTCGCCAAAGTTCCCTTTGGATTGCTTACTGGGAAAAAAAGCCTGTCTCTCACTGGGAGTCCTGGGGGGTGAGGGTCTGCTTTTGATTATAGTATGTAGGTCTGTTACCAACCTGCTCACGGACCGCGGCATCGTTCTGTCCGGGTGGGCTTTGCTCTCCCTGATAGAACAACTTTGTAACTTAGGGATGTTGCAGCATCCTGGCCTATGGTGAGTGTCTCTATACTCTGTCCCACATAAAGATGATAGTTTGGTCAGTTGAGGTTCAGTGGTTGAGAAAGTTGTATGCTTCCGCATTCGAATGTAGTCCCGAACGAATATGGGAATTATCAATGAATTGTCGAGGAGCAGCAGTGGCGTAGGAGGTTAAGAGCTCGTGTATCTAATCTGGAGGAACCGGGTTTGATTCTCTGCTCTGCCCCCTGAGCTGGGGAGGCTTATCTGGGGAATTCAGATTAGCCTGTGCACATCCCACACACGCCAGCTGGGTGACCTTGGGCTAGTCACAGCTTTTTGGAGCTCTCTCAGTCCCACCTACCTCACAGGGTGTTTGTTGTGAGGGGAGAAGGGTAAGGAGATTGTAAACCCCTTTGAGTCTCCTGCAGGAGAGAAAGGGGGGATATAAATCCAAACTCTTCTTCTTCTTCTTTCATGGCTGGAATCACTGGGGTGCTGTGTGGTTTTTGGGTTGTATGGCTGTGTTCTAGCAGCATTCTCTCCTGACTTTTTGCCTGCATCTGTGGCTGGCATCTTCAGAGGATCCTCTGAAGATGCCAGCCTATCTGGCTGCTAATGCAACCATACAATAAACTCCCTGGCATATAAAATATCGTTCATTTTTACACACTACCTTTGTCAAAACTGTTATCTTGTTCATTATTGAACCTGGCACTTTGATACTAGTGCATTTATGCCAAAATGTATTTTTACTTTCAACGGATGGTGGGGAGCAGTGCTAGGTACACACTAGCACAGGGAAAGCAGAATTTCTGTGGAAGAAGAAGAAGAAGAGTTTGGATTTATATCCCCCCTTTCTTTCCTGCAGGAGACTCAAAGGGGCTGACAATCTTCTTGCCCTTCCCCCCCTCACAACAAACACCCTGTGAGGTGGGTGGAGCTGAGAGAGCTCCGAGAAGCTGTGACTAGCCCGAGGTCACCCAGCTGCCACGTGTGGGGGTGCACAGGCTAATCTGAACTCCCCAGATAAGCCTCCACAGCTCAGGCGGCAGAGCGGGGAATCAAACCCGGTTCCTCCAAATTAAATACACGAGCTCTTAACCTCCTACGCCACTGCTGAAACCCCTTCCGCACATGCAGAATAAGGCACTTTCAATCCATTTTCACAATTGTTTGCAAGTGGATTTTGCTCTTCCGCACAGTACAATCCACCTTCAAAGCGCATTGAAAGTAGATTGAAAGTGCATTCGATTGAAAGTAGATTGAAAGGGCCAGAGTCTAGTGGCACCTTAAAAGCCAACAAAATTTCCCCTCCCTCCCCTCTGCAGGCCACTTTCGTGAGACAAAGCTCGCGTTGGTGAACACCAGTGGTTGGATGCCATTGGATTCTGACAACATGAACTTTAACTCATGAAGTTTGTTGATTTTCACGGTGCTCCTGGATTTGCTTTTTTCTTTCTGCAAAGCAGGTGGTTGAAAGAATCCTTTCGTGGCCTTTCCCCTATCCTCCTGTTTTCCTTATCCTCCTATTTTCGCGGCAGACCCACGTACCACAATTTCTAAATGCTCTACTGGGTCAGGTTTTTAATTATTCTTCCCGCTCGCACAGTGGGCTGTGTGCCTTCTGCTCCACGTTCGTCTTTCAGGTGAAGCACACGGGTCCTGCCAAAATCAGAATTCAGGGGCCGTCTCTCCTGTCAGAAGAAGCGCATCTGTCTGAAACAGCAGCTCTCTGGCTGGGCGTGCTCGGTATTTCCTGGGGGGGGATGCTCGGCGTGCGCTGGCTTCACCCTCCAGAGGTTCGCTGAGCAAGGAAGGCAGGGTTGACAGCAGGTCTAGAACTTTCTGCTCCTTGCTTCTGCTCGGCTTTGTTAACTCTTGAAAGGCCAGGGGCTCGGTTCTGACTGTTCCTGTTCCTTCAGGGTGGATGAAGCAGGACAGGTGTCTGCAGGTTCAACCGAGCTAGTGGCTTCTTCCGCCCGCTGTAGGATGGGTGGAGAGAGAGACAAACAGATGATTCAAAATGCAAAGAACGAACACTGTTTCATGCTGTCCATGCACACGACAGGAGGCATACGCATAAGTTTGCTGGCATTAAATAGCCCACAAGAAGAAGAAGAGGAAGAGGAAGAGGAAGAGGAAGAAGAAGAAGAAGAAGAGGAAGAGGAAGAGGAAGAGGAAGAGGAGGAGTTTGGATTTATATCCCCCCTTTCTCTCCTGCAGGAGACTCAAAGGGGCTTACAATCTCCTTGCCCTTCCCAACAAACACCCTGTGAGGTAGAAGAAGAAGAAGAGTTTGGATTTATATCCCCCCTTTCTCTCCTGTAAGGAGACTCAAAGGGGCTGACAATCTCCTTGCCCTTCTCCCCTCACAACAAACACCCTGTAGCCAATTAGAAAGAAGAAGAAGAGTTTGGATTTATATCCCCCCTTTCTCTCCTGCAGGGAGACTCAAAGGGGCTGACAATCTCCCCGCCCTCCCACAAACACCCTGTGAGGTAGGTGGGGCTGAGAGAGCTCCGAGAAGCTGTGACTAGCCCAAGGTCACCCAGGTGGCGTGTGTGGGAGGTTGTACAGGCTAATCTGAATTCCCCAGATAAGCCTCCACAGCTCAGGCGGCAGAGCGGAGAATCCAACCCGGTTCCTCCAGATTAGATACACGAGCTCTTAACCTCCTACGCCACTGCTGCTCTGTTAACTCTTGAAAGGCCAGGGACTCAGTGGTCTGCCTGTATTAAGTGTTGGGATAAGTGCTCCTGGTAGTTGGAGATTACCCCTTATCGTATTGGATTATGACTGACACGGGTGGCTAGGAGGAACACAGCAAGCCCTTACCGATGTGATGCGATGGATCCCCAATGATAGACAAGCTTGCATAAAAGGAAATTCGGAGTCAGTTGTAGTTTCTAATCTAATAAAAAGTGTATTTATTAGTGAACTCCATTCTGGATAGAAAGGTAGGTAGATAGAGTCACTATGCTATCCTAATCTAGCTGGATGGAGATGGATGCGCAGAGCATCCGTCCTCTCTCTAGGCATGGTAGGAAGAAGAAGAATGGAGAAGGGGTCGAGGAAGAAGCCGGAAGGAAGGAAGTCCCTGAGAGTATCAGTCTCACATCAAAGGGATAGAACCAGCATGATAGAGTAAAGGTATCAAATCCCTATCTAGCCACTAGCTCTCTAGTAAAAAACCCCTCTGTAGGTTGAGGCAGGAAACAGCGTAACAGTCAAAGTCCTTCACTTCCAACATTTAGAAGAAGAGTATCCCCCGCTTTTCTCAGCCGTAAGTAGTCTCAAAGAGGCTTACAGACTCTCTACAACAGGCACCTTATGAGGTAGGTGGGGTTGAGAGAGCTCTGAGAGAACTGCGACTGGGCCGCAGTCACCCAGCAGGCTTCATGTGTAGGAAACAAAGCTGGTTCATCAGATTTGAGTCTGCTGTTCATGTGGAGGAGTCGGGTATCCAACCCGGTTCTCCAGACCAGAGTCAACTGCTCTTAACCACTCCTCCCCTATACCTTTTCCAGTGATCTATGAGCAGAATAGAAAATGCTTTTCTAGTGCACAGGGGTGGCTTACCCGTGGTTGCCTGGAGACAAATTTTACTCGCCCTAGGTCAGTGATGGCGAACCTTTTCGAGACCGAGTGCCCAAACTGCAACCCAAAATCCACTTATTTATCGCAAAGTGCCAACATGGCCATTTAACCTGAGTACTGAGGTTTTGGTATAGAAAAAACGGTTGGCTCCAAGGCACGCATTGCTCGGGAGTAAGCTTGGTGGTAGTCAGTGGCTTTGCTTCGAAGTAACTGTGCAACGCTTTGAATGGGTGAATCACAACCCTGGGAGGGTTTACTCAGAAGCAAACCCCATTGCCAGCAACCGAGCTTACTCCCAGGTAAAGGATCACGCTTTCGTTCTTCCCATGAAAATCAGTAGGGTTTAACAATTTCCAACTCTGGGCCTAGGATAAATTATTATCTCTGATTGGGAATGCTGCAACACCATGGACTCTTCCAATGGCAAAAATCTTTAAATGATTAACATAATATCTGCCTCAGTACCTCTTAGGGGTGCTGACTCTTTAAACACAGAAGCTGATACCTGGCACCCTCTCGTAATGTGCCCGGAGGACCGTTCACATCACAGTTTGAAACAGGGTCTAGGAAGCGCTCGAGTTCTGTAGCAAAGTACATGATGCGTCTCACCAGGAATGATGGATGCTTTTAAACAGTTGAGGGTTTTTGCCGTGAATGAAAATGAAAGGCCCTGACCCTTGCTTGATCCGGCTTCCAGTGCTTCATGCAGGGGAAGCCAGGCGTTAAAACAGATGCAGGATCTATACCAGGGACGTTGCTGGCTGCAGATTTGCTCCAACGTACTTAAGGGACCTTGCGTTCCTGAATTCAAAATTTAAAGTACAGGTTGGTCCTCCCCCAGGCTAAATGAATGGCAGATTGTGTGAAGCTGAGGGGGGCAGTTGATTCAGGACCTGTAAGAAGAAGAGTTTGGATTTATATCCCCCCTTTCTCTCCTGCAGGAGACTCAAAGGGGCTGACCATCTCCTTGCCCTTCCCCTCTGGCAAACACCCTGGGAGGTAGGTGGGGCTGAGAGAGCTCCGAGAAGCTGTGACTAGCCCAAGGTCACCCAGCTGGCCTGTGTGGGAGTGTACAGGCTAATCTGAATTCCCCAGATAAGCCTCCACAGCTCAGGTGGCAGAGCTGGGAATCAAACCCGGTTCCTCCAGATTAGATACACGAGCTCTTAACCTCCTACACCACTGCTGCTCCTGCTGAACACGCTAAAAAAAAAGCAGCTTAGAAAAGAAGAACTTTGTTGACTTATGCTGCCCTACATCAGTGGTGGCGAACCTTTGGCACTCCAGATGTTATGGACTACAATTCCCATCAGCCCCTACAATTGGCCATGTTGGCAGGGGCTGATGGGGCTAATCCTTAGCATCTGGAGTGCCAAGGTCCTCCTACAGCCCTAGATTCAGGGTGCTGGAACTGAGAGTTCCTGCCCTCAGTCCCAGTATATATGAGGTATTAGAACAGGCCATTTGTGGCTACAAATGGTGGATTCTGGGAAATGTAGTCCTGACAGGACCAACAAAAAGAATTGTGTCTTTACCCAAGAAATGATTAAAATGAGGAATGTTCTGCCAGAAGATGTCCGCACGCATAGACTGTTTAAATGGGGTTAGACAGATTCACGGAGGATAGATCTATCGGTTGTAAGTGGCCACTGTGATAAAAAGAGAACCTCCATGTTCAGAGGCACTCAACTTCTGAATCCCAGTGCCTGGAGGCAATGTCAGAAAAAGGCCTCAGCCTCTGTGCCCCATTGTTGGACCTCCAGAGGCACTGTTTGGCCACTATGTAAGACAGGCTCTGCTGGGCTAGATGGGTCACTGGTCTGATCCAGCAGGGCTCTTCTTATATTCTTATGAAGGACCTGGCCTTTGTGTCCTGTGGTTGGACCTCCATAGGAACTGGTTGGCCATTGTTATAAGGATGCTGGAGTAGATGGAGCACCGGTCTGATCCAGCAGGGCTTGTCTTATGTTCTTATGAAGGCCTCGACCTCTATGCCCTGTAGGTGGACCTTCAGAGGAGCTGGTTGGCCACTGTATAAGGATGTTGGACTAGATGGACCACTGGTCGGATCCATAAGAACATAAGAAAGAGCCTGCTGGATCAGACCAGAGTCCATCTAGTCCAGCACTCTGCTACTCGCAGTGGCCCACCAGATACCTTTGGGAGCTCACATGCAGGATGTGAAAGCAATGGTCTTCTGCTGCTGCTGCTCCTGAACACCTGGTCTGCTAAGGCATTTGCAACCTCAGATCAAGGAGGATCAAGATTGGTAGACATAGATCGACTTCTCTTCCATAAATCTGTCCAAGACCCTTTTAAAGCTATCCAGGTTAGTGGCCATCACCACCTCCTGTGGCCAGCAGGGCTCTTCTTATATTCTTATGAAGGTCTTGGACCTCCAGAGTAACTGGTTGGCCATTGTTTAAGGATGCTAAACTAGATGGACCACTGGTTGGATCTAGCAGGGCTCTTCTTATGTTCTTATGAAGGTCTTGGCCTCTATGCTCTGTAGTTGGACCTTCAGAGGAACTGGTTGGCCATTGTTTAAGGATGCTAAACTAGATGGACCACTGGTTGGATCTAGCAGGGCTCTTCTTATGTTCTTATGAAAGTCTTGGCCTCTATGCCCTGTAGATGGACCTTCAGAGGAACTGGTTGGCCATTGTTTAAGGATACTAAACTAGATGGACCACTGGTTGGATCTAGCAGGGCTCTTCTTATGTTCTTATGAAGGTCTGGCCTCTAAGCCCTGTAGTTGGACCTCCAGAGGAACTGGTTGGCCATTGTGTAAGGATGCTGAACTAGATGGACCACTGGTCTGATCCATCAGGACTCTTCATACGATCTTAGTGAGACTGTTCCCAGAGTGTACCACTTCAGAGGGTACATCTGGAGGGTGGGTGAGATTGCTTCCCCACAAAAAATTAGCATGATGAGGAGATAGTGGAGCAGGAGTTCGTCACCAACATCTGGTTTCTTGCGTTCTAGGGTTTTTTTTTAAATAAGGAGGAACATTCAGTTATCCATTTTCACCCACCCCGCTGTCTGAAGTGGTACTTTCCAGGAATAGTTTTTCCAAGTGCCGGGCTGTCTTGTGTAGGGCAGGCCTGAGTGTCTTTGGCACGAGTTGTGACGCTTCCCTGGAGTAGCGTGCCCTTTGAGCCTCCGTCAGGTCCCGTCTCGATCTTTTCTTTTCCGAGCAGCTGCTCCTGCCTTATCCCCTGGAATGGGGAGAGCAGCTTTTGGATTTCTAAATCCTGGGGGCATCGTGAATGTCGAAGCCAGGATTGCAAACTGGTTTCCTCCTGCCTTAATTGCAGGGGAAATGTTATTGAGCCAAGCCAATCCCCCGGCACGATCCCTCGCATTGTTTGAAGGCTTGGGATGCCCGGGGGATGGGTTGGTGTGCATTTTGTATGGCACTCCAAAAATTCTGCTTGGCTGTATCCGGGTATCCTCAATCCTGTTTCCACTGATCTCTCCAGAAGTGATCTGCAATATGTTGAACCTTTGTTGGTAGTGTTAATAGAGCCCCCATCCATATATGTCAGTGATGGCGAACCTATGGCATGGGTGCCAGAGGGGGCACTCAGAGCCCTCTCATGAGGCACCACAAACAGAAGTGTCCCCACACACAACATCTAAGAATTTGGCTGGGCAGCTGGAAGCTCGATTATTAGCATTATACCCTGGGCCCAGTTTTGAGAGTAGTGTGGCCTTCGCCCACTGATTTCCATGCAAAGAATTAAGCGATCGTTCACCTGGAAGTAAGCTCGGTTGCTGGCAATGGGGCTTGCTTCAGAGTAAACCCTCCTAGGGTCGTGATTCACCCGTTGGAAGAGTTGCACGGTTGCTTCAAAGCAAAGCCATCGACTGCCACCAAGCTTACTCCTGAGTAACACATGCCTCGGAGCCAATCATTTTTTCTCAGCGAAAACTTCAGTATTCAGGTTAAATTGGCATGTTGGCACTTTGCAATAAATAGGTGGGTTTTGGGTTGCCACTTGGGCACTCGGTCTCGAAAAGGTTCGCCATCACTGATATATGTGCTATTTGGCAGACTTATCAATAACCTGAGCAAACAAGATAAGCCCCATCCTTAGAAATGTGGTGATGGAAAGTTCTGTCAAGTCATAGTCAGCTTACAAAAGAAGACGAAGGAGGAGGAGGAATTTGGATTTATACCCCATCTTTTTCTTCTGTAAGGAGACTCAAGGTGGCTTACAAGCTCCTTTCCCTTCCTCTCCCCACAACAGACACCTTGTGAGGCAGGCAGGGCTGAGAGAGTCCCGAGAGAACTGTGACTAACCCAAGGTCACCTGGCAGGAATGTAGGCGTGCGGAAACACATCCAGTTCACCAGATAAGAGTCTGTCACTCAGGTAGAGGAGTGGGGAATCAAACCCGAGATTAGACTCCACCTACTCTTAGCCACTACACCATGCTGTTTAAATGCCTTGTTCCTCCCAAAAATGCGCAACTTCTACTCTCTGAAATGCTCCTTCTGAGAGGACCCCCACCCCAGGAGAGCATGAAAAGTTCATTGGAGTTTTGCTGTGTGCAGGGGTGAATCCGTTAAAATTATGTTCAGTGAGCAAAAGAACATCAAGTGGCGGTTTTGGATAAGGCACAGGTGTCAAACTCGCGGCCCTCCAGATGTTATGGACTACAGTTCCCATCATCCCCTGCCAGCATTATGCTGGCAGGGGATGATAAGGAATAATCCATAACATCTGGAGAAACGCGGACTGGCCTATGAGACTCAAACGGTGGTAGCAAACCTTTGCTCAGATATTTATGGACTACAATCCCCATCAGCCCCAGCCAATTGGCCATGCTGGCAGGGGCTGATGGGAATTGTAGTCCATAACATCTGGAGTGCCAAAGGTTCGCCACCACGGGGATAAGGGAACACCCAACATTGATCAACTTTTAACACATGGATTTCCTTGCAGCACGTACGCCCGCACAAGCTACGACACCGTGCCTCTTGATAGGTAGAAGTGCGATGGATAGCCCACAACTCCCTCACCTTGAATTTCCTTTACTGTTTTATTTTTTCCTAGCGTGGTGCGCTTCGGTGGTTTTATTCCAGGATATTCTTGCCACGTTCCTGTTGCCACGTTCCTCCTCTCCCCTCGCTTTTTGTGCCGTACATACAGAATCCGCAAGGATTAGGTGCGATGCAGAGAGTCTTGCATCTGTTGTGGGGGAAGACCGTGGACCCCAAGTTTGACTTTTTGAATCCCGGAAGGCCTACGACCCGGCGGCTGCATGCAGCCAGATAGGCGTTGGGCAATTAGTTTTAGTCAGTTTCAATTTTGTGTTGGATCAAAAAGGGCTTTTCTTGGTACAACCTGTTCTGTTCGGCGAGGCCTGTCAAAAGGATGCTCCTTCGGGCCCGTGATCATTCTGTACCCGAGCTAGCTGTTGCGCGCCTTCTCTGGGCCTTCTCTCCGGAAGGGAAAATGGAAGAGGAATCCCGCCTTTTCCCCGAGGCCCCTTCCGCACGAGCAGAATAATGCACTTTCAGCCCACTTTCACAATGGTTTGCAAGTGGATTTTGCTCTTCCGCACAGCTGCAAAGTGCATTGGAAGTGGATTGAAGGTGCATTATTCTGCATGTGCAAAAGAGGCCTAAGTTGTGAGGCAGGGAGTCTGGTGTCTTTTGTGGGGAGAGGAAGGGAAGAATTTTGTAAACTGCTTTGAGACTCCTTGTGGTTGAGAAAAGTAGGGTATAAATCCAAATGTCATTCTCCAGTCAGGAAGAGGGCTTGTGGACATTAGCCATAACCCCGAGGGACCACTTTGCTCCATCTCCCGACCTGTGCATACACATGATTTCAACTTTCCACCAATTTCTGACCAATCTGGCTGCCCTGTCTTGATCATCAGTACCTGCGTGAACCTCAGAGTAGGAGGTCTTACTTTCTTCTGTTGTGTGTGTGTAAAGTTCTGTCAAGTTGTAGCCAACTTGTGGCACCCCAGCAAAGGGATTTCAAGGCAAGTGAGCAGCGGAGGTGGCTGGCCATTGCCTTCCTCTCCAAAGCCTTCCTTGGTTGTCTCTGTTCCACATGTTGGTCTCATAAGGTGCCATTGCCTTCCTCTCCAGAGCCTTCCTTGGTGGTCTCCATTCCATGTGTTGGTCTCGTAAGGTGCTACTGGACTCAAGGCCATTTCCTTCCTCTCCAGAGCCTTCCTTGGTGGTCTCCATTCCACGTGTTGGTCTCATAAGGTCCTACTGGACTGAAGGCCATTGCCTTCCTCTCCAGAGCCTTCCTTGGTGGTCTCCATTCCACGTGTTGGTCTCATAAGGTCCTACTGGACTGAAGACCATTGCCTTCCTCTCCAGAGCCTTCCTTGGTGGTCTCCATTCCACGTGTTGGTCTCATAAGGTCCTACTGGACTCAAATCTAGCATGGATGAACCAATAACAAAATTCAAGGTATCCTCCTTGCATACGTGGCATTGGCGAGAACAGAACATGAGCCGTAAAGGTTAAATTCAGATAGCAGCTTTGTGTAAACACGGTCCCTCTCCCAGTGAATAAATTGAGTCGCAACAAGCTTTTGCCAACGGATTTGTTCTCCTCCAAATAGCAGGATGTTGGATCCAGGACTGGATTATCTGCTGGGCTAAGCAAGCTGTGAAATGAGTCCCGTGCCAACTGATTTCCAGCATAATTACCTGGTGGCACTTCCGCACAGAGCCCGAGCCTCACCTGCTCCCTGTGCTAGAGGTCTTCAGAAGTTGCCAACACACAGTGGCATCCTGACCATTTCCCGACCATGTGGCATGAAGTATCTGCCAAGGTTTTTTTGTGTTCTGTTTTTGTTGCTTTTGAGGGTGGGCGGGGTTTTGTTTGTTTTGGGGGGTGTTTTGTTTTTGTTTTTTTGGTTCTCAGGGCTGAGATTTAAGAGGTCTCGACTGGGAAAGACAAAGCTACGTAGTCCGATCTCATCAGGGCCTTTTCCACACAAATCACTCGCAGCGTTTCCGGGATGATAATGAAATGTTTCCTCCGTGGAATTCTACACAGTTTCCCCCGTTTATTTGTGTTAAAGGTTGTCAGTCACCTTTTTCTCCGTTGCTTCTGAAAACCCTTTTACAGCCGTTTTGAAATGTTTTGAAACATTTCCAAGCTGGCTTCCCCCACAGTGCGATCTTCTTGAAACAATCTTTTTTTGTCGAAGGCTTTCACGGCCGGAATCACTGGGGTGCTGTGTGGTTTCCGGGCTGTATGGCCGTGTTCTAGCAGCATTCTCTACTGACGTTTCGCCCGCGTCTGTGGCTGGCATCTTCAGAGGATCTGATGTTGGGAAAGCAAGTGGAGTATATATATCTCTGTTGCCACTACGTCAGACTACACAGAGAAGCCATTGAAATCCATAAGCACATGGACAATTTTAACAGAAAGGAAGAAACTATGAAAATGAACAGAACTTGGCTGCCAGTGTTGAAAAATACTAGAGTCAAGACAGTGTCTAACCAGCTCCACACAGACACAGGATGACTATAGACAAAGGAAACAAAGGCCGGGATACCTCTATTTAGATGCTCCCACCAGTGACCTTGCTACCTCCATTGTTACTCCCATGCTATAGACTTCATTGTTACTCATACTTCTATTCAGATGCCCTTAACTATTGACCTGGTTGCTTTCTTTGTTACTCACAGACAATGTTTCTTCACCCACCCTGGACACGCCAACAGATATATATATACTCCACTTGCTTTCCCAACATCAGATCCTCTGAAGATGCCAGCCACGGATGTGGGCGAAACGTCAGGAGAGAATGCTGCTAGAACACGGCCATACAGCCCGGAAACCACACAGCACCCAATCTTTTTTTTCCTGCCAAAAAGCAGGTAGCTTCCCACGCCCCCTGTGCTGTTGCCAAACCTCCCGTTTCCTTTTGCTCCACCATTTTTTTTTGTCCCCTCGCCTCTTAATTTTCCCCGTTTTTTGTGTTTCTTTTTTCACCCTTTCCCCCTTTTTTTAACGGACGATTGAATCAGCAAAGTTACACAGCATGGCTGCAGTGCATGTGTGGGAAACTTTTTTTTTTAAATTACAGCAGCCAGAAAACAACGTTTCAAGGAGGGGAGGGCAAACAAACATCGCGATAAACTGTGGGATTGAAAACGTCTTCAAAATTGGGGTAAATGCTCTTCAAAATAAGGTAAATCCTGCATGAGGAAAAGGCTCAGATCTCAGAAGCTAAGCAGGGTCTGGTTCTGGTGGGTTTTCCGGGCTGTGTGGTCGGGGCCCGGTGGATCTTGTTCCTAATGTTTCGCCTGCAGGGTCTGTCCTTGTTAGTATTTGGATGGGAGACCATCAAGGAAGTCTGGGCTGATGATGCAGAGGCAGGCAATGGCAACACTTTTGAACATCTCCTTCCTTGACAATCCCACAGCGTTACCACCAGTCAGCTGTGACTTAATGGGGGAAACAAAAGAGAGATTTGGTTCTGGTGGGTTTTCCGGGCTATGGTCTCGTGGATCTTGTTCCTAATGTTTCGCCCAGAGGTGGGATCCAGCAGGTTCTCACAGGTTCCCGCGAGTAGGTTACTAATTATTTGTGTGTGCCGAGAGGGGGTTACTCATTGGGGATTTTGCCACGTGATTTTGGCCTTAGTCACGCCCCTCCTCTCAGCAGTAGCGCGCAGAACTTGAAGCAGTCTAGCAGGAGGTGCACCGGCGTGCGTGGCAGCCTGCGCCTGCGTGCATTCGTTTCCCGCCCAAGGACTGGCGCAGCGGCTGCGTCCTTGCCACAGCCCCGCCCAGGAATGCCCCGCCCCCAGAATGCCCTGCCCAGCCCCATTGGCGCTACGCCACAGTTTGAATCCCACCACCATGGGAACCTGTTACTAAAATTTTTGGATCCCACCACTGGTTTCGCCTGCATCTATGGCTGGCATCTTCAGAGGTGTATCACAGAGGGAAGTCTGTTACACACTGTGTCCAGAGAGAAGGGAATGTTTGGGGTATATCCACCCCAAACATTTCCTTCTCTCTGGACACAGTGTGTAACAGACTTCCCTCTGTGATACACCTCTGCCAGGCACAGATGCGGGCGAAACGTTAGGAAGAAGATCCACCAGACCACAGCCACACAGCCTGGAAAAACCACCAGAAGCAGTTGAATCCGGCCATGAAAGCCTTTGACAATACAAAAGAGAGATTTAATAATGTTAGTAACTTGGCATTAAGAGCAGGATGAATCGGGCCTCTTTTAAGCTACATTAGATGCCAGCCAGGGCTGTAGTACTTACACCTTTGCCTGTGGTTTTTGTATGGTCCAAAGTTAACTGGTCTTCAAATGCACAGGTTATCGAGCTATGTGTTACGTGGAAATCCGATCACGGATGACTCCCGTTTCCTTGAATGTGAAAAAGTAGCTGCATTCCCCTCTCCTTGATATGGATCGAAGTGAGACGTGAACTTGGCTCTTTGGACCTGCTCTGTTTTCTTGATGCCCTGACACTGGAAGGCCCATCGGAGATGTAGGGAGGGAAAATGGCGCCCAGGCAACACCTTCTCCAGGCCCCACCCCCCGCACCCTCCCCTGTACCCCACTTACCTTAGGCAGCGACGGTCCCGGACAGCGGGGCCCGGCCTGGCAGTGCTGAGAATCAGCCTGCTGGGGTGGGGGGGTGGGGGCGGACCGGGCTGAGGAGGGAAGGAGGAGGGGTGTGGGTGAACTTGGGCAAGTCACAGTTCTCTCAGAACTCTCTCATCCCCATCTGCCTCACAAGGGGTCTCTTGTGGGGAGAGGAAGCGAAGGAGTTTGTAAGCCACTTTGGAACTCCTTACGGTGAAGAAAAGTGGGGTATAAATCCAAACTCCTCTCCTCTTCTTTCTGTATGTAGGAGCAGCAGTGGCGTAGGAGGTTAAGAGCTCGTGTATCTAATCTGGAGGAACCGGGTTTGATTCCCCGCTCTGCCGCCTGAGCTGTGGAGGCTTATCTGGGGAATTCAGATTAGCCTGTGCACTCCCACACACGCCAGCTGGGTGACCTTGGGCTAGTCACAGCTTTTCGGAGCTCTCTCAGCCCCACCCACCTCACAGGGTGTTTGTTGTGAGAGAGCAAGGACAAGGAGATTGTCAGCCCCTTTGAGTCTCCTGCAGGAGAGAAAGGGGGGGGGTATAAATCCAAAACTCTTCTTCTCTTCTGTAATCGATTTGGTGGCTGAGGCAGGGGGTGGAGCGTCCAGCGTGAGCTGCAATGGTCAGTTCGAATCCCCTTTCATACTGTAGTATAACCTCGAGGAATTTGGCAACTGTAGGTCTGACTAGCAAGGAAATCCTGACCAGTATGAAACCTTTGTTGGAGGCCATGGTCCAGTCTTGGCGGCTGCGCTGTTCAAGCATTTTTCTTGACCTCAGGACCAGTCTCCCAGGATACTTCCCTAATTGCGACCCCGAGTACATCTGCCACTGAACCCAGGCCACTTTGAGGCCTGCCCCGTCCATGCCGTGGCCGAGCTGGTTGTGCCGTGAACTTTGGCGACCCCGCAGTTGTTTCACCCCCTGACCCGGATGCTCTCTGGCTGCGTTCTCAACCCTCCGGTGTTTGGCTCTGTGCCTCGATCCTTCCCTGTTGACCGGCTCTGTCTTGGCGTAGGGTGACCTAGCACAGCTTGGCGGAGGGGGAAGGGGAAGGGGTCAGGCCGATCTGGTTACGGTCCCGGCCGCTTCCCAAAGAAACTGTTGTTCTCATGTGCCAAAACTGGTCCTCTTTCACTTTCTCCCTCCAGGCTGGGACAGTGGGGGGGGGGGGGGAGAAATGCTGACAGGGAGGTTTGGCTGCTAATCCCGGGCTGCTGGAATGTCGGCCAGACGGTCAAATTCTTCTCCCCTCTTTATTATTTGAAAAAAAAAACACACACAACCCTCTGAGCGATACAGGGAGGGCAGAAAGAAACAGCCTCCTGTTCTTCTCTCCGGCTGGATAAACCTGCTTCGGCCTGCACCGCCCTAGTCATGGGAAAAAGGACCTTTTCAATCCGAGCCATGGTAAATATGTGAGAGTGGCTGGTACCTTTGCATTCTCCGCACCGAACAGAATAGTGGAAAAGGGAGAGGCCGAGGCGTGAGCGGTTGGGGGACTGGGGGGTGAGCAGGCCGTATCAAATTTACCCCTGCTGAGAAGTGCGCCGTTGAAAGGAAAATGACCGCATGTTCTCCCGGGTCACCGATGAGGCCTTTATTATCTTATGGTTCTCTCTGCTGCCACTCTGTACCCATCTTTGGCCTTAGCCAGTTTTTCTTAGAGGTATCCCTGACTTGTTAGGAAAAAATGTTCCCTGGCCAAAGTTTTGATTGCGGTACGAATGGTAGCAAAGTAATACTCCTGAACAAATACAGAACTGTTGTCCGTTTTCCAGACTGTGTGGCCGTGGTCTGGTAGTTTTTGCTCCTGATGTCTTGCCTGCAGCTGTGGCTGGCATCTTTGGTAAGATGTGGTTTGAAAGACGATGCCGGCAGGCTGCAGGCGGAGGGAAGAGGCCCTGGGCAGATCTGTCCTTCTCTGCAGCAAAGCAAAATTAAAGTCGTGATTTGCACGCTGCCGAGAGAGTGGGAAGTGAAAATGGGGCTAGGGGAAATACATCTGTACAAGAAATCTTGGCATGGAGGACATTCACCTCCACCACGCAGCAAACACCTTGTGCATAATCACCCTCTGTTTAACAATGCCCTGCTTAACGATGCTCAGGAAAGAGGCGGTGGAAAGCAGTGGGAAGACTCCGTTAGAACCCTTTGTGGAAGAGCCCCCGTACATCCCATTCCTTTCCATTTTTCCTTGGGTTTCCAGGATGAGTCTTGGTCACTCAAGTCCAGGGCTCCAACAAATCTGTGGGGTTTTCCAGCAGAAACAACCTTATCTTGAAATTGTACATTTTCTTAAATTCCTCCTCTAGAAACACTGATGGATACGAAGTGGGTAACGTCCGAATTGGCGTGGACGGCTCATCCAGAGACTGGGGTAAGTTTTTTAGGAGTAAGAATTCCAAACCCCTCCATTTTTCGTGTCTCTGTCCCTGCTGACGAGATGGCTCTTCAGGTGAGCTGGAACTATCCAGAAAGGCCCACAGAAGTTGCGTGATTCAAAATTCTGCAGAACTTGCTCTTTAGGGCAAATGTTTCCACAAGGCTGGGGTGACTGGATTCTTACTGACGTGGCACAAGCTCATGGATTTTTAAAAATGCATCTTATTATTTACTTTGTAGACCACCTTGAGTTCCTATAGAGAGGCATCTAATAAATGGGGTGCTGTGTGGTTCCGGGCTGTATGACTGTGTTCTAGCAGCATTCTCTCCTGACGTTTCGCCTCCATCTGTGGCTGGCATCTTCAGAGGATCTGATGCCAGCCACAGACGCAGGCGAAACGTCAGGAGAGAATGTTGCTAGAACACGGCCATACAGCCCGGAAACCACACAGCACCCCAGTGATTCCGGCCGTGAAAGCCTTCGACAATACATCTAATAAATGTTTTAAGTAAATAATAAATAAAATAAGGGGTGTGTGCCGATACACCCAGGATGTAAAGTTTCTGCAACTTTTGAATCTGCAGCAAGAAAAAGAAAAGAAAAAGAAAAATTCAAAGTGAGGGAGTGAAACAGAATTTTGGGTGAGAAATCAAACTATAGACAGGACTTTTTACCTTACCGTACTGGAAAAAAAAACATTTTACTGCTTTAAGGACATTAAAATTGTTATGTATAAATTTGGGATGTTTGGGATATTTATGATATGTAACCATAAGCATTTATTGTCATTGTGCACGCACAACAAATTTACAGCAGCATTCCTCGATGCACACAATTTCAGACTCATACCCCGTCCTCACTTTCCCCTTCCTCCACCCATCCCTACACAGCCCCAAACACATCAACACGAAGCCCCGGAGTTCAGCATCGCCACAGCTCTAGAGTGGAAGCTGTCTCTAAGGGGCTTTCCGCACTTACTGAGTTGTACTGGTTTCTACTTAGGTTCAACTCAGTGTATCCGCACCACAACCGAGCTCAACGTTGTTTTGTCTCAGTTCCCCCCCCCCTCAGAACTGTGACATCCCTGTCGCAGTTATGAACTGCACCTTTCTACTGGAACAAGGTTGATACCGCCTCGAAGCTTCAAAGTGCGGATGCATCGAAACGACACCTCATCTGTTCAACCAATCAGGAGCCGCTTTTGTGGCATATGCAAAATGGGAGAGTCATGGTGGGCATGTAACTGTAAACTGTAAACTGTAAAAAAAAGAGAACGTTCCTGTTTCCCGTGGTAACACAAGCTCCAATCATGATCGAGGAGCAAAACAAGCACCAAGATGATCCCGCCCACTTAGCTCGGTTCCAGGGGGCCAAGTAAGTTGCTGTGCGGACAGCCTGGAATCGCCCCCCACTGAAGGGAACCGAGTCGACCTTAGCTCCCTTCTGTAGTGCGGAAAGCCCCTAAGCCTCTTTGTCCTAGTTTTGATAGACCTGTATCGTCTGCCAGATGGTAACAGTTCAAAAAGAGAGTGTGCTGGATGAAAGCATGGCTTGCAGTTCAGTGCTAAGGAGAGTTACTCCAGTCTATGTCCATTCATTTCAGTGGATGTAGGCTGAAGTAGAACTGTGCTGCAGAGCGTAGAACTGTGCTGCAGAGCAAAATTGCAAATATACCACAGTGCTAAAGAGACAGAGCTACAAACCTCTGTGCTTCATGCTACCTTGGCACATATATCCTTGGCTGGCTGGAGTAGGGAAAGCCCAGTTTTGTAGTAAGAAAAAAGCTAAGTGAGCTATTTGGACAGCGATGATTTCATACTGCTGCAAGCAGACTGGTGCCATACTTGGGTAACGAGTTTATAGCACTATACCACAGGTGTCAAACTCACGGCCCTCCAGATGTTATGGACTACAGCTCCCATCATCCCCTACCAGAATGATGCTGGCATGGGATGATGGGACTGTAGCCCATAACATCTGGAGGGCCGCAAGTTTGACACCTATGCACTACACAGTTTTATTTCTCCTTTCTGTACTTTGGTTCAAAACACTTCCAGGTTTTCCTCTGCCACCATGAGGCCTTGAAACTTAGGCTCATTCCGCACACGCAAAATAATGCACTTTCAAGCTGCTTTCACAACTGTTTTTGCCATTCCGCACAGCTTCAAAGAACCCTGAAAGCAGCTTGAAAGTGCATTATTCTGCGTGTGCGGAATGAGCCTTGGTCATTTTCTCCACTCCAAAACAAGGCTTTGGTTTTTCTGCCCCTACTTGCAGTTCTTCTGAAAGCATCTGATCAAACGCTGTGTTCTAGACCAGAGGCCTGTGTCACACTTAAATACACAAGTTAATATTGGACCAGCAGCCAGCAATACAGTTGCAAAGATCTGGTTGAATATGTATGGAGAGCACATTCTGAAACCTCTGAGGCCTCTTCCGCACATGCAGAATAATGCACTTTCAATCCACTTTCAATGCACTTTGCAGCTGTGCGGAATAGCAACGTCCACTTGCAAACAATTGGGAAAGTGGATTGAAAGTGCATTATTCTGCATGGGCGGAAGGGGCCGGAGACTAACGGGAGGGAATGTTACTTCAATGGTTCGCTTTTGGCAAAGCAAGGCCAAAATAAATTGTGCAAAGTGGGGAAAACCAGTTGCCAAATAAATTATGCAAAGCAGGAGGAATTATGCAGATTGGTTCCCTCCGCATAACAAATTCCCCGGTCTCAGAATGCAAAATTTGGATTGCCTCATGGCAGAATTTTAAGAGCTGTGTAGGCTTATTCCTGCGTATGGGGCCATCGGTTGAGTTTACGCCTCCTAGATTTCTTTTTTTTAAAAAAATAAATTTATTTCCAACGAAAGATCACTGACATATACATCAATAATCAAGCTGTTTCACAACATAAATATATGACAATTTAACAATCCTTACTAAATATAGATTATTATATTATAATATTAAAACTTTACATATTGTTATTAATCGCACAAATATTTACAAAAAATTCCCATTTATTGTATCCACTACTATTCACTATGTATAACGATTCGTAAACCTTCCGTCATACACCAGCAAGACAACTATCACAAGGCTAAGACAAGTTCAATGTCCCCCTTATTACACTAAATGAGTAATATCCCCCCCCCTTTTGTTTCCTCCCGTAACATTGGTCATCCAGAAAATCATTTTTAGCTATTTATCACTAAGAGAACAATTGGAGCCATTCATTCACCCATTTCTTCCTGTATTTGTTTTTATACTTGATATAAAGTTCAGCACGTAATGTAGTGATGTTTGATGTCATTTGTTTCCTTAAAGTAGACAAACCAAGGTTCCCATCTTCCTTTGTATTTTTCATAAGGTATTTTCCTTATCCTATGAGCTGCCCGATCCATACTGGAGAAATATTGGAACTTTTCCTTCCAGTCCTCCAGAGTTGGTATCTTATCAGTTTTCCATACTCTCGCAAGTACAATTCTTGCAGCTGCTGCTAGATGAGAAAACAGATGATTTCTAAGGGGAAATTTGGTTTTGGGGGGGGGGGGGCGGTTCCAGTGCTGTTCGGGAGAAGCCGGCCTCCATTCTTCCACCTCCATTTTTGCCCCATATTTGTATGTTTGTTTGTTTGTTTGTTTTTGAAGCCATTAACGGGTTAAATTTTGTGCAGTGGGAAGAAGTCAGCGGCTACGACGAGGCCATGAACCCCATCCGAACCTACCAGGTGTGCAACGTGCGGGAGCTCAACCAGAACAATTGGCTGCGCACCCAGTTCATCGAGCGCCACGACGTCCAGCGCGTTTACGTGGAGCTCAAGTTCACCGTGCGCGACTGCAACAGCATCCCGAACATCCCGGGCTCCTGCAAAGAGACCTTCAACCTCTTCTACTACGAGTCGGATACCGACTCCGCCTCCGCCAACAGCCCTTCCTGGATGGAAACCCCGTATGTCAAAGTGGATACAATTGCTCCCGACGAGAGTTTCTCCAAGCTGGAATCCGGCCGGATGAACACCAAAGTGCGCAGCTTTGGACCTCTTTCCAGGAACGGCTTCTACCTGGCCTTCCAGGACTTGGGGGCGTGCATGTCCCTCATCTCGGTCCGTGCCTTCTACAAAAAGTGCTCCAGCACTATCGCCAGCTTTGGCATTTTCCCCGAGACCCTGACCGGGGCGGAGCAGACCTCCCTTGTGATTGCCCCGGGTACTTGCATCCCCAATGCAGTGGAAGTATCAGTCCCCCTAAAGCTCTACTGTAACGGTGACGGAGAATGGATGGTACCGGTGGGAGCGTGTACGTGCGCCGCGGGATACGAGCCGGCCATGAAGGACACTCAGTGCCAAGGTAAGTTGCGTTCTCTGTCCAGGTGCTGCTGAATTGTAGCTCAGAGAGGGCGGTGCCAAGTTATTTATTTATTTATTTCATCCAATTTGTACGCCGCCCTTCCCCAAAGGGCTCAGGGCGGTGTCCAACATTAGCCACAAAAACCATTAAAACAAGTAACAACAACCGATAACCGATTGAGAAGAAGCGTATATAACTCACAGACGGCTTCAGCTCCCACCCATCCTCCTTACTTGTACCCACGGGAGACCAGCTGTTTATTATATGGCGAGAAATCGATATTATCCCGGCTGGCCAAATGCCTGGCGGAACAGGTCCATTTTGCAGGCCCTGTGGAAACTCTGTAAGGTACAAAGTTCTCGCCTACTTTTTAGTAGTTCTACTTTCTCGCCTACTTTTTAGGAGCAGCAGTGGCGTAGGAGGTTAAGAGCTCGTGTATCTAATCTGGAGGAACCGGGTTTGATTCTCCACTCTGCCACCTGAGCTGTGGAGGCTTAGCTGGGGAATTCAGATTAGCCTGTGCACTCCCACACACGCCAGCTGGGTGACCTTGGGCTAGTCACAGCTTTTCGGAGCTCTCTCAGCCCCACCCACCTCACAGGGTGTTTGTTGTGAAGGGGAAGGGCAAGGAGATTGTAAGCCCCTTTGAGTCTCCTGCAGGAGAGAAAGGGGGGATATAAATCCAAACTCTTCTTCTTCTTCTTAGTGGCCTTGGTGCAGTGGCAGAGGGGGAGAAAAGGCACCCCGCCTTACCTTAGTTCAGCCTCAAAAAGTTCAGGCTGAACTAAGGTAAATAGGGCGGGAGGGTGGGGGGGGGGCATCTGTGAGCCTCACGGACCCCGTTCGTACCCTAGGTCCCAGGTTTGATCCTCATTGTCTCCCATTAATTTTTTCCAAGTAGCAGATGTTGGTAAAAACCTATATGGGCTTGCAGGCCTGGGAGGAACCTCTCATTTCTTGTGACCAATAATGAAGTAGAAGGTCTGAGTGACTTGGTATAAGACTGATTTGATTTTTTTGATCCGTAAACCTCCCTTTTCCATACAGGCTCCGGGTGGCTTACAACAATTCATGACATTGAAACATTAAAATCAGCAGCTGTAGAGTCTAGTCCAGTGATGGCGAACCTTTTCGAGGCCGAGTGCCCAAATTGCAACCCAAAACCCACTTATTTATCGCAAAGTGCCAACACGGCAATTTAACCTGAATACTGAGGTTTTAGTTTAGAAAAAAACAGTTGGCTCTGAGGCTCGCGTTACTCGGGAGTAAGCTTGGTGAAGCAACCATGCAACACTTCGAATGGGTGAATCATGACCCTAGGAGGGTTTACTCAGGAGCAAGCCCCATTGCCTGCAACGAAGCTTACTCCCAGGTAAAGGATCATGCCCAGGCCAGCCTAGATGTGTGTGTGTGTGGGGGGGTGATTTTCCATCCCCCCACATGACGAACTCTGTGCATGTGTGCCCACAGAAAGGGCTCTGAGTGCCACCTCTGGCACCCGTGCCATAGGTTCGCCACCACTGGTCTAGTCAGTGTCTTAGTGCCGGTCCGAGGGGATAAAACATCAGCCATATACCAACTTCCCCCTGCCCCAATACTAGATCCATCCATATATCGTACCAAGGAGAATGGCTTCACCTAAAACTCTTTCTGTACCGGCCCCAGTAGTATGGAAGAGAAACACGCGTAAAAAATAGTTGCTTGTTTTTTTTAAGATCGACTTTCAAAGGTTGTGTGACCTTTTCAAAACTGTTTTGTGGATTTGGGAGTTGTTGTTTAAAATAGGAACTGCACTTTTTGATGTTTGGTATTGATCTGTGGTGATGTTCGGAGGTGTGGCGTTTATGGGGCCGTTGCCTCCCTTTACTGGTTGAACAAGGTACACATTTTATGATTAAACCCATGGGGGGAAAAGTCTTATAAATGGAGGGCTACCAAGATTTGCCTATGCCAGTGGTGGCGAACCTTTGGCCCTCCAGATGTTATGGACTACAATTCCCATCAGCCCCTGCCAGCATGGCCAATTGACCATGCTGGCAGGGGCTGATGGGAATTGTAGTCCATAACATCTGGAGGGCCAAAGGTTCGCCACCACTGGCCTATGCAGAGGAGCCGAGCCCTACCTTAAGGTATAAAGAATGACAGGAAGGGCACTCTGCACATGCTCTCCAGCCAGCCTCAGTCTTAAAAATCAGAGCGGAACATAATGGAGGTTTTTAAAGGCATCTCGAAGGCTTTGAATGATCAAAAGCTGCACCTCGGATTGTACTTTGGAAGCGTGCCCCAGATTCAGTTGGAGGCGGTTTCTTTTCCTTCAAGTTTTTCCCCTCCCTGGAAATGATATATATGTCCCCTCTGACCTCCCTTCGAGGCTGATCTCTTGACCTCCGAGTTTCAAAATTAATTTTTTTGTTTAAATCCTGAGTTTTCTTGGCTCTGCGCTTGAGCGCCCGAAAGCATTGCAGCCTCCCGACGCTCGCCGGCACCTTGTGTAGCTCTAATATTTTCTGTGATTGAATGTGTGATGGGTGGCTGAAAGTCCAAGAGGCCGCCGGAGGTCACTTTCAAACTGGTTTCTTTGTCATTCCCCCCAACCCCCTTCCTCCCCTCTGGTCACGGAACGCTTGTTCCCGCACCTGGAGGCTATCTCCTGAAGTGGAAATCCAATTGATTCTGGACCGAAAGCGGCCCCTGGTATCGTCGGGACAGAGGAGTAGCAATCCGTGGCCGGGAAATGGCTCAGAGGGGGCGACCGCAGCAGCCAAAGCCTGCGACTTCAGCTGGCCTCAATTCTAGGAACCTGTTATTTTTATATATGTGTTTAATATATGTGTTTTAAGGAGCAGCAGTGGCGTAGGAGGTTAAGAGCTCGTGTATCTAATCTGGAGGAACCGAGTTTGGTTCCCTGCTCTGCCGCCTGAGCTGTGGAGGCTTATCTGAGGAATTCAGATTAGCCTGTGCACTCCCACACACGCCAGCTGGGTGACCTTGGGCTAGTCACAGCTCTACGGAGCTCTCTCAGCCCCACCTACCTCACAGGGTGTTTGTTGTGAGGGGGGAAGGGCAAGGAGATTGTCAGCCCCTTTGAGTCTCCTGCAGGAGAGAAAGGGGGGATATAAATCCAAACTCTTCTTCTTCTTCTTCTTCTTCTTCTTCTTCTTCTTCTTCTTCTTCTTCTTCTTCTTCTTCTTCTTCTTCTTCTTCTTCTTCTTCTTCTTCTTCTTCTTCAGTTCAACTTCTGGCTTTGCTTGCAAGCTGGCCATAATAGGAGGTCACCACAGATCCAAACCTTCCACAAGCCAGAGAACTGAAGAGAGTCAGTGTGGGGTTTTGGTGCCAGCAGAGAAGCTCGCTGATTTTGCCCCCTCTGATGCCCAATGCCATCCCCTTTTCTGCAGTCTGAACCCTCCTCTCCACTCGCAAGATCAGCCCTCACTTGCTCCAGAGTTAGGAAAGAGGAGCAGGGTTTGCTCTTATCACGCCAGGCGATCCGTTTCTGCTCTGCTCCAAAGCTCTGAGCGACCTGAGAGGCCTTTCCATATTCTCTTGGTCGGGGGCTGCCCTTAAAGATAAACCACGGAATGCCGGTAGTTCATAAGGTGTTGGCCCAATTACTGTAAACAGTAGCCCGTCGGAACTCCTCTCGCCTGTTTTGAAACAGCTACGTCTGCCGCCAGGTTTATTGCGAGCAGTTCAGGGTTATAATCTTTTTAGCCCTTTGCAGCCTCAGAGGGACGAATCCGAAGGGCCGTCTCAGGTGCGTTCCTTCTTAGAGTCTGCCTTTCTCAACCGAGACTCAAGACAGATGATACCATGTAAATCAGTAGGATGATACATCTGATAAAAGCAACGTTACGGAACTGAGAGCTGCCGACGGAGCTGTCCTCTGATCAAAGCACAGGTGTTACACAATGCAGAATGTGGCATTGTGTCGGTAGGAACTAAGGTTGTGCCTTTGGATAGGCTGAACTGGAAAAAAAATGGCAATTTGAATGGAGCTGAAAAACTGGATATTTTTGGAAGGCATGCTTTTTTTGGTTTCCCAACAACCCACGTAAGGGCTCAGGGATTTTTTTTTTAAAAAAAATTAAAAATGTAAACCCCATTTGCAACGCTGCCTGCATCTTCCACTGGAAACTATTGAAAACTCCCCTGGATAGATGGGGGTACCTCCTTTGCAGGCCCACAAAGTTGAACGCTCTGACCCAGCCTTCACTAAACGTGGGGATTCTTCTAAGGAGATGGTATGATGCCTTACGCCCAGTGGTGGGATCCAAAAATTTTAGTAACAGGTTCCCATGGTGGTGGGATTCAAACTGTGGCGTAGCGCCAATGGGGCTGGGTGGGGCACGACGGGGGCGTGCCCGGGCATTTGGGGGCGGGGCTGTGGCAAGGACACAGCTGCTGCGCCGGTCCTTGGGCAGGAAACGAATGCACGCAGGCGCAGGCTGCCACGCACGCCGGTGCACCTCCTGCTAGACTGCTTCAAGTTCTGCGCACAACTGCTGAGGAGCGGAGGAGGGGCGTAACTAAGGCAAAAATCACGTGGCAAAATCACCAATTAGTAACCCCCTCTCGGCACACACCAATAATTAGTAACCTACTTTCGGGAACCTGTGAGAACGTGCTGGATCCCACCTCTGCTTACGCCAGCCTGGGAGTCTGATCGGGCCCCTTGAGAGGGCTTATCAGGTCCACGAACCTACAGAGGCACCCCTTTTTACTTCCACTGCGAGCTCACCTGTCCAACCACACACCTCACCCCGCTCCCAATCTGGCCTGGCTATGCTCTGATCTGTCCTGGCAAGCCACCCCCTCCGTGCCAGTCTGGGCTAGCGAGCCCACCACAGCGTCATCAGCTGAGGCAGCCACCCTGGCCCGACCAAGTCGCATTTACGTTATATGCAGTCTTTTTAACAAGTGAATTTGACATTTCTACTTCAGACCATCCACGATGTCTTAACTACTCTGGTTCTTGAGGTCTTCAAACTTTTCATTGAATGTGACAGTCCGGCTCAGCCTTCTTGAAAATACAGTTTGTGACGTTTCGGGAGGTCCCGTCTGGAGCACCAGTTCTGTTATGGACGTTACAAACCGACATCTAGGAAGCTACCAAACTCTGCTGTTTTCTTGACTCCTGACATTCAGTTGGCCAGAAAAAGGGAGAGAATCAGTGGTGGGATCCAAAAATGTTAGTAACAGGTTCCCATGGTGGTGGGATTCAAACTCCATTGCATAGCGCCAGTGTGGCTGGGTGGGGCACGACGGGGGTGTGGCTGGGCATTTCAGGGGCGGGGCATTCCCAAGGCTGTGGCAAGGACGCAGGCCGCCATACCGGGTCCTTCCATGCAAACGACGCACGCAGGCTGCCACGCACGCCGGTGCACCTCCTGCTAGACTGCTTCAAGTTCTGCGTGCTACTGCTGAGAGGAGGGGCGTAACTAAGGTAAAAATCACGTGGCAAAATCACCAATTAGTAACCCCCTCTCGGCACACACCAATAATTAGTAACCTACTCTCGGGAACCTGTGAGAACTTGCTGGATCCCACCTCTGGAGAGAATCCATTTACAGGATTATTTTCCTGCAAGGTAAACAAAGAGGGTCTGAAACACAGCCATTCTACATTTCTGCGTGAGAAAATGAATCTAGGTCTGTCTTGCTAAACCAAGTGAACCTGGTGCTGTTTGGAGATTTGAACCCAAGGCTGTCCATACCAGCTGTCTCCTGACCTCAGCAAGCTTCATCCTTCTCCAAAGAGAGGTCAACTGTAAGGATTTGTCTCCAAATAACACGTCCCTTCCTAACTTGTTGTGACTATTCTCCAAACCTTTGGGAGTAAACAAGCCCGGAATCCAAAATCAATCCATGTCGAACGCCTGATACAGAATAGTTGAGCAGACTCCGTGATCTGGGGTTGGATATTTTAATGAAGTTTTACCCAACAGTGGACAAAATAAAAGCCCGTTGGACGTGCCATCCAAGCTGTGATTTTGATTGTCATTCTTTTTTTTTAATGGACCTCATGTGCCACGCCCTTTTCTGTCATCCTACATATTGACAGAGAGAAATTTTTTCTCTCTTTCTCACAATACTAGAACCAGGGGGGCATTCATTGAAAATCTGGGGGGAAGAATTAGGACTAATACGCTTCTTCACGCAACGTGTGATTGGTGTTTGGAATATGCTGCCACAGGAGGTGGTGATGGCCACTAACCTGGATAGCTTTAAAAGGGGCTTGGATAGATTTATGGAGAAGTCGATCTATGGCTACCAATCTTGATCCTCCTTGGTCTGAGATTGCAAATGCCTTAGCCGACCAGGTTCTTGGGAGCAGCAGCAGCAGCAGCAGAAGGCCATTGCTTTCACATCCTGCACGTGAGCTCCCAAAGGCACCTGGTGGGCCACTGCGAGTAGCAGAGTGCTAGACTAGATGGACTCTGATCTGATCCAGCAGGCTAGTTCTTATGTTCTTATGTGGTTGGCCTGCCTCTGCTTCCTAGCCAACCTCCTGGCATAAATCAACCAATCAGAATTCATGGTACTCGTCACGGTCTGCCATCTCGCCTGACTTTCTTCCGCCATTTTGTTGGGCTGAGCAAGAAAGGATTTTGTAGCTTTTCTCAGCCAGTTGCTAAAATTTTGGAAGATTAAAAAAAAAAAAGCAACCTTGAGATGGAACTCACGTTCTTCATCCAGGCAGGTTCTTGGCCGTGAGCCGACAAAAAAAAAAACTTCATTTGCTACATTTGTGCGTTGAGTAAAAATACGTATAGGTGAATGTCCGCGCGTCTCTGTTTGTGCTTTTAAAGTTGGCCATCTTCCATGGAAAGCCTTCATGTCTGTAAATGGAAACAGATTTTGAAGATTTACGGGGTCTTGAAGTTAGCCAGATTTCCTGTAAGTTGTGAGGGGGACTTTGAAAATGTTCATAGACTTGTTTGGTAAATTAAAAAATGGAACTGGCTCTCCCATCCATTCCTGTCTCTTAAGAGGCACTGGGCCGGGCCGTGTTGGAAAACCTCCCATAAAAGGCTCGCATGTAAAATTGCGATCTGCACATCTAACCTAAGCGCCGGTCTCGCTGCCCTTCCGTTGTAAAATAGCACAGAGTTGAATACAGCCGTGCAACTCAAGTCCACAGCAATTGCTAGCTTTGCAAAGAATTCTTATTACCCTGTTTCTCTGAAAATAAGACATCCCTTGAGAATAAGACGTTGTAGAGGTTTTGCTGAAGTGCTAAATATAAAACATCCCCCGAAAGTAAGACGTAGCAAAGTTTTTGTTTGGAAGCATGCCCGTCGAACGGAACACCAGAGCATGCAGTTGTGGAGCGGAAAAATAAGACATCCCCTGAAAATAAGACATAGTGCAGTGATGGCGAACGTTTTCGAGACCGAGTGCCCAAATTGCAACCCAAAACCCACTTATGTATCGCAAAGTGCCAACACAATGCAATTTAACCTGAATACTGAGGTTTTAGTTTAGAAAAAACGGTTGACTCAGAGGTGTGCGTTACTCTGAAGTAAGCTTGGTGGTAGTCAGTGGTTTTGCTTTGAAGCAACCATGCAACTCTTCCAACGGGTGAATCATTACCCTAGAAGGTTTTACACAGAAGCAAACCCCATTGCCAGCAACCGAGCTTACTCCCAGGTAAAGGATCGTGCTTTAGTTCTTCACATGAAAATCAGTGGGGCTTAACAGCGCTTAACAGGGTTCCCTACACTGCTTCCCCAAAACTAGGTCTTAGGTTTAATGCTAATAATCTATCCCAGTGGCTCAGACCAGCCTATATGTGTGTGTGTGGGGGGGGGGGGGCTCTGTTTGCGCATGCCCACAGAGAGGCCTCTGAGTGCCACCTCTGGCACCCGTGCCATAGGTTCGCCACCACTGACATAGCGCATCTTTGGGAGCAAAAATTAATACAAGACACTGTCTTATTTTCGGAGAAACACGGTAGCCCAGCATATATCTGCATCAGTCGTTTGCAGTTCTATGACAGCCTTTTTGTGTCATTGCCCTTGGATGTGAACTGAATTTGTCTCAACAGGCTTTTAAAAAAATAAATGCTGGGGAAAAATAGACTCTCTTCCAGTTTACATATAAGTTGTATTGCCAGCTAACCTGAAGAGTGTCCTCACTAGCCAGGGAAGTAGCCATTCATGGCCCCTTCTGCACATGCAGAATAAAGCACTTTCAATCCACTTTCACAATTGTTTGCAAGTGGAGTTTGCTCTTCCGCACAGTAAAATCCAGCTGCAAAGTGCATTGAATGTGGATTGAAAGTGCATTATTCTCAGGCTGACCAGACGTCCCGCTTTTGGCGGGACAGTCCCGCCTTCAAACAATTTGTCCCGCGTCCCGTGGGTTATTGAAATTGTCCCGATTTTTTGGAGGCTGCCGCACTGCCTTCTGGGGCGCAAGGCAGTGTGGCAGCCTCCTACGCACGCGGCCACAGGAGCGCACGGCCTTCTGGGGCTTGCCGTTTCAAAAACGGCAAGCCCCAGAAGGCAGTGCGCTCCTGCGGCTGCGCACTCATGTTCATGCGCGCGTGCGTGCGTGGTTACCTACCTCCGTCCCGGTTCAGAAAGGTGACCATCTGGTCACCTTAATTATTCTGCAAGTACGGAAGGCGCCATAGTCTGCTCCAATAATGTTAGAGTGTTGAAGTTAGGTGTAATGATGAATGCACAGCTATTGTGAGTTAGGAGTAAAATACCCTGGGAATATACTGCAGAGTAACACATTGCTGGTTTCAGTCGCCACATCGGAGTAAGGTGTGAGTTTGATAAACCCCTGGAAGTAAAACTGTGGGCAAAAATGTAAAAAAAAAAAAAACCTACCAGCAATAGAATGCTAACAAACACTGCAGCTTCTGTTAGCTTTTCTCCCCACTAGCTGCATAGTCTGCCACTGCCACAATTCATTTGCTTTGTTTTGGTGTGCTTGGTTTTGACACAGTGTATGGAGAACGACGTGGTCAACCCCAAAGATTCCAGCATTTTCTTGATTTTTGTCCCGTCATTTTCAGACCTAACCTGTGGCAATTTTTAAGCGACTCAAAGGCAGGGCTGGACTATTCTATATAAACAGTCCAAGCATAATTGAGGCTCCCCACGGCTACGGTCCCTTTACATTTCCAGTCCACCCTCTCCTCTTTCCAGTATATTTAATTACTTCCTGTTCTTAGGTGGGCTGCCCGTCGTTCCTCTCCGCGTTCATGCATCAATTCTAAATTATAACTTGTTGTTCCCTTGGGAAGGGGTGTGGGGGGTGGTGGTGGTTAAGTATCGCTTTGCACCTCGTAATTCACCAGCGCTCTTTTAAAAATGAATTGTGCGGCGGCTGCTTTTTAATTGTGCAATTATGATAATAAACAGTGCTTGCGTTTTAAAAATTTGTGATCAGTGTCTCTGGCTGGCTACAAAGTGCAAAACAAAGTACTTAAGCGCCCCACCTCCCCAAGGAATCAAAAATGATAATTAAAAATTGATTCATAGTCCTGGGAGAGAAAGAGCCGGGTCTGGAAAACAGGAAGTAGTTAATTAGAATGGAAATAAGGAGCAAAAAAGGGACGACTTGGTCAGGAGAAACAGGATCTCTGCTGTATGCTGATACTGGCTATTATGGAGACACCGAGCAGGATATTTCCCAAGGGGTTTGATGTTTATGCGGGATATAGCACTTGATTACATCCTATATGGTATCCCTGGTTCAATTCACTTTGTTGCCAAATGGAGGAAAAGAACAGCCGGGTATGGCAAAACACGTCTGTAGCTCGAAGCCACCCTTACGTAAGAAGGAAATGAATTTCCTTTGGACACTTTAAGAAGAGAAGAGTTTGGATTTATATCCAGAGGTGGGATCCAGCAGGTCCTCACAGGTTCCCGAGAGTAGGTTACTAATTATTTGTGTGTGTCGAGAGGGGGTTACTAATTGCTGATTTTGCCACGTGATTTTTGGCTTAGTTACGCCCCTCCTCTCAGCAGTAGCGCGCAGAACTGGAAGCAGTCTAGCAGGAGGTGCACCGGCGTGCGAGGCAGCCTGCGCCTGCGTGCATTCGTTTCCCGCCCAAGGACCGGCGCAGCGGCTGCGTCCTTGCCACAGCCCCGCCCAGGAATGCTCCGCCCCCGGAATGCCCGGCCACGCCCCCGCTGTGCCCCGCCCACACCATTGGCGCTATGCCACAGTTTGAATCCTACCACCATGGGAACCTGTTACTAAAATTTTTGGATCCCACCACTGTTTATATCCCATCTTTCTATCTTATACGGAGTCTCAAAGCGGCTTACAAACTCCTTTCCCTTCCTGTCCCCAAAACAGACACCTTCTGAGGGAGGTGGGGCTGAGAGACCCCTAACAGTCCTTCCATGTTTAGGTGAAGCAGCCTCTTCCACAATTGCAAATGTAACCGCCTGGATTGCTTTATCAAGGAGAACAGCATGGGGAAAGAGGCAAACCTTAACCTTTCTCCTCTGCTCTTTTCTTAATGGGGGAAAAAAACTAATCCCAACCTGTTTTTATTCCTGCTGAGAAAAACTTAAAAGATACCCCTATTTCCCCCTCCTCGATAGGGCTCAAAACAGTTTGGGAAACGGAGGTTGTTCCCGTTGATAAAATTGTCCGGAAGGAAAGAGCTAAAAATCCCCACTCCAGGGATAAGTCGGTTGTCGACAGAACCCAAGTGGACAGAAAGCAGTGCCCTGTGACCCAAAGGAGCACGGAAGGCTAGAAGGGCTGTGGCATTGAAGGTTGCATTTTGGGTTTCCCCCAAGCAGCGAAATCTTACTTCCAGGTTTCTGATCATTTGAGAGCCCTGCAAATCTGGTAGGGACTTGAAGGTGGCGAAAAGAGAGAGAACAGCTCAGATCCCTGCTGTTCTAATTGCCGAGCCGATGAGATCTTGAGGCCCCTGCTGCACATGCAGAATAATCCACTTTCAATCCACTTTCATAACTGTTTGCAAGTGGATTTTGCTATTTCGCACAGCTGCAAAGTGCATTGGAAAATGGATTGAAAGTGCATTGGAAAATGGATTGAAAGTGCATTATTCTGCATGTGCGGAAGGAGCCCTTCTCAGTAGTCTGTGACTTTGTTGGTACTGGGAAGTCTTGAGTTTAAGTGCCAGTTTGGCCCTGGATCTTAGGCCCGGCTCCGTTGTAACACGGGAACTTCCTCAGTGCAGACGCAGTAGAGTGGGCAACTCACTTGCAATTGTGGCTGATCTTCAGTTGCCATCTCCTGGACTTCTAGCTTTCCTCTGTTTCCAGAAATGGTTTCTGTGCCAGGGGTAAGAGGCAGCCTCTGGGCTCTTCACGCATTATGCCAATCCCAGCTTTGCCTTGCAATTTACAGAGGGCGTCAGCTTGGAGCAAGAATTACTGTTGCCAACTCCAGGTTGGAAAATCCCTGGAGCCTGAGGGCAGAACTCAGCTGGGATGTGACACTTTAGAGTAAGGGTCTCCAACCTATGGTCCTCCAGATGCCCACGGACTACACACTGAGTCAGCAGTGTGATGCGGCGACCGAGAAAGCCAATGCGATTCTGGGCTGAATCAACAGGAGTATCGTGTCTAGAAGATTGAGGGATGTGATTGTACCTCTCTATTCTGCATTGGTTAGACCTCACCTGGAATATTGTGCACAATTCAAGGAGGATATTGACAAGCTGGAATGGGTGCAGAGGAGGGCAGCCAAAATGGTAAAAGGTCTGGAACCCATACCCCCTACAAGGAGAGACTTGGGGAACTGGGCATGTTTAGTTTGGTGAAGAGAAGGTTAAGAGGTGACCCAATAGCCGTGTTTAGATATTTGAAGGGATATCATGTTGGTGAGGGAGCAAGCTTATTTCCTGCTACTCCAGACACTAGGACGAGGAGTAATGGGTTCAAGGGGAAGGAAAAGAGATTCCACCTGAACGTCAGGAAAAACTTTCCATCAGTACGGACTGTTCAACAGTGGAACGCACTCCCTCGGAGTGTGGTGGAGTCTCCTCCTTTGGAGGTTTTTAAAAGAGAGGCTGGATGGCCATCTGTCAGGAGTGCTTTGATTGTGTGTTCCTGCATTGCAGGGGGTTGGACTTGATGGCCCTTGGGGTCTCTTCCAACTCTACAATTCTATGGTTTCCATCAGCCCTGCCAATTGCTGCCATGCTGGCAGGGGCTGATGGGAATCGTAGTCCATGAACTCTGGAGGGCCATAGGTTGAAAACCCCTGCCTACCATTTTTTCTCCAAGAGTACTAATGTCTGAAAATCAGTTGTAATTCTGCAGGTTTCCAACACGGGCATGACCTTCACTCTACCTCCAGGCCAGGAAAGGAACAGGGGTGTGCAGTTTGGCTCTTTGTAACTGGTAGGTGGTGCAGAGCCTCTGTTATCAGCCAGGCTCGGCGTAAATATTTGGAGCCAGGCGCCTTGCGGCTTTTGCCTGGTCAATAGACCAGCGCCTCCTTCTTCCAGTCCTTTTGTTCGGCTGCTGGTCGTCTCTCTGCCCGGGACGTCGAGAACCAGATCTGAGCGTGGCTGCCCGTATCCCTTATCCGAGCCCCGCCGATTGCAAGGATGCAAACACGTTTACCTCATACGTGCCGCTCGGTTTTGCTCTGCACCTCAAACAGGAAGGGGGTAATTCCTGTGCTGGCCCTTCTCCAAAGCTCGACAAGGGGAACTGCGGCCCAGCCTTCGGCTTCCTCGCAGCCTTGAGGCAGTTTGCCTTTTATAATGACTCCCGCCACTCCGTTCCCGCCCCGCCAACCCGGCAGTACTGCAAACTGCTCGCTGCCTCGGCAGTAAATAGCCATAAAACTGAATTGCTGCTCAAATGAATTTACAGCAGAGTCCTTCCCGCTCCTTTCTAAACTTCCTGGCCTTTTGAACGTTTCTGGCTCCTCTTTCATCTCCTGAAGGGGAGATTCGAATTGGCGGCCTGTTCCACAGGAGGTTGGGAATCCTTCTTGGGGGAGGGGAGGGGAGGGGGAGGGGTGGTGCTCTCCCCTCCATCATGGGGAGGCCCAGTGTAGTGTAGTGCTGAAGGGCAGAGGAACTCTAATCTGGAGGACCAAGTTTGATTCCCCACTCCTCCACCTGAGTGGCAGAGGCTTATCTGGGGAACCAGATGTGTTTCCGCACTCCTACATTGCTGCTGGGTGACCTTGGGCTAGTCACGGTTCTCTCTGAACTCTCTCAGCCCCACCTGCCTCACAAGGTGTCTGTTGTGGGGAGAGGAGGGGAAAGAGAGCTTGTAGGCCACCTTGAGTTTCCTTACAGGAGAGAAAGGTGGGGCATGAATCCAAACTCTTCTTCGCCAAACCAGAGACATCCTCTGTCTTCACTAGCATCACGAGAGATGTTTTAGTTGACATCAAGTACTTCAATGCTATAAACATGCAGTACTAGAATACGTTTACAGACATCTGTGTATGTGAGATGGCTGCGGGTACCTGTTACCTTGAACATGTTCTGTGGGGACCACGCTTTGATAACAGTTTCACCCAAGAGAGGAACTTTGCAGGAACGGATGATTGTGATAAATTCACGCTCAGGCTCAAACACAGTGGGTTGGTATAACTATAAATCTCCATTTCATTGTCACCATCTCCCTCCTCCTCTCCCTCCTCCTCCTCCTCCCTCCTCCTCCTCCTCCTCCTCCTCCTCCTCCTCCTCCTCCTCCTCCTCCTCTCCTCCTCCTCCTCCTCCTCCTCCTCCTCCTCCCTCTCCTCCTCCTCCTCCTCCTCCTCCTCCTCCTCCCCCTCCTCCTCCTCCTCCTCCTCCTCCCCCTCCTCCTCCTCCTCCTCCCCCTCCCCCTCCCCCCCCTCCCCCTCCTCCTCCTCCTCCTCCTCCTCCTCCTCCTCCCCCTCCTCCTCCTCCTCCCCCTCCTCCTCCTCCTCCTCCTCCCCCTCCTCCTCCTCCTCCTCCTCCTCCTCCTCCTCCACCTCCTCCTCCTCCTCCTCCTCCTCCTCCTCCTCCACCTCCTCCTCCTCCTCCTCCCCCACCTCCTCCTCCTCCTCCTCCTCCTCCTCCTCCTCCTCCTCCTCCTCCTCCTCCTCCTCCTCCTCCTCCACCTCCTCCTCCTCCTCCTCCTCCTCCTCCTCCACCTCCTCCTCCTCCTCCTCCTCCTCCTCCTCCTCCTCCTCCTCCTCCTCCTCCTCCTCCTCCTCCTCCACCTCCTCCTCCTCCACCTCCTCCTCCTCCTCCTCCTCCTCCTCCTCCACCACCTCCTCCTCCTCCTCCTCCTCCTCCTCCTCCTCCTCCACCTCCTGCTGGGTGATCTTGGCTAGTCACAGTTCTCTCCTCAGCCCTCATCCTCCTCCTCCTCCTCCCCCTCCCTCCACTTCCCTCCTCCTCCTCCTCCTCCTCCTCTTCCTCCTCCCCCCTCTTCCTCTTCCCCCACCCCCTCCTCCTCCACCTCCTCCGCCTCCTCCTCCCTCTCCTCCTCCTCCTCCCCCTCCTCCTCCTCCTCCTCCTCCTCCTCCTCCTCCTCCTCCTCCTCCTCCACCTCCTCCTCCTCCTCCTCCTCCTCCTCCTCCTCCTCCTCCTCCTCCTCCTCCTCCTCCTCCTCCTCCTCCTCCTCCCTCTTCCTGAAGGCCTGAAGCTGAATATTCTGTTCAAACACAAATACTGTAGAATTCTGGTGTGTATCGCTCCAGAAGAAATGGAACAAAACATGTAATCTAAGTAAAGGCATGTTGGAATGGTTTGCTAACTATGGGGAAACTAAAGCTTAAAGGGGAAATAACAAAAGCCTCTGTGGGGGCATGACAACCATTACCTTTGCGCATGGTATTTTTAACATGGCTTCCCCCCAGACTTTTGATAGCTGAAGCAGACTTGTTTTTTCTGAATGAAATCTGAAGGTACATTTCACTCCTAACACAGAATAGATTTTGGGCAGAGAGCCTGAGAACCAACTGATCTCCCCCACGTTTCTTGTCTGGGTGATTGGAAGATGAGCCCAGAGCATCGGCACGTGCAGAGAAGCGACGGGGAGACTCTGGCGAGAGCAGGCAATTCATCTCGATCGCCGTGCCGGGAGTGATTGAGCGGCCTGAACTCCTCCAATGCAGAGAGTAGAATTATTGCCTCTTTGTAGTGGCTGGAAAGAAGCAAGGTCGGAACAATGAATCATGCAGACAGCGGCGGGGCGCCTTATCTGTGGTTGAGCACAGGGCGAGCAGAAAACTTCTGGGAAACAGGCGCAGCTCAGCGGGAGAACAGATGTTTTCTGTGCACCGGCTCTCACAGGCAGCCCTCCACCTCAGGTCAAAGGTCTTCCAGCAGCAGGGGCTGTGGGGAGACCTTTCTCGGCCCGTGGTGCTGAGAGAGACCCGGCCAGTCAGCACGGACAAGAAGAACTCCAGGGACCAGTTGGTGTGATTCCGTAGCAGGGAGCTTCAACAGTCCATACATGTGCTCCTACGTCTTCAATAACGTGATTAATTTCTTTGTCGCATTAGCACTTCTAATTCTCTCCTGGCATGTTCCTTGGACGGCTGCCTCCGCTCTTGTAATTTTCTTTTCCGAGGGCTGGCCCGGCCCTTGAAGGCTGCCATATGGATGCAGTTTCGAGTCGGGTCATGTGGAGGCTGTTAACATGGGATGCATTTTTTTTTCCTACACTTTTTCATTTTTTCATTTTTTTATTTTTTTTTGCCCAGAAGCTGATCTTGAGGACCGGGCGACATTCTCCCCGCCCTCCGTCCCGAAGCACGCGAAACTCCCTTCCTCTTTAACTGTTTGCAGGAACGTCGGTGGGGGGGGGGAGCCCTGCCCTTTCCACGTGGTGGGAGGCATTGCGCAGCAGTGATTCGAAACAGCGCTGCACGTAATGGAGCTGACATAAGAACATAAGAACATAAGAAAGAGGTTGCTGGATCAGACCAGAGTCCATCTAGTCCAGCACTCTGCTACTTGCAGTGGCCCACCAGGTGCCTTTGGGAGCTCACGTGCAGGAGGTGAAAGCAATGGCCTTAAGAACATAAGAACTAGCCTGCTGGATCAGACCAGAGTCCATCTAGTCCAGCACTCTGCTACTCGCAGTGGCCCACCAGGTGCCTTTGGGAGCTCACAGGCAGGAGGTGAAAGCAACGGCCTTAAGAACATAAGAAAAAGCCTGCTGGATCAGACCAGAGTCCATCTAGTCCAGCTCTCTGCTACTCGCAGTGGCCCATCAGGTTGCCTTTAAGACTCACAGGCAGAGGTGAAAGCAATGTGCCAGAACGCCAAAGAAAGGAAGCCTGCTGGATCAGACCAGAGTCCATCTAGTCCAGCACTCTGCTACTCGCAGTGGCCCACCAGGTGCCTTTGGGAGCTCACAGGCAGGAGGTGAAAGCAATGGCCTTAAGAACATAAGAAAGAGCCTGCTGGATCAGACCAGAGTCCATCTAGTCCAGCACTCTGCTACTCGCAGTGGCCCACCAGGTGCCTTTGGGAGCTCACAGGCAGGAGGTGAAAGCAATGGCCTTAAGAACATAAGAAAGAGCCTGCTGGATCAGACCAGAGTCCATCTAGTCCAGCACTCTGCTACTCGCAGTGGCCCACCAGGTGCCTTTGGGGGCTACCACTGCTCCTCTACCACTCCTACCACTTCTCTACCACCAGGTGCCTTTGGGAGCTACCACTGCTCCTCTTCTCTGCTTCTCTGGCATGTATTTTTTCTCTGTGATAGCAAAGCAAGGAGGAGAATCGCAGAATCATAGAGTTGGAAGAGACCCCAAGGGCCATCCAACCCCCTGCAGTGCAGGAACACACAATCAAAGCACTCCTGACAGATCCAGCCTCTCCTTAAAAACCTCCAAAGGAGAAGACTCCACCACACTCCGAGGTAGTGCATTCCACTATCGGACAGCCCTGACTGTCAGGAAGTTTTTCCTGATGTTTAGGTGGAATCTCTTTTCCTTCCCCTTGAACCCATGACTCCTGGTCCCAGTCTCTGAAGCAGCTGAAAACAAGCTTGCTCCCTCACCAACATGACATCTCTTCAGATATCTAAACAGGACTATCATGTCACCTCTTAACCTTCTCTTCACCAAACTAAACGTTCCCAGCTCCCTAAGTCTCTCCTTGTAGGGCAGCGGTTCTCAACCTAGGGGTCGCGACCCCTTTGGGGGTCGAACGCCCCTTTCACAGGGGTCGCCTAAGACTCTCTGCATCAGTGTTCTCCATCTGTAAAATGGATAAATGTTAGGGTTGGAGGTCACCACAACATGAGGAACTGTATTAAAGGGTCGCGACATTAGGAAGGTTGAGAACCACTGTTGTAGGGCATGGATTTCAGACCGTTGACCTTTTTGGTTGCCCTCCTCTGGACCCGTTCCAGCTTGTCAATATCCTTCTTGGATTGTGGTTCGCAGAACTGTACACAATATTCCAGGTGAGGTCTAACCAATGCATAATAGAGAGGGACTATTACATCCCTCGATCTAGACACTATACTCCTATTGATGCAGCCCAGAATCACATTGGCTTTCTTGGCCGCCGCATCACACTGCTGACTCATGTTGAGTTTGTGGTCTACTAAGACTCCCAGATCCCTATTGCAAGTAGTGCTGTCAAGCCAGGTGTCACCCATCCTATATCTGTGCATTTCATTTTTTTTCTGCTTTAAAAGGGTCTACTGTCCCAGTGGAACTTGATCGGACAAAGTCCTTTCCTTCATCTCTTCCCCTATGATGTGGAAGAAGGTTTATAACTGCATGGGCAGCATGGCACAGTGGTAAAGAGCCCCCGACTCTAGTCTGGAGAGCCGAGTTTGATTCCCTGCTCTTCCACATGAGTGGCAGACTCTAATCTGCTAGACCAGGTTTGTTTCCCTGTTCCTACACATGAAGCCTGCTGGGTGACCTTGGGCTAGTCACAGTTCTCTGTAATATTTGGTCATTGACCATAAATAAAGACGTTGTTGACGGCGGCGGCAGCAGCCTCGTCGTTGGCCTCGTCGTTGGCCTCATCGTCTCCTCCTCCTCCTCCTCCTCCTCCTCCTCCTCCTCCTCCTCCTCTGTACTTGAAAAGTATATTTTTCAGACAGAAAAGTGAAATGTGCCTCCAATTTTCGTGCCGTGGGAAGAAAAAACATATATATATATATATATCATGCCTTTGCTATGAGACCTTTTGAAAATACCAATTTGGTCATTCCAGTTACTGCATTTCCCGCCCCAAAATATCATTTTGTCGCAGGCTTCACAATTTGAGCGAATTATCCACCGCTGAGCATCACACGGACAGCTGTCTCTGCTCTGTGGTTAGAAAGGTTTGCACAAACGAATCCAGCAAGCGAGCGTATACGGAGCTGCAGACGCATTCCTTAAAAAAACCACTTCTGCTTTCGATTGCGATGAAAGCCCCGTTGGCGGCCAAACCCAGGAAGTACAAACACAGAGCCGGCGCATTTGATGTGTTATCTTCTTTGGCACTGATATGATTTATTTAACATTTACATGGCATCAAGGTTCTCTGCCTCCCGCCCTTCTCTGCAAAGAGAGAGCAGAATCCCACGCACTTCAACAATAAAGTCACAACGCACAATGCCACTTTTTTTCGGAGGAAAGGAAGCAAAGAAGGCGCTCCCAAACGTGTGTCAAGTTTAATGGCCCCGCCAGATGCAACACTTGTGTGGTTGAAAAGAAAAAAACGAGTTAGACAGAGGCAGTGTCCTTTTGTATGAAGAAGAAGAAGAAGAAGAAGAAGAGGAGGAGGAGGAGGAGGAGGAGGAGGAGTTTGGATTTATATCCCCCCTCTCTCTCCTGCAGGAGACTCAAAGGGGCTTCCAATCTCCTTGCCCTTCCCCCCTCACAACAAACACCCTTTGAGGTAGGTGAGGCTGAGAGAGTTCCGAGAAGCTGTGACTAGCCCAAGGTCACCCAGCTGGCGTGTGTGGGAGTGCACAGGCTAATCTGAATTCCCCAGAGAAGCCTCCACAGCTCAGGCGGCAGAGCTGGGAATCAAACCCGGTTCCTCCAGATTAGATACACGAGCTCTTAACCTCCTACGCCACTGCTGCTCCCTAGAACTAGAAGAAGAATAGTTGGGTTTTATGTCCCGCTTTTCTCTACCCTTAAAGCATAGGTGTCAAACTCGCGGCCCTCCAGATGTTATGGACTACAGTTCCCATCATCTCCTGCCAGCATCCTACTGGCAGGGGATGATGGGAACTGTAGTCCATAACATCTGGAGGGCCGTGAGTTTGACACCTAGGCAAGGCTTGAAGAGTCTCAAAGCAACTTACAATTGCCTTCCCTTCCCCACAACAGAGCAGGAGGAGGGGGAGCTTGGATTTATACATCACTTTTCTCAAGATGGTTTACAAGCTCCTTTCCCTTCCTTTCCCCACAACAGACACCTTGTGATGTAGGTGGGGCTGAGAGAGTTCAGAGAGAAGTGTGACTAGCCCAAGGTCACCCAGCAGGAATTTAGAGCCCTTCGGGGGTTGGTATAAGTTGAAAAAAATAAAAAAAATAAAAAATAAAAGTTCAGAAACACATCTGGTTCACCAGATAAGCATCTGCCACCCAGATGGAGGAGTGGGGAATCAAACCCAGTTCTCCAGATTAGCATTCACCTCCTCTTAACCACTTCACCACCCTGGTTCTCAGGTAGTTGGGCTGAGAGATGGTCTAAGAGATTCGGAGAGAATGCTGATGAATGGAGTCCGCTGCTCTGAATTTTTGCTTGAGTCACTGTTCTTACAGATTGGAAAGAAACAAGCACAGAGCATTGAATCATATAGAGGTGCAGCAGCTGCCCTCATTTGAGGCTATGTGATTCTGCAAGGTGTCTGGATCAACTGGATGCTGCAAGCGCAGTTGTGACACAGGTGGGTAATTTTAGAAGAAGGAAAGGCTAGAGCAATAAATCATCGTGGGGTGGGGCAGTCTTCCTCTTCTGTAGGTGGGTTGTTTGGGCTCACAAGAATTGCATAATTATTTGTGTTAGGTTCCTCATATCACACCAGTTGTTATCTCGTGGTACATAAATGCATCCCAGCATAGTTTGGGAATTGCCAAGTAACATGGTTTCATAGCTTTGCTGACTTGAAAGCTGAGTAGGGAATTTGTAAGTCCTGTACAATAGGCACAAAGAGACAGTGGCCCTCTTCTGACCTGCTATCTAAAATGTTACTAAGGTAAGGGGAAAAATACCTGAGAGCCGAGCTTTGAAAAAGTAGCGTTGCCAACCTTTGCTCGGGGCCTGGAGCAGTCCGAGAATTACAGCTGATCTCAGACTGCGAAGTTGGATTGCAGTCAGATCCAGAATCTGGAACTTGAAAAGGAATCGCACAGAGGGTAACTTTGGACCCAGTGTTCCAACGTGACTTTCCTCTCCCATAGCTTTGGTGAGAATTAAAAAGGAACAATCCAGGAAGCAAGAGAGGAAGACATTCGGGAGCAAAGAGGGAATTTTATGTCCCTCGCCAGCTTGGTGTACTGGTTAAGAGTGGCGGACTCTAATGAAGAACCAGATTTGATTCTCCACTCCTCCATGTGAGCAGCAGATTCTAATCTGGTAAACTAGGACTGTTTCCCCGCTCCTCCACATGAAGCCTGCTGGGTGACCTTGGACCAGCTACAGCTCTCTCCAAACTCTCTCAACCCCAAAAGAACATAAGAACATGAGAAAGAGCCTGCTGGATCAGACCGGAGTCCATCTAGTCCAGCACTCTGCTACTCGCAGTGGCCCACCAGGTGCCTTTGGGAGCTCACCTGCAGGAGGTGAAAGCAATGGTCTTCTGCTGCTGCTGCTCCCGAGCACCTGGTCTGCTAAGGCATTTGCAACCTCAGATCAAGGAGGATCAAGATTGGTAGCCAGAGATCGACTTCTCCATAAATCTGTCCAGGCCCTTTTTAAAGCTATCCAGGGGGCTTTCCCCACTGAGTTGAACTGGTTTCTACCTAGGTTCGCCTCAGTGAATCCCCACTGCCACCGAGCTCAACATTGTTTTGTCTCAGCCCCCCCCCCCCTCAGAACTGCGACACCCTTGTCGCAGTTATGAACTACACTTCTCTGCTGGAACAATGTCGATACCGCTTCGAAGTGGGGAAGTATCGAAATGACACCTCATCCGTTCAACCAATCACGAGCCGCTTTTGTGGCATGCGCAGAACGGGAGAATCATGGCGGGCAGAAAGCGCATGTAACTGTAAACTGTAAAAACTGTTTAAAAAAGAACGCTCCTGTTTCCCGCCGTAACACAAGCGCCAATCACAATCGAGGAGCAAAACAGGCACCAAGATGATCCCGCCCACTTAGCTCAGTTCCAGGGGGCCAACTCAGTTGCTGTGTGGACAGCCTGGAATCGCCTTCCACTGAAGGGAACTGAGTCGACCTTAGCTATCTTCTGTAGTGGGGAAAGCCCCCAGGTTAGTGGCCATCACCACCTCCTGTGGCAGCATATTCCAAACACCGATCACGCATTACGTGAAGAAATGTTTCCTTTTATTAGTCCTAATTCTTCCCTCCCAGCATTTTTAGTGTATGCCCCCTCAAGGTGTCTGTTGCAGGGAGAGGAAGGGAAGGAGTTTGTAAGCTGTTTGGAGACTCCTTAAAAGGCCAAGAAAAACGGAATATAAAACCCAACTCTTCTTCTTCTTCTGTATCCGGAATGCGGGTACGGCGGAGCGAGATTGATTATCTTCCCGAATACCCTGTGTTTCTTCATCCACCTGACTCCGGCTTCATCAACTTTTAAAGAAACTCTGCAAAATGTTTTCAATCCGGCTTGGGCTAAGGCTGGAAGTCTTTGATCTCTGTGGCTTCCCTCCCTGCCCCTATTAACCCTCCCGGCCCTTTTACGAGCTAATTGTTCATTATGCTTTTTTGCCCGGCTCCCACGCCCGCCAGCCATTGGGTCTTGATAGCCGGTTCTTGGAAGAGAATCCGCTTTTGGGAAATCCCGGCATTTCCTCCTGACCCCCCTCTAATGAGTGTTCCGAACAAGCGGATAAAATCCCCGTCAAGCAAACGGGCCATCCAGCCTGTTTTGGCCAGGGGGTAGATGCTACCAGTGACAGCGCAATCGAGTAATTTATTCCCCGTTGTCCTCTTGTCAGGTTTTGTTGGTGGGGTTTTGTGGCACTTTTTTGCAAAGAGGGAATACAAGTCCGGGCTACCTGTCTTCCTTACCTGTTACGTCTAATCCTTAATGAATCGTTGGCCGCTTCCCAGCACTCAAACCGGTTTCATTAATGTTTAGACTGCATTAAGCTAGCGCCGGACGCATAATGTGGTCTCTGTCCAGAGGGCTTACAGTCTTCATCCGGTACACAAGATCCGAGCGGAGGGATGAATCATTGACCTATCGTATGCGGCGTGTAGGCTTCTGGGTAGACACAGAACAGTCGCTGCCTTGACTAGGATTCGGTGGTTCTTGTCAGAATCAAATGCAGCCAAAGTAACCCTCCCCCTGTTGATTTACTTAGCACAATACACAACCAAGCAAATGTTTGTTTGATTGTTTGTCAGCGGCCCCTTCCACACATGCAGAATAAGGCACTTTCAATCCACTTTGACAATTGTTTGCAAGTGGATTCTGCTATTCTGCACAGTAAAATCCAGCTGCAAAGTGGATTGAAAGTGCATTATTCGGCATGTGCGGAAGGGGCCACAGAACAGTCACTGCCTTTAGGATTCTGCGGTTATTGTCAGAATCAAATGAAACTAAAGTAAACTACACAACACCCCCTCCCAATTGATTTACTTAGCACAATACACAACCAAGCAAATGTTTGTTTGATTGTTTGTCACGCCCTTCCACACATGCAGAATAAGGCACTTTCAATCCACTTGGCAATTGTTTGCAAGTGGGATTCTGCTATTTCTACTGTGTAAAATCCAGCTGCAAAGTGGGATTGAAAGTGCATTATTTGGCATATGAAGGCCGCAGAACAATCACTTTCCTTTTTTAGGATTCTGCGGTTATTGTCAGAATCAAATGAAACTAAAGTAAACTACACAACACCCCCTCCCAATTGATTTACTTAGCACAATACACAACCAAGCAAATGTTTGTTTGATTGTTTGTCAGCGGCCCCTTCCACACATGCAGAATAAGGCACTTTCAACCCACTTTGACAATTGTTTGCAAGTGGATTCTGCTATTCTGCACAGTAAAATCCAGCTGCAAAGTGGATTGAAAGTGCATTATTTGGCATGTGCGGAAGGGGCCGCAGAACAGTCACTGCCTTTAGGATTCTGCGGTTATTGTCAGAATCAAATGAAACTAAAGTAAACTACACAACACCCCCTCTCCCCACCGATTTACTTAGCACAAATACAATAACCAAGCAAATGTTTGTTTGATTGTTGTCAGCGCCCTTCCACACATGCAGAATAAGGCACTTTCAATCCACTTTGACAATTGTTTGTGCGGGATTCTGCTATTCTGCACAGTAAAATCCAGCTGCAAAGTGGATTGAAAGTGCATTATTTGGCATGTGCGGAAGGGGCCGCAGAACAGTCACTGCCTTTAGGATTCTGCGGTTATTGTCAGAATCAAATGAAACTAAAGTAAACTACACAACACCCCCTCCCAATTGATTTACTTAGCACAATACACAACCAAGCAAATGTTTGTTTGATTGTTTGTCAGCGGCCCCTTCCACACATGCAGAATAAGGCACTTTCAACCCACTTTGACAATTGTTTGCAAGTGGATTCTGCTATTCTGCACAGTAAAATCCAGCTGCAAAGTGGATTGAAAGTGCATTATCTGGCATGTCGCGAAGGGGTCAAAGAGAACAGTCACTGCCTTGTGATTCTGGCGGTTATTGTCAGAATCAAATGAAACTAAAAGTAAACTACACAACACCCTCCCAATTGATTTTTATAGCACAATACACAACCAAGCAAATGTTTGTTTCGATTGTTTGTCAGCGCCCCTTCTTCCACACACATGCAGAATAAGGCACTTTCAATCCGCTTTGACAAATTGTTTGCGGGTGATTCCGGGTTATTCTGCACAGTAAAAATCCAGCTGCAAAGTGGATTGAAAGTGCATTATTTGGCATGAAGGTCAGCAGAACAGTCACTGCCTTTAGGATTCTGCGGTTATTGTCAGAATCAAATGAAACTAAAGTAAACTACACAACACCCCCTCCCAATTGATTTACTTAGCACAATACACAACCAAGCAAATGTTTGTTTGATTGTTTGTCAGCGGCCCCTTCCACACATGCAGAATAAGGCACTTTCAATCCACTTTGACAATTGTTTGCAAGTGGATTCTGCTATTCTGCACAGTAAAATCCAGCTGCAAAGTGGATTGAAAGTGCATTATTTGGCATGTGCGGAAGGGGCCGCAGAACAGTCACTGCCTTTAGGATTCTGCGGTTATTGTCAGAATCAAATGAAACTAAAGTAAACTACACAACACCCCCTCCCAATTGATTTACTTAGCACAATACACAACCAAGCAAATGTTTGTTTGTTTGTTTGTTTGTTTGTTTGTTTGTTTGTTTTCTAAGCCACTCTTCCCCATACAGGGTAGCATACAGCATCCATCAAACCGCAGTAGACCGACGTGAAAACATTTGTATTAAAATATTCGTATCTATATCTGGCGCTGATTAATTCCGATAAGGGATAATGGTTAAAATCTAACTACACCCCATAAAAGCCACATTCATACAGATATTTTAAAAAGGAACAGAAAGAGAAAAGGAGGAAGAGGGGAGGGGAAAGGATATTGTCGTTGTTCTCAGCCACAGGCCTGGTAGAACAGATCTGTCTTATAGCTCTGTGAAAGTGAAATAAGTCTTACCAGCCCCAGGTCTCGCCAGCATGGTGTAGTGGTTAAAAGCAGGTGCACTCTAATTTGGAGAACCGGGTTTGATTCCCCACTCTGCCACTTGAGCTGTGGAGCCTTATCTGGTGAACTAGATTAGCCTGTGCACTCCAACACATGCCAGCTGGGTGATCTTGGGCTAGTCACAGTGCTTTGGAGCTCTCTCAGCCCCACCCACCTCACAGGGTGTTTGTTGTTGCGGGGAGGGTAAGGGGAAGGAGTTTGTCAGCCCCTTTGAGTCTCCTTACAGGAGAGAAAGGGGGGGGGGTTAAATCCAAACTCTTCTTCTTCTTCTAAACAGCCCAGTTTGTTTACATTCAGCTGAATCAGGTGGTTTTTTAAAATTATTGTTACACAGAGCAGGGAAGAGCCACGATGCTTTAGAGACCACAAAAGGCAATGCGAGCTGCAAGGTGCTTACAGACTGAAATAGCTTTTGGGGGTGGAGCCTGGGGAGGGTGTAGCTTGAGGAGGGGAGGAGCCTCAACAGTATAGTGCCGTAAAGTCCACCCTCTAAAGCAGCCATTTTCCCCATGGGGACTGAACTCGGTTATTGTGATAATGTGAAATCTCCAAGTTGTGCTTGGAGGTTGACGAGCCGACTTGGTCCTTATAGGGCAGTGGTGGATAACCTTTTCGAGACCGAGTGCCCAAATTACAACCCAAAACCCACTTATTTATCGCAAAGTGCCAACACGGCAATTTAACCTGAATACTGAGGTTTTAGTTTAGAAAAAGCGGTTGGCTCCAAGAGTAAGCTTGGTGGTAGTTGGTGGCTTTGCTTTGAAGCAACCGTGCAACTGTTCCAACGGGTGAATCACGACCCTAGGAGGGTTTACTCAGAAGCAAGCCCCATTGCCAGCAACCGAGCTTACTCCCAGGTAAAGGATCACACTTTAGTTCTTTGCATGAAAATCAGTGAGGTTTAACACCTCTTAGCAGGGTTACCTACAGTGCTTCCCCCAAACTTGGTCTTAGGTTTAATGCTAATATTTGAGCCCAGCGGCCCAGGCCAGCCTAGATGTGGGGGGGGGGAGGGTGACTGTTTGCGTGTGCCCACAGAGAGGGCTCTGAGCGCCACCTCTGGCACCCGTGCCATAGGTTCGTCACCACTGCTATAGGGAAGAGAAATGGAGGGTTTGGGCCAAAGTTGTCACAAGTTTTTCCGTGGGCATGGCTCTTCAGGAAATCAGATCACCTGATAAATATTATCCCATTAGCCCTCTATTAAAGGGGCAGGGCCTTTTTCTCGAGCACAGTGGGCAACCCCTTTTCATAATTTAGAGGCCGTGTTAGACTCGCTCAGTATGAAAAAGAAAAATGTGTATTTGGTATGGATGAATCTGGGCTCCTTAATGAGGGGGCTGACTCCTAGATCCAAAGAAATTTCTCCAAGACCTGCTCTAGATCTCTGCCTTCTTATTCTCCCCGGGGGTGGCCAGATGAAATACTTAGGAGGATAACATAATAAAAAAAGCGATGCAGTAGAGCCGTGATCAAATCTGAGAGAAGCAAAGAGACCAGGCAGCAAAGATAAAAATAAAAGGAAGGATGAAACGGGTGGAGATTCTAGGTTTGGTTTTGAGTGATGTTTTAGGACTTCAGAGAGGAAGCTCTGATCCCGGTATGTGTTTTCATCTAGCCTTTTCATGGACTTTTCCAGAGATCAGAGGCAGCCGTCTCACCCGTGGGGATATGACAAATTTCCTCTGCATCTCCAGTGATCCCGTCATCTTTTTGGGCAAAAATCATCATGACCTATATATCTTTCAACAAAGTATTCTTCCTATCTTTCGTTTCCAACCACCAGACCTTGTCAGTCGCCCATCCTGTCTCTCCATTCAGGGAAAAGATTCGAGGTTATCACTTCATATGAGTGATTTGCAGCGCCTTCATCTTTATGTATAGCCAAGAGATGCCACCACTAGCTTGGTACAGAGACTGACTGAGCGTTGGAGGTAGAGTTGCCAGTGGGTTCTGCTATTTTGCCCAGTAAAATCCAGCTGCAAAGTGGATTGAAAGTGGATTGAAAGTGCATTATTCGGCATGTGCGGAAGGGGCCACAGAACAGTCACTGCCTTTAGGATTCTGCGGTTATTGTCAGAATCAAATGAAACTAAAGTAAACCACACAACACCCCTCCCGGTTGATTTACTTAGCACAATACGCAACCAAACAAATGTTTGTTTGTTCGTTTGTTTTCCAAGCCAGTCGTCCATCCTGTCTCTCCATTCAGGGAAAAGATTCAAGGTTGGGGTGCTGTGTGGTTTCCGGGCTGTATGGCCGTGTTCTAGCAGCATTCTCTCCTGACGTTTCGCCTGCAGCTGTGGCTGGCATCTTCAGAGGATCTGATGTAGGAAAGGAAAGCAAGTGGAGTATATATACTGTGAGGTCAAGAGGTGAGGCCATCTGAATAGAAGTAGCTTGGCAAGTGAGTAACAATGAAGTCTGTAACATGTGAGTCACAATTGACCTTGCTATCTTCACCCTCCACACGCACACACATCTAGGCTGGCCTGGGCCACTGAGCACGACGTGCGCGCACCGCAGTGAGGAGGGAGGACTCGGCTGGCAGGCCTGGTGCCTGTGCTCCGGGTGGCTGCTGCCCGGGGGGGGGGGGCACAGAGGAGGCTGAGATGCTGGAGAGACACAGAGCGGTGCATGTGGGACTTGCTGGAGGCTAGAGCAGGCTGGCCCCTGCTCGAGCGGGTGGGGCGGAGGAAGAGGGAAGCAACCGGATTTTTCTAAACTAAAACCTCAGCATTCAATTTAAATTGCCATGTTGGCACTTTGCAATAAATAAGTGGGGTTTGGGTTGCCGTTTGGGCACTCGGTCTCAAAAAGGTTCGCCATCACTGGTATAGACCCAGGGGGGGGGGGAGAGGAGAGGGGTGATTTTCCACACACACACCCGTGACTAAATGGCCAAAGACTGGGGACATTTGACTCCATATGTCCCCCTGTGTGGTACGCCCCTACCCCATAGACAACTACATAACGGGGTAGAGAGCAAGGGTTGGGCAGAATGCTTATGCTTGGCAGCCAGCGGTAGAGTGGGGGTCTGGGAGGATCAGCCATAGCTTCTGGAAAAACCTGGAACTGACGTCGTGGCTTTCTAGGAGCCTTCAGCAATTCCCGTGCAAAACTGATGCAAGGATTTTCCTGGTTCTAGTATCGTGAGAGAGAAAAATTTCTCTCTGTCAACATTTTCTACCCCATGCATAATTTTATAGACTGCAATCATATCCCCCCTCAGACGTCTCCTCTCCAAACTAAAGAGTCCCAAACGCTGCAGCCTCTCCTCATAGGGAAGGTGCTCCAATCCTTCTGATCTGCGTTATAGCCTTATCACAGGACTTCCCTTTCCCCCAACATTTCATTTACTTTTAAAAAAATACTTTTTATTGAGAATATGCACATAGATAACAACCTATCAGGTCTTCTGCTACTGTCAAGGGGCTGGGGGGTGGGGGTTTACCTAATCTTTTAAACCTCTTATTTCACGCTTCCATCCTGCCGTTTGTCTTGCATTTTCAACGTCCGCGCACGACCGTGCGGCTCCTCTCGTTCTGTTTTTCACAGTTTCCAGTTCAAAACGTTTCTTTTCTGTAAATGGCTGCACTTTCTGGGCTGCCTCTCACCTCTGTACTTCAGTGGTTTTTTAAAAAATTTCCTTCGTGTTCAACCCGGCGTTTTGTTTGGTTTTCAAACTGAGCTCGTCTTTGTCCCTGTTCTTCCTTATTATTTAGCGGGCTGATATTTTGGCTCGTCGGAGGCCAAATTTCCTAGCACCGAACCCAGTCCCTGAGGCCTGAGTCAGATTAAGCCCTTCTCAATAATATACATGCAAAGAATGTTTTTCCGTGAGCGTGATATTAAGTGGGATGATTCAGGATCCTGCTTGGGTCTACTCAGTCGGATTTACTCCCTGGAGAGCGTTCTCGTACTGGAGTGTTGTGGGTTTTCCGGGCTGTATGGCCGTGTTCCAGTAGCGTTTTCTCCTGATGTCTCGCCTTCATCTGTGGCTGGATCCTCTGAAGATACCAGCCACTGATGCAGGCGAAACGTCAGGAGAAAACGCTACTGGAACATAGTCATACAGTCCGGAAACCACAGAACACTCCTGTGATTCCGGCTGTGAAAGACTTCGACAGTACATGGCATAGCAGTGGCGTAGTGGAGACAGTACATGGAGCAGCAGTGGCGTAGGAGGTTAAGAGCTTGTGTATCTAATCTGGAGGAACCGGGTTTGATTCCCAGCTCTGCCGCCTGAGCTGTGGAGGCTTATCTGGGGAATTCAGATTAGCCTGTACACTCCCACACATGCCAGCTGGGTGACCTTGGGCTAGTCACAGCTTCTCGGAGCTCTCTCAGCCCCACCCACCTCACAGGGTGTTTGTTGTAAGGGGGGAAGGGCAAGGAGATTGTCAGCCCCTTTGAGTCTCCTGCAGGAGAGAAAGGGGAGATATAAATCCAAACTCCTCTTCTTCTTCTTGTACATGTTCTCGTACTGTTTGGCAGGCCCATAGAGAGTGTAGGAAGCCAGGTACAGTCATCAACTGAAACATTGCAAGAGGTAAAAGCCAGGCCAGCTCTAATTTAGATCTGGCTTTGCCGGGAGTGAACTTAAAGCAACGTTTCTTGGACTGGACTTGAGTCCGCTAATGGGCACCAGCCGGGTAACGGGTCCGTCGACCATCTTCCAAATCTGAATTCCATTTTCTGGTTTCCGTCACCACACGCTTCTCAGATTTTCCCGATCTCGTTTTCTTTCCTCACTGGCCCCGTCAGGAAAAAAAGAAATCCACCGTGTGACTGAATTAGACTCTTTAGCCTAAGGGGTAATGCCTCCGTAAATCAAAAGCACCTTGGAAAAATAGCTGCTTAAAAACGAGAGGGGATACCTCATCCGAAGTTCAGGCTCTCGTCCACTCCATCTGTAAGCACTTACGGAAGACGGATGGGAGCGAGCGGCGGAGGTTCGGAAAGCACAGCGTTTGCCCGGCAAACCTGCGCCTTGAACGAAATTACAGGGTTGCCGCACGAAAGGATGTGATGGCTTTAATTTATCTCCAGGGTTCGCTGTCTCTGGTTCCCCCCAGGCCAAAGAGAAACAACCTGAAGAATTTGGAAGAGGCACTGCTTAGGTTTAAAATTGCTGACATGTCGGTTGGGAAGTTAGCAGGCAACCTGACCGAGAATACCCAGATATTTATTTGCGTCTAATCGGGAACCTGAGCCTAAAGAAATGATCTCGTCGCTGTTTTCGAAACAGTGCCGCTAAGGAAATACCCCGAATTCTGACTTCTGTAGGGACACCCCTCCCTGTCCGCGGGGGACCCCAAATTCGGCCAAACGTTCGTCGAAGGGATTGTTTGAGGTTTTGCCAAACTCTATATCCGCCCCTGCCAAGCATTTTGTGCGGTAACAACAAGTGACGTGCGTGAGTCACTTGTGTGCAATTTTCTAGGCTGAATTATTTCAGTTTCATTTTGTTTTTCCAGCTCCCACCCTTGGCCTGTGTTCGTTCAGGCGAGGCCCTGGTTTTGCAAGAGAAACCCTTCTTGCGACAGACCACCGAAGCCTCTGGGTGTAGACCGGGTCTCTTTTTACCCAGTCTGGGTTGGGCCGCTTCTTGGCAGTGAGAAGGGACTCCGGGAAAGCCCGGCTCACCGCAACATGTGGCATTTTTGTTTTGTTTTGTTTTGTTTTCTTTGGTGCTGTTTTTCCTTCCGCGATGACCTTGCTCAAAGAGACACCCTTCCCTGGTTTGATGCAATAGGGGCTGTGATTCAGAAGAGGAGCTGAGGTAAGACCCTAAGCCTGATGTGAACCCGGAATGAACCTTGGAATTCAAGGCGTGGTTTCTTCTGAACTAAAATCAGAGTGCACGGTTACTTTTTGAGCACATAGGTCAGAGAAGATCGGTGTCAGTGCCCTGGGCGTGCTGACTTCCAGCACAGGTGAACCCTGTTGTCTCTGGATCTCAGGAGTGGTTGAATCAAACATATCCAATGCTTGAGAACATTGTATTCTTCCGCATTAGAATGTGGTCCTGCACGAATATGATAATTATTCATTTTTATGCGCTGCCTTTGTCAAAACCAGCAGTGGCGTAGGAGCAGCAGTGGCGTAGGAGGTTAAGAGCTCATGTATCTAATCTGGAGGAACCGGGTTTGATTCCCCGCTCTGCCGCCTGAGCTGTGGAGGCTTATCTGGGGAATTCAGATTAGCCTGTACATCCCCACACACGCCAGCTGGGTGATCTTGGGCTAGTCACAGCTTCTCGGAGCTCTCTCAGCCCCACCTACCTCACAGGGTGTTTGTTGTGAGCGGGGAAGGGCAAGGAGATTGTCAGCCCCTTTGAGTCTCCTGCAGGAGAGAAAGGGGGGATATAAATCCAAACTCTTCTTCTTCTTCTTCTTCTTCTTCTTCTTCTTCTTCTTCTTCTTCTTCTTCTTCTTCTTCTTCTTCTTCTTCTTCTTCTTCTTTGTGCATTACTGAACATGGTACTTTGCTACAAGATCATTAATACTTCATTAAACGGCTATCGTCAAATTTCCAAACAGATGGGGGAGGGGAGAGGGCTAGGTAGAAGAAGAAGAGTTTGGATTTATATCCCACCTTTCTCTCATGTAAGGAGACTCAAGGTGGCTTACAACCTCCTTTCCCTTCCCCCCCCCCAACCAACACCCTGTGAGGTAGGTGGGGCTGAGATAGGTCAGAGAGAACTGTGACTAGCCCAAGGTCACCCAGCAGGAAAGCAGGAGTGCGGAAACACATCCGGTTCACCAGATAAGCCTCTGCCACTCAGGTGGAGGAGTGGGGAATCAAACCCGGTTCTCCGGATTAGAATCCACCTGCTCTTAACCCCTACACCATGCTGGCTCTCTACACCACTCTAAGCAGGCACTAGGACCCAGACGGAACATTCCATAACCAAGAAGATCCGACATGTTGAGTTGAATGGCAGAGGAATATACAATCTACTAACATCTTTTTGTGAGATGAAATACAGCCTCAGTCATACTATTAGCTACTGCTGTGTTCCTTAACTAGAGTTTAAGATGTAGGAGGAAATACCTTGCAGGGAGAGAATGTATAAACACACAGCCAACGTCAAATCTCTTATACTTCTTGGCTGGCAGAGAGAGTGTCAGTCTTTGCTAACCTGTGCTATGGGTTTGCTGATGGCACACCTGATGGCATTGCTGATGGCACACCTGAGGCCCTTTCTTCGGCGAGCCTCCTTTAACCCCAGGACAGGTAACCACGCAGCTCAGGTGTGCATGTGCCTTGGGACATGACTCACGAGCAAGACTTCTCCTGGATTTCCACATGCTGCAGAATTATGCAGAGAGCAACCAACTCAGCCAGATAGCTGTCAGCCTGGAGGTATGACAGTGTCTTACTGTATATGTGTGTGTGTGTGTGTTGTGAACATCTCTGCCTGGGGGTGCAGAGATAGGGCAAACTGCCAGAAGTTGCTGGGGAAGAATCGAGTCGCATGCATCCCATTTCTGCTGTCAAGACCCGCCTGCGCTCTGTGGGTGGTGTTGATAAGGGTTTCATCACATCCCCGACAGGTCCGGCTTGCAGGAAAGGGGTGCAGCTTGGCAAACTGATTGGGAGAGACTTTGTGAACCCCTCTCCCCCCCCACGCATCGTGTCAAATGAACAGGCATCCTGCAGAGTGAGCGGGAACGCAGGCAATCCGGCACGGCTGCCAAAGGCTTCCTCTATCCCTTCTAAGCATCGCAATCTCAAGATAAGAAGCCACCCCTGAAAGAACGGTCCAATTGGCCACAGGCACTGCGAGTTCAGGGCATGATCTCTGTTTCATTTTATTTCGTTCACACCCTGCCTTTCAGCCCTAGGGGGGGACCCAAGAGGCTTATGTTGCTCTTCCCTCCTCCATGTTATTCTCAAAACAGCCCTCTGAGGCAGGCCAGGCTGAGAGAGAGTGACAAGTCGAAGGTCACCCAGTAAACTTCCATGGCAGAGTGGGGTTTCAAATCTAGGTCTCCCGGGTGGAGCCGTAGCGAGGGGGAACTGTGCCCTGCAGCACCGCTCCTGCCCCTGCCATTGCACGTGCCCGGTGCAAGATGCGCCCCTGTCCCCTGGGCGCTACGCCACTGCTCCCAGGTGTTAGTTGGACACTGGTAACATCTACAACTAATTGTTCATTTTAGTCCATGGGGGCCACAAAGCAAATTTTCTAGCAAAAGGCTTTTCCATAGCCCTACTCAGAGGTGGGATCCAGCAGGTTCTCACAGGTTCCCGAGAGTAGGTTACTCATTATTTGTGTGTGCCAAGAGGGGGTTACTAATTGGTGATTTTGCCACGTGATTTTTGCCTTAGTTACGCGCCTCCTCTCAGCAGTAGCGCGCAGAATTTGAAGCAGTCTAGCAGGAGGTGCACCGGCATGCATGGCAGCCTGCGCCTGCGTGCATTCGTTTCCCGCCCAAGGACCGGCACAGCGGCTGCGTCCTTGCCACAGCCCCCCCCTCCAGGAATGCCCTGCCCCCGGAATGCCCGGCCATGCCCCCGTTGTGCCCCGCCCAGCCCCATTGGCGCTACGCCATAGTTTGAATCCCACCACCATGGGAACCTGTTACTAAAATTTTTGGATCCCACCACTGGGCCGCATAAGGAACCATACCATCTCCTTAGAAGAACCCTCAAGTTTAGTGAAGGCTGGGTCAGGGCGTTCAACTTTGTGGGCCTGCAAAGGAGGTACCCCCATCTATCCAGGGGAGTTTTCAATAGTTTCCAGTGGAAGATGCAGGCAGTGTTGCAAATGGGGTTTACATTTTTAATTTTTAAAAAAAAAAATTAAACACCCCGTTGTGCCCCACCCAGCCCCATTGGTGCTACACCACAGTTTGAATCCCACCACCATAGGAACCTGTTACTAGAATTTTTGGATCCCACCACTGGCCCTACTTCTTAAAAATGTGGGTATCCCAGAAACTGTCATCGTGCTGGGCCCACAGAGAGAGAGAGAGAGGGAGAGGGAGAGGGAGGGAGAGGGAGAGAGAGGAGAGAGAGAGAGAGAGAGAGAGATGCCTGCAGGGAATGTGCCAATCTGGAGATAGCTGCCATAGCAAGCATGGCACAGTGGCTAGAATCTGGAGGGGGGGCGGGGAGAGAAGCTGGCGATCAAATGCTCCCCTCCCCCAGGAATTGCTGGATGACTTCGAACAAGCCATTTGCTTGGCCTCCTCTCCCACACAGAGTCATGGGAATGAAATGGGATCCTTTGATTGTCTGGTGCATACTCGGAAGGGGAGCTGGGACACAAGCGAGGATGTAAATAAATGCAAACAAGGGCAACCCCTGTGACAAAAAAATGTTCATTTGCTGCTTGCTTGTGTTGCTTCTGCCTTAATGGGAGGGGCTGTGGCTCAGGGGAAGAACCTCCGCTCGGCCTGTAGAAGGTTCGATTCCCAGCATTTCCAGTTAACGGGACCAGGTAGTAGATGCTGTGAAAAAACCTATCTGTGCATGAGACCAAAGAAAGTCACTGCCACATGCAGAGTGGCCATTAACGTTCTCCTGCCAGTGACGACGACAAGTTAAAATCAGCATACCTGCATAGCCCTAAGTTCCCACCAGCTTTGACATTTGGGAGGAACCTAGTTTCTTAGAGCCAATAAACACGGGTTAAGGACGGTAAAAAACTTGTTTTGGGGGAAACTTTGTATTGATCCTGCCCCTAACGCGAGTGTGCCCCATGCTATTTCCCTCAAAATGGGTTTTTTTGAGAATCGCGCAATTTGCGAGTCTTTTGAAAAATCCCGTGTTGCAGCTGCTTGCAAGTGAACAGCCGGGCAGGAAGCGTTTTAATCGACTGCATTTTCCTTTTTTAAAAAAAATCCCGGCTTACATCTGCGTAGCCACACAGATGCAAATGGTCATATCATTGTATTGTGAGACATCAGCATGGCTTGTGGGGTTCCTTTGTGCATGCCTGTGTGGCTACGCATTCGTGGGAGGTAAATAAAAAAAAAGACGCGCCTCCGTGCGAAGGCGCAACAGCAACCCGCGTTGTTTCTGTTGGCTCCAATCACTGCCTGCATGGATGCGTGCAAACGTGAAAGCAGGAAAGCGGGTTACTTTATCCCAACTGTAACCCGCTGTACATTTGCCGAGCAGAAAGAGTCTAAGTTTGTTTTTCCTTAATAGTTCTGATGGCCTCTCCCCTCGTGTGACCCCTCAGTTTCTGTTCCTTTGTCACAACCCCAGACTTGTCCAATAAATGAATCGATACTTTGAAAGCAGACTTCTTATTTATTGATTACAAGCATAGAAAAGCTGGCGAATTCTTATTGTCAGAGCTGAATACAATAAAACAGGCAAAGCATTATATCCACGTAATTCCCACGTATACTCTAATCCATCTTTGGGCAGGAAGACACGCTCATGCACATTCCTTGGACAGTGAGAAACTGACATCCAGAATCTACCCCTGCTCCCAGCTGCATAAGATATTACCAAATGAGATAGGAGATAAGACTGGTACAAGCTGGATTTGTTGTAAACAATTCCCAAGGCTGCCCTCCAAGAGTGACCCCAAATGAAATGGGGCAGGGTCCTGCCTTGCCGGTTGCAGGGCCATGATGCCCTTTCCCCATTTTGGCCCCCACACATGGGATATCCATTGTATAAAAAAGGGAAGATCTGCACCCTACTTGTCATATACAGTCTCGGAATTGCTGCGACTGTTGTTCTTCTGGTCTTCATTTAAGAGGGAAGGCAACAGCTGCTGTATCATGCATATCATGCGCCCCTTCCTTTTGGCTCAGGAGTTTCTCCACTGAATAACTGTACAGTATGCGTGTGTTTGTGTGTGCGTGCGTAAAATGCTGTTAAGTCACAGCCGATTTATGGCGACCCCGTAGGGTTGTCAAGGCAAGAGGCGTTCGAAGGTGGTTTACTGTTGTCCGCCTGCACAAAGCAATCTTGAACTTCTTTGGTGGTTTTCCACCCAAGTACTAACCAGGACTACCCTTGCTTAACTTCCAAGATCTGATGGGATCGGGCTATCCTGGGCTAACCAGGTGAGGGTGGAAGTGGTTTGCCGTCGCCTGCCCTTGCGTAGCAACCCCGACTTCCTTCGTGGTCTCCCATCCAAATACTAACCTGGGCCAATCCTGCTTAGCTTCTGAGATCTGACAAGGCTAGCCTAGACCATCCAAGTCCAGGCCCAAAATAACTTTAACCCTACTTAAAGGTTAAGCCCCCCCCCCCCAACGCTTAATCATGCCTTATAGGGCTTTTCCCATGGGGGTGCCCTGTCCTTTGAATATCTGCTGACTCAAGACCCACCTAGAAGAAGAAGAAGAAGAAGAAGAAGAAGAAGAAGAAGAAGAAGAAGAAGAAGAAGAAGAGGAGGAGGAAGAAGAAGAGGAGGAGGAGGAGGAGGAGGAGGAGGAGGAGTTTGATTTATCCCCTTTTCTCCCGCAGGAGACTCCAAAGGCTTTCATAATCTCCTTTGCCCCCTTCCCCTCACAACAAAACACCCTGGGAGGAGGAGGAGGAGGAGGAGGAGTTTGGATTTCTATCCCCCTTTTCTCTCCTGCAGGAGACTCAAAGGGGCTTACAATCTCCTTGCCCTTCCCCCCTCACAACAAACACCCTGTGAGGTAGAAGAAGAAGAAGAAGAGTTTGGATTTATATCCCCCCTTTCTCTCCTGCAGGAGACTCCAAGGGGCTTACAATCTCCTTGCCCTTCCCCCCTCACAACAAACACCCTGTGAGGTGGGTGGGGCTGAGAGAACTCTGAGAAGCTGTGACTAGCCCAAGGTCACCCAGCTGGCATGTGTGGGAGTGCACAGGCTAATCTGAATTCCCCAGAGAAGCCTCCACAGCTCAGGCGGCGGAGCTGGGAATCAAACCCGGTTCCTCCAGATTAGATACACGAGCTCCTAACCTCCTACGCGACTGCTGCTCCTGGTGCCTATCCTGGTTAGCATTTGGTCTCACAGCTAAACCGTTCCTGTTTACCTGGGTATTAATGGGAGTTTCCTCCCTGCTTTTGATATATTACTTTTTATGGTCTTCTACCAGCATCCAGGCCTGGGAGACCTGCCTGCCCGCCTGCCTGCCTCCCATTTATGACCCGGCCTTTTTGCTTCGATGACTGTTTTCGGATGTTTGAGACATTGCAGATTTTATTGGCTGTTTGGTTTATGACTGTGTACAAAGGGATCTTTTTTATTGCCAGCGGGGTTAGCTTTATTGCGCCGCTTTATGACTTATTGTTTCGATCTGCATTTTTAATTGTTTCTTCTTTGTGTTTTTTTAATTGCTCGTTGCCCTGAGCAGGTCTCCGGAGAGTGGCATGTACAGGTTCTACATAAATGTCTTTCGCTACAGCCGGGTTCCCTCTTAACCAGGGGTTTGCCAACCAATGCCAGTCCCTGATTCCCACTCCTTGCTAAGGATAACCTAGATCAGGGGTCTGCAACCTGCGGCTTTCCAGATGTTCATGCACTACAGTTCCCATCAGCCGGGCCCCGATGAGTCAGATCTGGGGTGGGCCTGCGGAGAAGCCCTGTGGAGAAGCCAATTGGCCATGCTGGCAGGGCCTGATGGGAATTGTAGTCCATGAACATCTGGAGTACCATAGATTCGCCACCATGGACCTAGATCAGGGGTGGCGAACCTTTGGCACTCCAGATGTTGTGGACTACAATTCCCATCAGCCCTTGCCAGTATGGCCAATTGGTCATGCTGGCAGGGGCTGATGGGAATTGTAGTCCATGACATCTGGAGTGCCAAAGGTTCGCCACCACCGACCTAGATTAATTACAGTCAAGGCTACGAAGAGAATTCATACTGAAGAGAGGAGGCTCGGTGTCTAGAGATGCTATCTCCCAGTTGAGAAATCCTTTGGGTTTTGAGAGAGAATCCTTGGGAGGGTGGAGTTTGAGAAGGAGGTTATGCCATAGGGCAGGGATCCCCAAACCTTTTCCGCACATTTGGAATTCTGATATAAGATAGTGGGGTCCCGTCACAGCATACCCGCTACAGTGGGCCAATCACAAAAGGCCTGCCACAGGAAGTGGAGCTACCCACCCAATGTCAGAGAGCAAGACTATAGGAGCAGCAGTGACGTAGGAGGTTAAGAGCTCGTGTATCTAATCTGGAGGAACTGGGTTTGATTCCCCGCTCTGCCGCCTGAGCTGTGGAGGCTTATCTGGGGAATTCAGACTAGCCTGGGCACTCCCACACACGCCAGCTGGGTGACCTTGGGCTAGTCACAGCTTCTCGGAGCTCTCTCAGCCCCACCCACCTCACAGGATGTTTGTTGTGAGGGGGGAAGGGCAAGGAGATTGTAAGCCCCTTTGAGTCTCCTGCGGGAGAGAAAGGGGGGATATAAATCCAAACTCTTCAATTCAATTCAATAAGCCTTTATTGGCATATACACAATAGTTCCATTTAAAATATAGTTCCAGTTAAAATATAGTTCTAGTTAAAAAATACAGTTCCAGTTAAAAAGTGAATAGTAAAAAACTCCACGTTTGTCATACATTCAGTTTACAAACTTCTGTCAAAAACTTTGCCACTATAAGGCAACAATGAAAATCCTGACAATTTATAAGCGTAACTACTTTATCTGATTCAGTATAATCAATCATAGGGTCTATAGCTTGGGATAGCAGGCTGGATCGGAGTTCTTGGTATAATACGCAGTTCAGGAGAATGTGTGGGAAATCCAAACTCTTCTTCTTCTTCTATATATAATTCTAATTATGCCTCCTTAACATTTAATGGGATCCCTTCTAATCTGCTCAACCAATCAGCAACCTCCGCTGGGCAAAAGCCCCACCTAGCCCTGCCCACTTTCCAAAAGCACTTGGTGGGCACCAGAAAAGGTGTTGGCTGGTGCTCACGGGAACTGCATTGGGGACCCCCCCCCCATAGAGTCTTCCCTCCAAAGCTGCCATTTTCAACCGAAGACCTCTACTCTGGAGGGAAAGACCTCTACTCTAGCTTGGAGATTGGTCGTAATTCTGGCAGATTCCGGGCCCCACTGTCCCTCATCCATACCCTTAACCCTGCTTGGAGATCCACGTCATTATAAATCAATTAAGAAGTGTCCTGGGAGACAAAAGGGGAAGAAACGCGCAGAAGGTAACTAATAAACGTCCAGCCGTGCCTAAGGTGCCGTTACTGGCTGACCTGCAGGGCTGTTTGGTTTGCTTTTCGGTGTTTTTTATTTTCCCAACAGCCTGCGCAGCTTGCATGTTTGTGTCTAAAAGGACGTCTGCTTCTTGGATGGGGCTCAACCCATAAATACGTACAAGGCTGTTTGTGGGTTTTGAGGGGAGGCCCTAGAGTTCAGGCTATTTTGGTTCAAAGCTAGGCAGGGCAGGTGTCACGCCCCAGCGGGGCACTGTAGCTGCCAAAAAAGTCTTGGAGTCCGCTCTAGCCACCAGATGGACTGATTCTCCAGCCCAGCCTCGCCGTGCAGAGAACGTCAACACAACTGTTTGGGATAAGGCGTGCTGAATGCGAGACATTCCTTTCCCTCCCTAGCCTGTCCTTGGCTCGCACGGCTTGGAAAGCCCCGATCAGCTGTGCTGGGCTAACTTTTCTCCTACTTGCCGACCTCTGGTTGGAGGAGGAGGAGGAGGAGGAGGAGGAGGAGGAGGAGGAGGAGGAGGAGGAGGAGGAGGAGGAGGAGGAGGAGGAGGAGGAGGAGGAGATTATAACCTTCCATGCCAGCATCCAGACCCGTGTGATCTTCCCCACCTTCGGAGTGTTTCTGCACGGCCAAGCCAAGATCTTTTCCCACTTGACTCGGTTGGGGGATGAACTTAGGACAACATCAGCCCAAACTGGAAACCCGGTTCAATCAGCGGGGCTTGTGCAGGAGATCTTTTTGTCTGATGAGTCAGACTGTTTCCCCTTCTGCCCCCCCCCCTTTAATAATGTCCACAATCGTCCCTGTGAAGCGGCCACCTAACCTCCACCCACAGAGGAAACCAAGGCCCATTATCCATGGAACGCTTATCTCGGGGCTCTTCACTCCGCAGTGGGGTTGTAGTGGGGTCTCCTTGCAGTTCCCCGTTTACACACGAGGAGGCGCCCCACTGGCTACTGCAGTGGTGGCGAACCTATGGCACGGGTGCCAGAGGCGGCACTCAGAGCCCTCTCTGTGAGCACGCATGCACAGAGTTCATCATGTGATAATAGAAACAATTCAGGGAGATTATTAGCATTAAACCTAAGACCTAGTTTTGGGGAAGCAGTGTAGTTTACCCTGTTAAGCGCTGTTAAACCCCACTGATTTTCATGGGAAGAACGAAAGCGTGATCCTTTACCTGGGAGTAAGCTCGGTTTCTGGCAATGGGGCTTGCTTCTGAGTAAACCCTCCTAAGATCGTGATTCACCTGTTCAAAGCATTGCACAGTTGCTTCAAAGCAAAGCCACTGACTACCACCAAGCTTACTCTTGAGTAGCGCGTGCCTCTGAGCCAACCGTTTTGTCTAAACTAAAACCTCAGTATTCAGGTTAAATTGCCGTGTTGGCACTTTGCAATAAATAAGTGAGTTTTGGGTTGCAGTTTGGGCACTCGGTCTTGAAAAGGTTCACCATCACTGGCCTACTGCACAACTTGTCTGCTGAACTCTCCCAGGTCTCTGCTTTTCCCGGTTCACTTGACTCCGCTCATCAACTCACTCTTAAAGGCACACCCTCGCAAGATTGCGGATAAAGCCCTTTAAATTGCCGTTATGTTGATATTGCTGTCATTCCAGTTATATTGATGTTGTAGCCCCTTTCCAAAAATAATCCCCTCCAAATGAAGAGGCAAAGGCGTTTCCTGGGCCACAGTGCTGAAGAATGGGGCCGTGTCCTAGAACTGATATTCTGATATAAAAAGAGTCCCTGCATGCAGAAAACTAGTTCTTAGGGGAAAGGATGCAGCTTCGCCTTCTCCCTGACATGCTAACTTTTTAACATACAGGGTTTTTTTTAAGCTTTGGTCACGTTTGCACTGAAATTTGCACTGAAATTTGCACGTTTGCACTGAAATTTGATAGAAAAAGTGCCGAGAAGGGCAACGAGGATGGTTGAAGGATTGGAGCACCTTCCTTATGAGGAGAGGCTGCAGCGTTTGGGACTCTTTAGTTTGGAGAGGAGACGTCTGAGGGGGGATATGATTGAAGTCTATAAAATTATGCATGGGGTAGAAAATGTTGACAGAGAGAAATTTTTCTCTCTTTCTCACAATACTAGAAGCAGGGGGCATTCATTGAAAATGCTGGGGGGAAGAATTAAGACTAATAAAAGGAAACACTTCTTCATGCAACGTGTGATTGGTGTTTGGAATATGCTGCCACAGGAGGTGGTGATGGCCACTAACCTGGATAGCTTTAAAAAGGGCTTGGACAGATTTATGGAGGAGAAGTCGATGTATGGCTACCAATCTTGATCCTCCTTGATCTGAGACTGCAAATGCCTTAGCAGACCAGGTGCTCAAGAGGAGCAGCAGCAGCAGAAGGCCATTGCTTTCACATCCTGCATGTGAGCTCCCAAAGGCACCTGGTGGGCCACTGTGAGTAGCAGAGTGCTGGACTAGATGGACTCTGGTCTTATCCAGCAGGCTCTTTCTTATGTTCTTATGTTCTAAATGGAAGTGCCCAGGCCTAATTTTGCCAAGTGAGCGAGAGGCTGGCTTGAGCCTCCTAGGAGGACGTTCAAGGGCTTTGCCTCCAGATCAGGCAGTCTCACCCCAGCACCCCTCTGATCAGGGAAGCTGAAGGCTGAAGCAATTTAAGGAGTGGTGTTCTAAAACGAACTGGTTGAGCAAGCGAGCCAAGGAGCGCAGTCCCTGCCTTCGGAGAGTTGCGACAGCCAGTGAAATAACCTGAGAGATGGGTTTGTTTTCTCAGCGCTCGGTTCTCGTGCTCTTGGCTGAACCTTTCGGTTGTCAAAGGCCGCGTCCCACTGGCCGTGAACCATACGCAGGTGCCAAAGGCTTTGAAAACCTCATTATTCAAACTTGTCCCGGGTTCCAAATTTCTTACTCAGCAAGGGCCTCTGAGACAGGAGGCAGAGTTTGGTATCGGTTGGGAACGTTGCTCGTAAAAAAAAACAACCCCAAACCCTTCGGGTCATCCGGAGGGATCGTTCCAGAGACTGTGGTCTGAGAATTGCAACTTTTGCTGAAGTGCCTTTTTCGATGAGTTCACTTTTTCTTGGCAAGAGTCAGGCGGCCGACGTGGCCAAGACGCTCCGTGAGGCCCTGTGCGTGAACCCTTGGGTTCTGTTTTGGTCTCCGCTGTGCTTCCGAGGCGCCATAACAAGTCGGATTTCACCGCCCTGTTCCCATTGCAGAGAGTCCACCAGGACTGGTTCAGATGAATCTTGGATCGAATCACTTGTCCGAGTTCCACGGGTCAGGAGCAAGCCGCGGGATCGCATGGTTCCTGCTTCTCAGCTCCCCTCTGTTCAAGGCAAATTCTTTCCTTCCTTAACGCCTAGTTAAGCAACTCAAAGGCCCTTTTACTTACTGATATTCGACTTCATTAAGGCTGGATCCAAGTCCAGCAGCTCCTTCGATAGCAACAAGAATTTTTGGGTGTAAGCTTTCAAGAGTGAAAAATCCCTGAAAGTGTTTCTAAAACGTTTTCAGTCCAGAGGTCGGATCCAGCAGGTTCTCACCAGTTCCCGAGAGTGGGTCACTAATTATTTGTGTGTGCCGAGAGGGGGTTACGAATCGGGTCCGCTTTTCCGTCTCCACCCCCTCGCCTCCCCGAGAGGCATCCTGCCTTTGAACGTGAAGGTTCCATATAGCAATTGCGACTAATAACGTAACTCCCTGAACTGGGTTAATCCCTTCCAGGTACTGCAATTTATTGATTCTCAGCCTTTCGTACCTTTTATCCCACCAGTCTCTACCAAAGAACCTGTGTGTTTCGCCATTGCTGTGTTCAGATTTGTGAGTTGGGGCATTTTCTATAATGGGATGATGATTTAGAAATGACCTGGTGCAAAAAAATTTGGGGGGGTCGTGATGGGGTGGCTGCCTATGGGGGGGGGCATCCAACTCAGGTTTTGCCCAGGGCTCAGGTTTACCTAGGTACGCCTCTGCCCCCTTTGCTGAGGGGGGGGGGGGCTGGCGAGGGAACCTGTTACTAAAATTTTTGGATCCCACCACTGTTTCAGTCCCTTTTCGTTGCATGTCTGCACTCATGCCCTCAAAATGATTCCTGGTCGCCATTATGTGACCCCCCCTCCCCTTTTCAAAGTGTCCTTCATTGAATCAATGCTTTACGGCTTCATTCCGCCTTCTCTACTTTCCGTGTACATGATGCTTTCAAGTTTCCCCCCTCCGATGAAAAAACAAACATAGAAATACGGCAGATGATCAGCCAAGGGAAAACAGAACGGAAATGTTGTCTTCTTGGAACAGCGTAAAAGTGGCTAAGAGGAGGTGGAGAACCGGGTTGGATTTCCCTCTCCTCCACAGGAGCGGCGAGCTCTTATCTGGTGAACTGGGTTTGTTCCCCCTGTCCTCCACACGAAGCCTGTTGGGTGAGCTTGGGCCAGTCACAGTTCTCTCAGAACTCTCTCAGCCCCACTTCACAAGGTGTCTGTTGTGAGGAGGGGAAGGGGAGGTAAAACTCTTTGAGTCTCAGGAGCAGCAGTGGCGTAGGAGGTTAAGAGCTCATGTATCTAATCTGGAGGAACCGGGTTTGATTCCCCGCTCTGCCGCCTGAGCTGTGGAGGCTCATCTGGGGAATTCAGATTAGCCTGTGCACTCCCACACACGCCAGCTGGGTGACCTTGGGCTAGTCACAGCTTTTCGGAGCTCTCTCAGCCCCACCTACCTCACAGGGTGTTTGTTGTGAGGGGGGAAGGGCAAGGAGATTGTCAGCCCCTTGGAGTCTCCTGCAGGAGAGAAAGGGGGGATATAAATCCAAACTCCTCCTCCTCCTCCTCCTCCTCCTCCTCCTCTTCTTCTTCTTCTTCTTCTTCTTCTTCTTCTTCTTCTTCTTCTTCTTCTTTAAAAGTAGGGGAAAAGTGGGGTATAAATCCAAATTCCTCCTCCTCTTCTTTCTAACCCAACAATCTGTCTGCAACGAAGACCAGCTGGACGGTTCCCAGGAAGGGCTTGGGAAAGGAGAGCCACCCCATTTGCCCCTTTGAAAAACTTAAAGTATGGCAACTACGACCATATAAGTTCCATCCCCGTCTCTTGAGAAAAATCCATCTAATCCATTGAGAAAAATCCATCTAATGCATTCAGAAAGTTACCTAAGAAGCCAAAGGGCAGGGATCTCTCTTAGGGCAGTGAATTCCAAAAGTTAATGATTTTCACAGGTTGCAGTTTGGGCACCCGGTCTCAAAAAGGTTCACCATCACTGAGATAGGGGTAGGATTTTTTGGTGGCTGAGAAGGAGAAAAAGAATCAGAAAAGGGGGTACCAGGAGAGGGAATGAGGACATAGTGAGGAAAGGGATACAAGGGGAAAATTAGATTCCTCTTGCACATCCTTATGGATTTCCCGTGTGTGTGTTTGTGTGTGTGCGTTGACAAATTTTTACCAGCTGTGATACAGTATCTTCGTTCAACCCCTGTCTCAACTTGGAACAAGACTAAGGAGGAAGCAACGAAGAAGAAATATTTCTAAGTGCTTCCCCACCCACTGAATGACTGGAATGGGAATGGGGAAAATATTTTTTTAAAACTCTGTATGATAATGCAAACAAGGAAATGGGGTGGGGAGAAGGTTTTCAGGATTTGGGTTCATCTGATCAGAGCTTAACGTTGTTGTCTCACGAGCCTCCCCTCTCTGGTTTCGGTAAAGCCTTGGCAACTTTCTGCCACACTCCAAATTCCTGCGGGGCCAGCTGTGGTTAGCCCTAATGATGAGACTTGGCCCACACGGCTGAGATTGGTGGGGTTAGCAGATTCGGGCCAGGCCCTCCTGTAGACAGGTGGCACGTGGGGAAGAGTCTCTGCCCGCCTCCGGTTTGTTCCTCCTTAGTCTTATCTGGCAAATGGGCGAGTTGGATAGGTGGGTGCTTTGCTAGAAGTCGGGAGTCCGTGGCCAAAGCGGCACGGCAGGTTTTGAAATCGGACTTGCATTTCAGGATTCGCTGCACCTTTCCAGAAACCTAAATGTTTATGAAAATGGGAGCAAGTTTCTAGTCCTCGGGGCAACAGGGAAATACACTGAAAGCCGAGCGAGTCCTGCTTTAAAGAAATCCCGGTCCGCTTGGGAGCTGTGCAGCTTTTTTCTTCCTCCGAGCTTCAGTCTCCCCCCCCCCGATCCCGATTCCCGCCCGCCTTTGCAACGGGTACCTGAGCTCTTCTTCCCTCACCCTTTCTCATTATTGGCCCCGCTATCAACAAAGCTTCAGGGTACCATAAAATAAATTATCAGATTACGCAACCGATTCAAGTATGCGGATGAAACGTATTTATGCCAGTTGGCACAGTTTCTTGCAGTTTCAGGATTCGCCTACGGGATTTCGTTGGCTGCTCCGATACCCAGGCCTGGTAGCCTGACTCCCTTGGCCCTAAATCCACAGCGGGAAGAGATGCTCCCTGCAGTGTGGGCCATGTGCTCGAAAAGGTGTAATCGGCTCCAGTCTGCTTTTATCAAAGACCTCTTTAGTGGCAGGGAATTTGCCCGGCGCACAAAGGGTGAAATCCCTTTGTTTGGCCTTGCCTTGGTTGGGAGGCTATCCTGTAGGCTGCTAGCCCTGAACTGCCAATAAATGATTAAAGATGACCTTTGTCACCTGGCTTTTATCAATTGATGGATTAAATTTAAATGGGTATGGATTCTGTTTCCCTGCCCTTTCCCCCAGCCCTCCGTAATCGATTGTCAAACCGTGTAGAAATCTGTGCCTAGTTCTCGCAATGGGCTTTTCACACTGATAACTTGCAGGGTTGCAAAGATGTTTCATAATTACAAGGAAACAAACATTTCCAGGGTGTTTTTTTATAAAAAAAACAAACAGCACTTCTGAAGTTTAGTGTACAAAATATTCCCTGTTGCTGTGAAGTACCGAAAAGAGCTTCCAAAAATGAGAAAGTTTAAACTCTCGCAAATTCTAGAAAGGAGAACTGTTCCTGAGATGCCGACTGTTTTCTAAGTTTGGTTAGAACAGATTGCGGGGGATTGGGGGGGTGGAGGATAATCTATCATAGCCAAAGTACAAATTATTCTCATAGAGATCGTGGGAGCCATTTCAGACGGCAGACTGAAAAGTTGTCTTTGGCTGATTCCGCATGGGCCGAAAACAGCAGTGTGAAAACGGTATGAACAAGCCAGCTGGATCAGACCAGAGTCCATCTAGTCCAGCTCTCTGCTACTCGCAGTGGCCCACCAGGTGCCTTTGGGAGGTCACGTGCAGGATGTGAAAGCAATGTCCATCTGCGGCTGAAAACTGTATAAACCCTTTTACACCGTTTTATACCCTTTTACACCATTTTCACACTGTTTTCACACTGCTGTTTTGGGCCCATGCGGAATCAGCCTTTGTGAATATTTACAGCAGTGTTTAAACTTTTCCCCATGAGGTAAACTAACATATATGGGGAGACTCTCATTCTAATATTTTCTACTGGGTGTGCTATTTTACTACTTAGATTTTTTTTAACCTATGAGACCATTAAAAAACTCGAACCCCCACCTTTTGATGCGCCGCCTGAAACCAGACACTCCAGAAATTTTTTGCCTTGTTCTGACAAATGTGTGGGTCCGCTCTAAGGAATGTCCATTGGGCATGTGGGTAAGGTTGCCAATCTCCTGGCAGAGTCTGGAGATCTCACAAAATCTCCATAGCACAGAGATGGTTAAGAGGTAACATGATAGCCCTGTTTAGATATTTGAAGGGATGCCATGTCGGTAAGGGAGCAAGCTTGTTTTCTGCGGCTCCGGAGACTAGGACCAGGAGTCACGGGTTAGAGATGAAGGCTTAAAAGAGATTCCATCTAAACATCAGGGAAAACTTCCTGACAGTAAGGGCTGTTTGACAGTGGAATGCACCACCTAGGAGTATGGTGGAGTCTCCTTCTTTGGAGGTCTTTAAAGAGAGGCTGGATGGCAGAGGTGGGATCCAGCAGGTTCTCACAGGCTCCCGAGAGTAGGTTACTAATTATTTGTGTGTGCCGAGAGTGGGTTACTAGTTGGTGATTTTGCCACGTGATTTTTCCCTTAGTTACGCCCCTCCTCTCAGCAGTAGCGCGCAGAACTTGAAACAGTCTAGCAGGAGGTGCACCAGCGTGCGTGGCAGCCTGCGCCTGCGTGCATTCGTTTCCTGCCCCAGGACCAGCGCAGCGGCTGCGTCCTTGCCACAGCCCCGCCCTGGAATGCCCGCCCCCGCCCCCGTTGTGCCCCGCCCAGCCCCATTGGCGCTACGCCACAGTTTGAATCCCACCACCATGGGAACCTGTTACTAAAAATTTTGGATCCCACCATTGCTGGATGGCCATTTGGCAGGAGTGCTTTGATTGTGTGTTCCTGCATTGCAGGGGGTTGGACTTGATTGCCCTTGGGGTCTCTTCCAACTCTATGGCTCATTCCGCACATGCAGAATAATGCACTTTCAAACTACTTTCAGTGCTCTTTGAAGCTGTACGGAATAGCAAAATCCACTTGCAAACAGTTGTGAAAGTGGTTTGAAAATGGATTATTTTGCGTGTGCGGAAGGGGCCTATGATTCTGGAGGAAATGGCTGCTTTGGAGGGGGGGACTCTATTGGCATTACACACCTTTCCTTCACCACACCCCGGCCTCCCCAGGCTACATACACACAACACTCCACCCCTGCTCTCCTGGAGTTCCCAACCCAGATTTTGCTTCCCTCCAGATGGTGGAGCCTGCGAGTTTGCAGAGTCTACACACAGTTGGCTCCTTTTGTTCTCAGGCCCAACAAAGCCCTGGGGCCAGATTCTAACCTTTTGTGGTGCATCGATCGATACAAACCAAAGATGGCAGCGATCTGTATATTTTACTTCCTTTCTGTCGGTTCCCCTTTCTTCCCATTGCATCTGGCCCTTGCATTTATTTGAAAAACGATATTAATGAATATTGAACCTGCAACAGGGCGGGAGGGGGAAGGGGCCATGGAAATCCCTTTAGGCAAACGCCAGTTGCTCCGAGCCCCAGGAGATCGGAGGACGAACAGAAAACCCACACAGACGGCTTCCCCAGCCCAGCTGTTCAGCAACTGTCTGTCTGGCCCACGGAGGCCAGCAGGAATCCTGGCCTGAGCGGCTTCTCACTCCGGCTGAGGTTCCCGCGGTCGATAAAACAGACGCTGCAAAAAACGCCAGCAGGCAAGGAAGGGGCTGGCCCCACAGTTTCTGGGGCTATGCAAAGAAAGATGTTCCCGTGTGACCCTGAGGGAAGATTTAAACCGCTCCAATGTCGTCACTAGGAGGTTCCCCCGTAATGTTCCCAGAAAACAGAACCTAACTGGAAGGAACATCGTGGGGATACTGTTGTGAAAGGGTGCCTCTTAAATTGTCAGCGGGTGGGGAGTTGTAAGGATTGGCCCGTCTGAGATGCCGGCACCTCTCTACATAAACACACCCATGTTACAGCTTTTAATTTGTAGTCTTCTTACCAGCATGGTGTCGTGGCTAAGAGCTGTGGGCTCCAATCTGGAGATCTGGGTTCAACTCCCCTTTCTGCAAATGAGTGTTACTCTAAACTGGAGAACCGGGTTTGATTCCCCATTCCTCCACGTGAGCAGCAGCACTCTAATCTGGTGAACTGGATTTGTTTCCCCGCTCCTGCACATGAAGCCTGCTGGGTGACCTTGGGCTAGTCATGGTTCTCTCTGAATTCTACTGGAGGCGGAGAACATCTGATTGGGTGTTTCCCAGCCTTTGGTCAGGGAGGCAGGAAGTTTTTCGTCACTTCCTGGGCATTGGCTGGGCGCCCCTCCCATCTCCAGTTTACTTCCTGCCTCATCAGGGAGAGCAGCTCCTTTGCAAGGCTCTGCTGGGAAAAAAATTTTTTCCCTTTTCAACTTTTACCTAGACCAACATCTATCCTTCTTTCGTCCTTCTTCACTCTTTCTCTCCGAATTCTCTAAACCCCACCTACCTCACAAGGTGTCTTTTGTGAGGAAAGGAGTTTGTGAGTCGCTTTGAGACTCCTTAAAGGTAGAGAACAGCGGGGTATAAAAACCAACTTTTCTTCTTCCTTCCTGGTAGAAACTAGAGATTAGTATCGTGTAGTGGTTAAGAATGGCAGACTCTTATCTGGTGAACTAGATTTGTTTCCCTGCTCCTCCACATGAAGCCTGCTAGACATATCTTAGACCTGTCACAGTTCTCTCCGAACTCTCTCAGCCCCACCTACCTCACAAGGTGTCTGCTTTGGGGAGAGGAAGGGAAGGAGTTTGTCAGCAGCTTTGTGACTCCTTAACAAGTTGAGAAAAGTGGGGTTTAAAAACTAACTCTGCTTCTTTTGCCCTCACAACAAGCCTGCGAGGTAGCCCCCGTCTAATTCTGATTCTTAAACTGGAGTTGAAAAGAGCCTGCATGATTTTCCTGGGGCAGCGAACACTCCATGAATGGGTTGGCTAAGAGCACAAATAAATAAAACGCTTCTCTAGTTGTCCGTTTGTTGTATGATAGTGTGGATGGTTTCACTTCAGATGCCAGGCAGGGAATGCTGCGTTCAGATGCTCCTTTGACCAAGAAACCCTCCCTGTAGGTATAAAACTCGCCCATCAAGCTGTCGCCCAGCCCTTTTGAGTTCCCTTCTTGTTTGCTGTTTGCAGGGTTGTTGTTTTTGAACAGAAGGGAGCATTTAGTACCGCTTCCCTCTTGTCTGAAATAGGACGAGCCATTCTGCCACTTTGTTCTACATTAAGGTGACCAGATTTTTACTCCTGTAATGCGGGGCGCGCGCGCACCTGCATGGCCGCAGGAGCACACTGCCTTTTGCGGCGCTCCCCGGTCAGGAAACAGGGAAGCGCCCCAGAAGGCAGTGCAGCAGCCTTTTGCGGCGCTCCTCCCGCGCTGCCTCCCGCGCTGCTGCACTGCCTTCTGGGGCACTTCCCTGTTTCCTGATCAGGGAGCGCCACAAAAGGCACTGTGCTCCTGCCAGTAACAGGGCGGGAAACAGGGAAGCTTCCCAGAAAGCAGTGCGGCAGCGCAGGAGGTGCACACGGCCTCAGGAGCGCGTTGCCTAATCGGGACAATTTTAAAACCCCGCGGGACACATTGCGGGAAAGCGTGAGTGTCCCGCCAAAAGCGGGACGGCTGGTCACCTTATTCCACACACACACACCGCCCCCAGCCCCGAGTGAGTGCTCAGACTCCTTACAAAATGCTCTGTGTCCTGACATGAGAAAGCCCAGCCTGCATTCACACGAGTGGGTCACTGTGGTGGTCGCTGATCTGGTTCCGAGGAAAGCTGTATAAAAAGTCTTCTAGAAGATGATAATCCTAACATCGCAAGAGTGGTGGCAGAATTCAGTACTTCTGTTGTTAAAAGTCGTAGATATAAACAGGACGATTTGAACGCAAATGAGGGGTTGGCGATTTGGATGATCAGTTGAATATTTTGGTTTTAAACATCACTTGGCGCTATCAGTCTTGAGATTTGATTTTATCTTGGGGTTTTAGCATTTTGTATCTGTAAAATTCTTGCGGCTTTTAAGTAATATTCCCAAATTTTATGGGGAAATTGAACATTGTGGCTTCTATACTCTGTATGTAATAATTTCTGGCCTTCGGCTGTAATGAAACTGATTGATTGATTGGTTGTGGTGGATTTTCCGGGCTGTGTAGCCGTGGTCTGGTGGATCTTGTTCCTAACGTTTCACCTGCATCTGTGGCTGGCATCTTCAAAGGTGTATCACAGAGGAAAGTTTGTTACACGCTGTGTACAGATTTCCCTCTGTGATACACCTCTGAAGATGCCAGCCGCAGATGCAGGCGAAATGTTAGGAACAAAATCTACCAGACCACGGCCACACAGCCCGGAAAACCTACAACAGCCAGTTGAATCCGGCCGTGAAAGCCTTCGACAGTGATTGGTTGGTTGATCAATCGATCAATCGATTGATTGTGGTGGTTGCTGGCTGATCAGTTTTGATCTTCAGGCCTCTTCAAAATCCTCGTGCTGTGCTGGTAATTAAACTCTGCTCTTTTTTTCTTTTCCAGCCTGCAGTCCAGGTACCTTCAAGTCCAAGCAAGGGGAAAGTCTGTGCTCTCCCTGCCCCGCCAACAGCCGGACGTCCTCCGCAGCGGCTGTTCTTTGTACATGCTGGAACCACTATTTCCGGGCAGACACTGACCCTCCCGACAGCGCCTGCACAAGTAAGGCTGCCCCCCCCCCCCACTGTTTCTCTGTTAAAACTGGAATTGATTTGGGGTGTCTTAAGGTACAAAGTGTACATAGTACATCTCTGCCCGCCTTCAAAGTGCAAATGGTTGTTTTGTGCAGCTTTATCTGGTCCGCTCTGTTTTGGGGTTGGAAACCAGATTCCTCTCCTCTGCTGTCAGCATTTTAAAGCAAACGAGTCACGTCCTTTTAAAAAATGCTTTCCCCCCCCCTTTAAAATGCTAATAACTGGGCTCCCCGTTTGTTTCGAACAGTGAAACTGAGAGGAGGTTGAAGGGTTAAATCCCATCTCCTTTTTCCCGCATGGCCCCAAGGCACGCTGAGGCCGACAGCTTTGTAGATGGGCAAAGATGTACAATCCCTGTGCTGCATTCAGAATTAACTCCAAAAAAAAATCTAAGGAAGGTACCAGCATTTTGAAAACCCCTCCTGGAAATCAGAATAAAAATCCAGGCAAGATGAAGAAATTTTAGCAGCCACGTGTACAAATGGGCAAAGTCGTCATGCCCCCAGAGCGAAGGCCACTTTTCAAATTGTGCAGAGGCAAAGTTTTGCCACCAGACGTCCACTCACAAGTTTAGAAACATAATGCAACCTTTCATCGTATTTGTTTTTTTCGGTCTGCGGCGGAACAGCTAGATTTAAATCCAGTGGCACCTTAAGAGACCGACATGATTTTAAGCATAGGACCTTTTGAGAGTCACTTTCTTCATCAGAAACGAGTATGAATGGAGGTCCTGCTATAATAAGGTGACCAGATGGTCACCTTTGTGATCCGGGACGGGGGGAGGTGGCAAGCAAGAAAGCCTTGCATGGGGACGCATTTTCGCCTTCTGGAACTTGCTTACCCGTTTGTCGCTTCCTGTGACAGGGCAGGAAATAGCAAGCCCCAGAAGGCCGTGCGCTCCTGCGGCCGTGCGCGCGGGAGGCTGCTGCACTGCCTTGCACCCCAGAAGGCAGTGCGGCAGCCTCCCAAAAATCGGGACAATTTGAAGAACCCACAGGATGCGGGACAAATTGTTTAAAGGCAGGACTGTCCCACCAAAAGCGGGACGTCTGGTCAGCCTATGCTATAAGGACTCAGGGGGCTTAATTCCTGCTTGTATCTTACTAGGGCAGCTTTGGCCGCCAAAAGCTCGTATCCCCAAAATCTAGTTAATCTCTAAGGCAGGGGTGTCCAACTCTGGCGCCCCAGATGTTCATGGACTACGATTCCCATCAGTCCCTGCCAGATTGCCAATTGGAAATGCTGGCAGGGGCTGATGGGAATCGGAGTCCATGAACATCTGAGGCACCAGAGTTGGACACCCCTGCTCTAAGGCACTACTGGTCCCGAATCGAGCTGTCTGTGCTTAGAACACCTTAGGTAGGAGCGAATGTGGCTTAGGGGCGGCCAAAGAGGATGTTAATGGCTCCCTGCCAGCTCCATCAGCCTAGCCAGTCTGGCGTTGAAAAATATCCTGGCAGGGGCTGATGGGAATTGTAGTCCATAACATCTGGAGTGCCAAAGGTTCGCCACCACTGCCTTAGTTGTACACAAGAAGTGATGTGGAAATCTGGTACAGATCGGCTCATCTTGAAGGTTCTTTGGGTTTCAAGACATCTCCAGCACTTGGCAGGAAAGCACATCCTTTTGAGAGCAAATCGCCATTTTTAAGCATTCTGTTATCAGACAGATTGGTGCACACTTCATGCCAGTTGTCGAAGCTCTTAATGATTGCTTTAAAAAAAATTGGCTGCCGAAGGATATAGGAGCGAGTGAGTTTTCTTGGGTCCTGCGGGTGGGTCTTTGTTGAAGCAGCGGATTTACTCGGAGTAGACCACCTTGCAGGACGCAGTGTAGACAAGAACTGACAGACACACAGTCACCAGTGCAGTTCTACTTATTGCTATCTACTGGCAAAGTGCTTCGCCAGACCACAGGTGTTTGCAGGCACACATCACTCTGCTGTCTGTGCTACCTATATACAAAAGTGGTACCAATCAGGTACCCTCACCTCATCAGGTTTGAACTCGGTACAAGCTGTGCACTCGGTCCTAATCTGCACACGGCACCTGTTAGGAGGGTCCAGCTGTCATTTAGATTTTGCTCATCTAAACACATGTTCTGACAGTCTTCTGCATGGCTGGCCCCGGAGGGCAACTTATTTGAGCTTTGACTCTGGGCCTAGAGGAGCAAGAGGTGCCATCTTGGAATAGCCGGGTAGTTGGAAGGAATGTCAGGTTCAGATACAAACAGGCATCTTTCTGGTGGCCTCTTCAGCAAAGGAGGGGTGTGTAAGTTAAGCAGAATCATCCCTGGTTAGTGCTCGATGGGAGATCGCCAAGGAAATCCAGGGTTGCTATTCCAAGGCGGGCAATGTACGTCTCTTGCCTTGAAAACTATGCAAGGTTACCATAAGTTGTCTGCACCTCCATGATGGAAAAATACAGAGCTGGAAGTCTCAAAGCAATCACTGGCATAGAACCGGTGCTTTACGGTCACCTGGTTCCCAGGAAAGGAAGCATTTCGGACTGTGATGACGGTGTTCCAGTTCGAAACGCCTTCAGTTTTCTCCTCCCATCGGGTGCAGGAAATGGGAACTGGTCGCCCACAAAGCCCGACTGAGAAAACCTGTTGAGCCAAGCGCCCTTGTCTGTTTCAGTATTTGCCTCTCAAGTTATAATTGCAAGCTACTGAGAAGGCAGAAATTGGCAAGACCAGCTCTAGCAAAACCTAGAACCAGTCCTGCTCGACGCTGCATTGAAACAACAGATCCTGGGCTAAGTTAACCTCTAGTCCTTATAAAATGAAACCTGAATGGGATATATGAACCAGCATAGAGTACAGTCTCTGAGGCCCCTTCCGCACATGCAGAATAACGCACTTTCAATCCTGTTTCGATGCACTTTGCAGCTGTGCGAAACAGCAAAATCCACTTGCAAACAGTTGTGAAAGTGGATTGAAAGTGCATTATTCTGCAGGTGCGGAAGGGGCCTCGGAGGCTGAGCCCGCAAACGTTTCAAAACATTTGCAAAACTGCTTCAGGAATTGGTGTCAATGGCCCCTTCCGCACACGCAAAATAATGCGTTTTCAAACCACTTTCACAACTGTTTGCAAGTGGATTTTGCTATTCCGCACAGCTTCAAAGAGCACTGAAAGCAGTTTGAAAGTGCATTATTCTGCAATATGTGCCGTCGACAACACAGGCGCTAGCCAATCAGTATCCTCCGCAGCCAACTTTTCCCCCTCCTTCAACCTTGCATTGTAGACTCGGAGAACCGGTTTCTAAGAACTCGTGCCAGGACAAACAAAAAGAACATGTTGTACTGAAAGGCTGGTTCCAAATCAGTTCTTTTTCTCTAAATATGCTACCCCTTGCTTGACCCTCACAAAGTGGTTATAAAAACTAACATGATGAATGCATGTGAAATGCTATGAAAATACCTTGGAACGTCGAGATGCTTCTCTGGGGAGCCTCGAGGGGGGAAAAAAACACAAGGATCTCCCAAGTAACCTGGACGGATTGATGAAAATTTGGAAGATAATAAAGTTAGACTTAGTGCTCTGGTTAATAAGAAATTAAAGTTTGGGAAGCGCATCGGATTCCACTGCATTGTTATGTTGAAAGGACTATTTGCAAGGGGGGGAAAAGAAGTTCTGTTGTGTATGTTGGTCTGTTTTGAATTATATTTAGCAATATAAGTGGCTCCTTATTGTGTATTAACTAATAAGCCTTGATGTGGATGGCCCAGACTGGTCTGATCTTGTCACGTTTCCAAAGCTAAGCAGGGTCTGCCCTGGTTACTACTTGGATGGGAGACCACCAAGGAATTCCAGGGCGGCTACGCAGAGGCAGGCAAAAGGCAAACCATCTACAATCTGGAAAACCCTGCAGGGTTGCCATAAGTCAGCTGCAGTTTAACTCACTTTCCCTTCCATTATGCATGAAATAATTGTTATTTTTTTAAAGTTTCAAGTGCAGCGGTGATTTTATTTACGTAGGAGGTTAAGAGCTCGTGTATCTAATCTGGAGGAACCGGGTTTGATTCCCCGCTCTGCCGCCTGAGCTGTGGAGGCTTATCTGGGGAATTCAGACTAGCCTGTGCACTCCCACACACGCCAGCTGGGTGACCTTGGGCTAGTCACAGCTTCTCAGAGCTCTCAGCCCCACCTACCTCACAGGGTGTTTGTTGTGAGGGGGGAAGGACAAGGAGATTGTAAGCCCCTTTAAGTCTCCTACAGGAGAGAAAGGGGGGATATAAATCCAAAGTGTTGTTGTTGTTGTTGTTGTTGTTGTTGTTGTTATTATTATTATTATTATTATTATTATTATTATTATTATTATTATTATTATTTAAATGAGTGCAGAGTTGTTTATTTATTTATTGGATTTATTCCCTGCCCTTCTCTGAGTAGCTCAGGGAGGTTTCCACCGTCTGATTAAAACAATACATAAAACAGGATAAACCCTTTTAAAATCACACTATAAAATATTATTTACGTTTAAGACAGGTCAGCATAAACTCCTGCAGGTCATAGAATCATAGAGTTGGAAGAGACCCCAAAGGCCATCAAGTCCAATCCCCTGCAACGCAGGTCATCAGTTCAAATTTGTACATCCCACCTTTTGTTGTAACTTTACAAATGGGACCCCTGCAGAGGAGTCAGGGGGAACGACAAAATAACTGGGGAGGGGAAAGAGGAAGAAGGAAAGGGAATAAAAGAGAAAGGCCCCTTCCGCACATGCGGAAAAATGCACTTTCAATTCACTTCCACAATTGTTTGAAATTGGATTTGGCTCTTCCGCACAGTGAAATCCAGCTGCAAAGTGGATTGAAAGTGCATTATTCTGCACGTGCGGAAGGGGCCCTAGAGAAGAGAGAATGGGAAAATAGAGAAGGTAAAAACAAGGAGAGAGGAGGGGAGGGGTGGAAATGACACCGTTGTGATGCTGTAAGCTATTTTGACGGGCGTATCCTATCTCAGGTGTCCCCACGGCCCCACGCAACGTCATTTCCAACGTGAACGAGACGTCTCTGGTGCTAGAATGGAGCGAGCCGCGGGATTCGGGCGGGCGGGATGACCTGCTCTACAACGTCATCTGCAAGAAGTGCAGCGTGGAACGCCGGTTGTGCATGCGCTGCGACGACAACGTGGAGTTTGTCCCCCGCCAGCTTGGCCTGACCGAGAGACGCATCTACATCAGCAACCTCATGGCCCACACGCAGTACACCTTCGAGATCCAGGCCGTGAATGGTGTCTCCAGCAAGGACCCCCAAAACCCCCATTTTGCATCAGTAAACATCACCACCAACCAGGCAGGTGAGCGCATCATGGGACGGGATGCAGCATACCTGTCTGCCAACGGGTCCAGAGCTAGGCCTTCTTCTATTTTTATATATATATATAAAAATGCTTTATTCATATACTTAATACACAAGTGTTTAAAAATTGCTTATTACATCTGTAACATTCTGTTGCTAACATAGTTCATCAAACATAGAATCTTCTATATATTTCAATCCTTGCTTTGAGGAAATGTATACATAAAAGTAAACTTCCAACTATGATTTATATTTCTTAAAGGTTCCATCTCTTATATTAGTTTCATAAAGTACATATATTTACACCAATTAAGCACTATTTACTACATGAAAAGAGAAATCTAACATATAACTTTCTCACTGACCTGTAGAGCTTATCTTTACTATTATAGTCTGTTTCATATTTTTTCTAACATTTTCCCTCTTTGTAAGTAATTGATCTTGTCTTTATCCTTCAATTACACACGAGTAGATTAAAAAAAGAAAAGAAGAATTTCCATTGGAGAGGTAGAGTCTAGAAGCTTCCCTTGGATTGGCTGTGGTCCAAGTATCTTTGTCATTCTGAGTCTTAGCCTGCACAATACGGCCTCCGCTGTGTGGTCCTGCAATGGTCCTGCCGTCCTGAAAAAAATATCTAACATTTTCTTTGACATAAAGATTCTAGTGCCTGTTGTTGCAGAGAATATGTAGGAGTGCGTACTTGCTCAGAGTATTCAGCAATAAGAAAAAAACTTACCCGTCCCCCATCTTTTTAATAAAATCTTGGCCGGCCGACCCTGTCCGAGATGGAGGCCCCTTCCGCACAGCAAAACTACAGCAGGCTGCAGTCGGATTAAAGCAACCCACTGTCCCGTTGACGCATTCGCATGCCTTTGTGCAGGCAGTGAACGGAGCCCACAGAAGCAATGCGGGTTGCCGTGGCGGCTTCGCACGGGGGCACGGGGTTTTTTTACTCGCCTTCCCCCACTGCGTAGCTAGGTGGGCAAGCAGGCATGGACCCCTGCAGCCATGGGGGGAGCAGCAGTGGCGTAGTGGCTAAGAGCAGTGGCTAAGAGCAGGTGCACTCTGATCTGGAGGAACCAGGTTTGATTCCCAGCTCTGCCGCCTGAGCTGTGGAGGCTTATCTGGGGAATTCGGATTAGCCTATGCACTCCCACACATGCCAGCTGGGTGACCTTGGGCTAGTCACAGTTCTTCGGAGCTCTCTCAGCCCCACCCACCTCACAGGGTGTTTGTTGTGAGGGGAGAAGGGCAAGGAGATTGTAAGCTCCTTTGAGTCTCCTGCAGGAGAGAAAGGGGGGATATAAATCCAAACTCCTCCTCCTCCTCCTCTTCTTCTTCTTCTTCTTCTTCTTCTTCTTCTTCTTCTTCTTCTTCTTCTTCTTCTTCTTCTTCTTCTTCTTCTTCTTCTTCTTCTTCTTCTTCTTCTTCTTCTTCTTCTTCTTCTTCTTCTTCTTCTTCTTCTTCTTCTTCATGCTGATGCCCCTGTGTCCCTGCGTTGCTAGGTATGTGACTTCTGTTCTAGCTGAAATGTGCCGAGAAGCTGATGTGTTTCTGCCTTCTTCTTTTCTCCCTCCACTCCCTGTTCGGCAGCTCCCTCAGCAGTTCCCAGCATGCACCTGCACGGTAGCACAGGAAGCAGCATGACTCTGTCCTGGGAGCCCCCCAAGCAGCCCAACGGAATCATCTTGGACTACGAGATAAAGTATTTTGAGAAGGTAAAAGCCGTCAGCTTGTGCTGCGTAGTGGCTAAGGGGCCACTCTGGGCCTGCATCCAAATTCCCACTCGGCCAGGATGCTTGCTGGGTGCCGATGTGATCATCTAGCATTTTCAGTCTGGCTGACCTCGCAGGGATGTTGTGATAATAAAATGGGAGGAGAACCACACACACGTCAGGAGACACAGATAGAGGTGTAACCAGAGGTGGGATCCAGCAGGTTCTCACAGGTTCCTGAGAGTAGGTTACTAATTATTTGTGTGTGCCAAGAGGGGGTTACTCATTGGTGATTTTTGCCTTAGTTACGCCCCTCCTCTCAGCAGTAGCGCGCAGAACTTGAAGCAGTCTAGCAGGAGGTGCACCAGCGTGCGTGGCAGCCTGCGCCTGCGTGCATTCGTTTCTCGCCCAAGGACCGGCGCAGCAGCTGCGTCCTTGCCACAGCTCCGCCCAGCAATGCCCTGCCCCCGGAATGCCCGGCCACGCCCCCGTTGTACCCCGCCCAGCCCCATTGGCGCTATGCCACAGTTTGAATCCCACCACCATGGGAATCTGTTACTAAAATTTTTGGATCCCACTACTGGGTGTAACCCACTAGGCATTCAATGTTAAGACTGTGTTTGCAAAAACTGAGATAATGTTTTAGCCAAAAAATACCTTTTGGCTCTGGTCGCGCTAATAGGGATCTAGTGACCGAATAATAACAATTCAGCAGCATTTAAAATGTGGATTGTGCAAAGAAGTAGAAGAAATAATGGATCACATACTAATCTTATGCAAGAAGACTGCACAAACTGGTTATAAACAACATCACAACACAGTTGCTAGAACGATTCACTGGAACTTCTATAAAAAGTATTGTTTGCCTTCAGAAATAATAATAACAATAATAATAATAGGGATCCATGAGTTCCCTGACCTGGATGGCCCAGGCTAGCTGGATCATAAGAACAAGCCAGCTGGATCAGACCAGAGTCCATCTAGTCCAGCACTCTGCTACTCGCAGTGGCCCACCAGGTGCCTTTGGGAGCTCACATGCAGGATGTGAAAGCAAGGGCCTTCTGCTGCTGTTGCTCCCGATCACCTGGTCTGTTAAGGCACTTGCAATCTCAGATCAAAGAGGATCAAGATTGGTAGCCATAAATCGACTTCTCCTCCATAAATCTGTCCAAACCCCTTGGGTTGGCTCTGATTAGTACTTGGTTGGGAGACCACCAAAAAAGTTGAGGGTTGCTATGCAGAGGCCAAGCAATGGCAAACCACCTCTGTCTATGTCCTGACTTGGATCCCCCAGTCTTATCTATCTTGGCATATCTGAGAAGCTAAACAGGGTCAGCCCTGGTTCATTCTTGGATGGGAGTCCAGGGTTGCTACAGAGACAAGCAACGGCAAACCTCTTCTGTTTGTCTGTGTCCTGACCTGGATGGCCCAGGCTAGTCTATCTGGTCTGATCTGAGAAGCTAAGCAGGGTCATCCCTGGTTAGTACTTGGATGGGAGGCCACCAAAGAAGCCCATGGTTGCTACTCAGAGGCACCCCATCACCACAGGTCCTCCTCTGTCCAGAATTTGTTTACATGCATGTGGGCGGAGTCTACACTTCGCAGAGGGAGAAGAGAAGAATTGGAATGCCTTCTCCAACAGGAATGTCCTTGCGGGGAATCCATCTCCGTTGGCCAAGTCCATTAGAGCAGGCCCCTGTATCCCCAAAATGGGAGAGAAGGCTGGATTCTCCCCCGAGACATGCCCTCTTTCCTTCCTTCCCACAGCAGGGTCAGATCGACGGCATCGCCAACACCGTCACGAGCCAGAAGAACCTCGTGCGGCTGGAAGGCCTGAAGCCAAATGCGGCCTACATGGTACAGGTCCGGGCACGCACGGTGGCTGGCTACGGCCAGTACAGCCATGGGATGGAGTTTAGGACACCGGTGGAGAATGGTAGGAATTTGCTGCCCTCTTCTCCTCCTCTCTCTGCCAGCCCCCTTTTTCTGCTCTCCAAACCTTTTGACTCTCTCTCTCTCTCTCTCCTCACAGGGTCCAGCAGCAAGAGCTTCCAGGAACTGCCTCTAATTGTGGGGTCAGCCACTGCCTGCCTCGTCTTCTTGATAGCTGTGGTGGTGATCGCCATTGTCTGTTTCAGGTACTAGTGGGGCTCTCGAACGTGGAAATAACAGAGACCGTAGGAAAGTCCTAAAGCAGTTTATTTCTACAATGCGTAGAGTAACAGAGAAAGCTGAATCTAAGCTCTCCCGCTTAGATCCAGAGATTATATCCTTCAATCCCCCCCCATTTGATTCCCACCAAATGTGTTTCACAAAGTGTATAACATTTGCACTACAGAGCTTCAAGAAACCTGGGAACGTTCGCACCTTCCCGCAGGAGGGCTGGCGCCAGGGAATTGCCAGGGAGGGGAGAGGGAAACAGGAAAGCATTTACAGGAAACATTTGCAATTCTTACACAGCAAGACATCTGGGCATTGGCAGGCTTGGACCTGACATGAGATCCTAGAATCCTGAGCTGCAAGGATCCAAGATCCAGCATGGCGTAGTGGTTCAGAACGGTGGACTCTAATCTGGAGAACTGGGTTTGATTCCCCACTCTTCCACATGAGCGGCAGACTCTTGGATTTGTTTCCCCACTCCTACATTCCTGCTGGGGGATCTTGGGCTAGTTACAGTTCTCTCTGAACTCTCTCAGCCCCACCTACCTCAGAGGAGAAGGGGAAGGAACTTGTAAGCCGCCTTGAGTCTCCCATACGGAGAGAAAGGCAGAGTATAAATCCAAACTCTTCTTCTTCTCATTGGGGAGGTGATTTGTTGTAGGGGTGGGTACCAAACCTAGGACCGTGCTATTGCCCTGCAGTGGCGTAGGAGGTTAAGAGCTCGTGTAGCTAATCTGGAGGAACCGGGTTTGATTCCCAGCTCTGCCGCCTGAGCTGTGGAGGCTTATCTGGGGAATTCAGATTAGCCTGCGCACTCCCACACACGCCAGCTGGGTGACCTTGGGCTAGTCACAGCTTCTCGGAGCTCTCTCAGCCCCACCTACCTCACAGGGTGTTTGTTGTGAGGGGGGAAGGGCAAGGAGATTGTAAGCCCCTTTGAGTCTCCTGCAGGAGAGAAACGGGGGATATACATCCAAACTCTTCTTCTTCTTCAAACTCAAACTTTTCTTCTTCTCATTGGGGAGGTGATTTGTTGTAGGGGTGTGTACCAAACCTAGGACCGGGCTATTACCCTGCATTACTAGGACAAAGAGGCTCAGAGACAGCTTCTACTCTAGAGCTGTGGCGATGCTGAACTCCGGGGCTTCGTGTTGATGTGTTTGGGGCTGTGTAGGGATGGGTGGAGGAAGGGGAAAGTGAGGATGGGGTATGAGTCTGAAATTGTGTGCATCGAGGAATGCTGCTGTAAATTTCGTTGTGCGTGCACAATGACAATAAAATGCTTATGCATATGCTTATTAATCTAAATTTCCTATTACTGTTTGTGCCTGCCCAGTATATGTGAACGGGTAGCAACCAAAACTGGGAGGGTTTGGGAATGTGTAGGATCATGGGGGGTGGGATGCAGCGAGTGGAATATGCCAAACTTGCAGAAGGAAAGGTAGCTTTTTGACATTTGAATTGCGACTATTAGAATAAGCCTTTTGCTTGGGGAGCTCAGGGGACAGTTTATAGAGCAGGGGTTCCCAAACATGGTGTCCCTGGACACCTTTCCTGATGCCCGGGAAGTATTTTCAGAAAGCGAGTGGGCCGTGGCTGTGCAGAGTTTTAAAAGACTCTTTTGGCAGCAGCTGCCGCAACAGCACAAAGATCTTCACTGTGTTCCTGAGGTGAAATACAGCAGCCATTTTGTGGCAGCCCCCCCCCCCTCGTGATATGTCCGAATTCCAAAGGTGCCCGCAGGTTCCAGAAGGCCGGGAGACCCCCACTGTAGGTTGTTTAACCGCTCAGATGTTGATGACAAGATGACTGGGAGGGAGAATAATACTGTGCTTTGTACGATCTTTTCCCCCTTCTGTTTTTGAGCAGGAAGCAGCAAAACAGCGCAGACTCGGAGTACACGGAGAAGCTACAGCAGTACAGTGAGTATCTGTCTCGAGTGTCTCGTGTATTTATTTATCTTTTTTAACAGGACATCTCTGTCCAAATTATTTACGTTTAAATAGTTTATCTCTACCCTGGGTGGCAAACCTTGAAAAACATTTAAGCACGGATTTAAAAATGCATACCGCGGCAATTGAGCAAAAGCAGCAATTGAACAAAACATAAAAACCAGGAAACAAAACATGTTGTCAAATCGAACGAATGCACAGGGAGGAGGGAATACCAAATGCAACAAAGATGTCTTCACCTGCTAGTGGAAGACAGCGATCAAGGGGGACTGGTGAATCTGCCAGGGGAGGGGTTTCCATTACTTTGGTGCCACGAACGAGAAGGCCCTGTCTTCAGTAGCCACCTGTTGAGCCCCTGTCAGTCAGAGTACCCAGGGAAAGGTGCCTCTGCTGTTTAAGTTTTTAAGTTTTTAATGAATTAAGTCGAGCCCTTTGGCTTATAAATCTAATTAATTAATTAATTAAGTAATAGTTTGCACATAGATTCTGCAGAAGTTTCTTATACCTGCATTTATAAATACAGACACATTTGCGTGAATGATGCATATTTGGTAGCCATGCAGAGACTTTGCCTTCCAGGTCTGACATGCATTGATTTTCACTCTCTGCAACCACAAAGGGAACTTTATTCTGGCAGTGCAATGGAACCAATCTAGAACTCGGCACCTGACTGTCAAACCACAGTATTCAGCTTCCTTAAGTAGACTGCTGATGGCAATGACCCGGTTCTTAAAGCCTCAGCATTCAGTTGTAGAAGAGCAGGGCAAGTTTCTAGTCTTGTTGTATTCAAGAAAATGTTTCTGAGGTAAATTGGAGCAGTTCTTCCTTTAAGGCAGTTTCCACAAATGGAACTATTTTTGGACTAGCACAACAGACAGTTTCTGTCAATAAACGAGAGACTTAGTCGACTAGCCATCTGCGGATTAGCGAGTTACGTTTATGTCAGTTTGCAGGAATTTTAGCCTCATTCGTTAAGAACACTAGAATCGTAGAGTTGGAAGAGACCCCAAGGGCCATCAAGTCCAATCCTCCTGCCATGCAGGAACACATCATCAAAGCACTCCTGACAGATGGCCGTCCAGCCTCGGTTTAAAAACCTCCCAAGAAGGAGACTCCACCACTGGAAAACTGAACATGAGTTAACCCTGAATGTGTTTCCTAAATTGGGTGCTAATCGTCTCTCTGTCTTTGCAGTCACCCCCGGAATGAAAGTCTACATCGACCCTTTCACTTACGAGGACCCCAATGAAGCTGTCCGAGAGTTCGCCAAGGAAATCGACATCTCTTGTGTGAAGATTGAGGAAGTGATTGGAGCAGGCAAGTCACGTGATTTCAGCCCTCCTCGTGTTCATGGACTGAGGCTCCGCAACGTGGTGCCCATGGACACAGTGGTGACCATCAACACTTTTTCCGGTGCCCACCAGGTGTTTTTAGAAAGGGGTGAGGGCCAAGTAGAGCTTTTTCTAACAAGGCCATTGAAGATTTAATTGGCTGCGCAGCCCAGCACAAAGATTTGCACTGTCTGACTGGAAGTATGCTACAGCAGCCATTTTGTTTCCGCCCCACTGAGTCAGACATCCAAAGGTGCCCACAAGCTCCAAAAGGCTGGGGACTTCTGTTGTGGACAGAAGCACAAAAGGGCGGCAGGCAGCTATTGGCCTACGCCTGTAACGTCTCACCGTTCTCTTCCTCTCCCTCCCCGATCCCCTGCAGGAGAATTCGGGGAAGTCTGCCGGGGCCGGCTGAAGCTGCCAGGCCGGCGGGAGATTTTTGTGGCCATCAAAACGCTGAAAGTGGGCTACACCGACCGGCAGAGGCGGGACTTCCTGAGCGAGGCGAGCATCATGGGGCAGTTCGACCACCCCAACATCATCCACCTGGAGGGCGTGGTCACCAAGAGCCGGCCAGTCATGATCGTCACGGAGTTCATGGAGAACTGCGCCCTCGACTCGTTCTTACGGGTGAGTTTGTGGTCTTGCCAAAGACTGGGAGCAAAAGGTGCCTTTTCCAGAGCAGGGTCCTGCCTTCTCATTTATATTTCCCTTGACACTGGCCACAGGTTCACGGCCCGAACATAAGAACAAGCCAGCTGGATCAGAGCAGAGTCCATCTAGTCCAGCACTCTGCTACTCGCAGTGGCCCACCAGGTGCCTTTGGGAGCTCACATGCAGGAGGTGAAAGCAATGGCCTTCTGCGGCTGTTGCTCCTGATCACCTGGTCTGTTAAGGCATTTGCAATCTGAGATCAAGGAGGATCAAGATTGGTAGCCATAGATTGACTTCTCCTCCATAAATCTGTCCAAGCCCCTTTGAAAGCTATCCAGGTGAGTGGCCATCACCACCTCCGGTGGCAGCATATTCCAAACACCAATCACACGTTGCGTGAAGAAGTGTTTCCTTTTATTAGTCCTAATTCTTCCCCCCAGCATTTTCAATGAATGCCCCCTGATTCTAGTATTGTGAGAAAGAGAGAAACATTTCTCTCTGTCAACATTTTCTATCCCATGCATAATTTTATAGACTTCAATCATATCCCCCCTCAGACGTCTCCTCTCCAAACTAAAGAGTCCCAAACGCTGCAGCCTCTCCTCATAAGGAAGGTGCTCCAGTCCCTCAATCATCCTCGTTGCCCTTCTCTGCACTTTTTTTATCTCTTCAATATCCTTTTTGAGATGTGGCGACCAGAACTTAACACAGGACTCCAAGTGCGGTCGCACCACTGCGGATGTATTGTCGAAGGCTTTCACGGCTGGATTCAACTGGTTGTGGTGGGTGTTTCCGGGCTGCGTGGCCGTGGTCTGGTGGATCTTGTTCCTAACGTTTCGCCTGCATCTGTGGCTGGCATCTTCACAGGTGTATCACAGAGGGAAGTCTGTTATAAGAGAAGTCTGGACACAGTGTGTAACAGTCTTCCCTCTGCGATACACCTCTGAAGATGCCAGCCACAGATGCAGACGAAACGTTGGGAACAAGATCCACCAGACCACGGCCACGCAGCCCGGAAAACCCACCAATAACTGCGGATGTTCTGTAATGTTTTGTAAAGATCAAAAATCCATGCCAGAAAGAACGCCGAATGCTTCCGCCTGAATAAATTATGCCAACAAAGAAAAACGTTTACATTTGGTAGAAATGATTTTGCGTTGGGCTAATCACTGACGTCCAAAGGTGCCCACGAGCTGAAAAAGCCGCTCCCTGACGTTTCTTGCTAAGAGCTACAGAGGAAATTGACTAGGGCAGTGGTGGCAAACCTATGGCACAGGTGCTAGAGGTGGCACTCAGAGCCCTATCTGTGGGCACGCGTGCACAGAGTTCGTCATGTGATAATAGAAACAGTTCAGGGAGATTATTAGCGTTAAACCTAAGACTGAGTTTTGGGGAAGCAGTGTAGTTAACCCTGTGAAGCGCTGTTAAACCCCACTGATTTTCATGGGAAGAACGAAAGCGTGATCCTTTACCTGGGAGCAAGCTCAGTTTCTGGCAATGGGGTTTGCTTCTGAGTAAACCCTCCTAGGGTTGTGATTCACCCTTTCAAAGCGTTGCACAGTTGCTTCAAAGCAAAGCCGCCAACTACCACCAAGCTTACTCCCGAGCAACGCGTGCCTTGGAGCCGACCATTTTTTCTATACTAAAACCTCAGTATTCAGGTTAAATTGCCGTGTTGGCACTTTGCGATAAATAAGCGGGTTTTGGGTTGCAGTTTGGGCACTCGGTCTCGAAAAGGTTCACCATCACTGGACTAGAAGGTTAGCCAGAGGCAAATTATCTTCTCTGAGGTGGGAAGGAGATTCTTTCAGCCATGTCTCTTCTGGCCCTGTGGGACAGATGGATTTTTTCATCTTAGGACAGTGGTGGCGAACCTTTGGCACTCCAGATGTTATGGACTACAATTCTCATCAGCCCCTGCCAGCATGCCAATTGGCAGGTGCTGATGGGAATTGTAGTCCATAACATCTGGAGTGCCAAAGGTTCGCCACCACGGTCTTAGGAGGATGCCCTCAGGTTCCTAAGCATCACTGAGGTGCCTGCTTGTCAGGAATATTATCGATGTTGTCCCTGCGTTGGCAGACGGTTGCACTAGATCAGTGGTGGCGAACCTTTGGCCCTCCAGATGGTATGGACTACAATTCCCATCAGCCCCTGCCAGCATGGAAGCCAATTGGGGCTGATGATAGATTATGATCCATAACATCTGAGATGCCAAAAGGTTTGCCACATGCTACTTCAGAATTGACGGGGTGCTCCCTTCCAACCGTGAGACATCATAACATAAAAAGTTTTCTCTTCCTTCCTTTTCTTACTCGGCAGCCCAACGACGGGCAGTTTTACCGTCATCCAGCTGGTGGGGATGCTCCGGGGTATTGCAGCCGGCATGAAGTACCTCTCGGAGATGAACTACGTGCACCGAGACCTGGCTGCCCGCAACATCCTGGTCAACAGCAACCTGGTGTGCAAAGTCTCCGACTTCGGGCTCTCGCGCTTCTTGGAGGACGATCCCTCGGACCCCACCTACACCAGCTCACTGGTATGTAACAGTCTTCGCACGCCCCCTCTTTTCCCCTGGAGAGGCCTGGGGCTGGACTTAGGCCAACATTTCTGCTAGTAGAAGGGGTGGGGTGACTTCTGTCAATTCCGACTTCCTGCCGCAGACCCCCCCCCCTTGATTTTTGTTTCATTCTGTTCCTTAGGGTCTCATCCCCCTCCCCCCCCCCCCAAGAGAGCACTTTGGGGAGATCAGTGGGTTGCAGCGGAAGGAGGGAGGCAAGAAACTTCTTTTCCTCTGAGGGAGTGGAAATTTTAGTCTGGATTGAACCCTGAATGGGAACAGCTGCAGAATCATCCCCCCCCCCCACCAATGATCTTGGCATCAAATGTATTGGCACCAGACTCTTTCACTGAGAACCAGCGTGGTGTTGTGGTTAAGAGCAGGTGGATTCTAATCTGGAGAACTGGGTTTGATTCCCCACTTCTCCACCTGACTGGTGGTGGCCAGGCTTTATCCGATTGAACCAGATGTGTTTCTGCACTGCTACATTCCAGCTGGGTGACCTTGGGCTAGTAGTCACAGTTCTCTCTCTCAGCCCCACCTACCTCACAAGGTGTCTGTTGTGGGGAGAGGAAGGGAAAGGAGTTTGTAAGCCACCTTGAGTCTCCTTACAAGAGAGAAAGGTGGGGTATAAATCCAAAACTCTTCTCTTCTCTTCTTCATGGTACTCGGCAGGGCAAGGAGGTGAATTTCCCAAAGCTCTTCATTTCTTTGTTTTTTTAAACTCCCTGCTCATTTAAAAAAAATGAGTTTGTTGGGGAAAGATTTCTCTCTCCATCTTTCCTTCCGTCATGCTAATCGGAAAGTCCCCCTTTGACTCCGAAGAAGAGCATTTAAACCACAGGTGACGGCTTCGAGTGGCCCTCCAGATTGTTATGGACTCCCGACAGTTCCCATGCCATCATCCCTGCCAGCATGCTGGCAGGATGATAAGAACTATGAGTCCATCTGGAGAACATCTGAGGGACATGCAGTTTGACACCTCCGTGATTCCCACTGTTATCCCTTTGCCTCCAGTCTTCAGCGTTACAGTCTGAGAACATTAATTCTCAGATGCTCCTACTCCAGAAATCTTGTTTTGGTCTCTGAAGTGCTGCTAGACTTGAACCTAGCAAGTCTCGCAAGAGACGTACCGTAAGCTTAATTAAACCGTAAGTAATTAATCCTCCCCCAACGATCCGTGAATAGCTTTGTTAGCACAATGAGGAATGTTGATGGGTGTCGAGAGACGAGAGAAATCTTTGAATTAAGGAGTCGGGAGTTGAGAGCATGGCGTCATATTCTAGTCCCTTCAAGGGAATCGCGTGAGAGCGTCTCTACTTCGCCGGTTGGGATAGATCGATTTCCTGCCCATCTTGGGGCAGTCTCCATTTCTAGAGTCATCCATTTCCAGTCATAGGAACTACACAGTTATTTTCCCAAAGACTACCTACAGCTTGAAGATATTTTTCGCCTCTGTGGCCGGGCAGAGCTGTGGAGGAGCAGAGCGGGTAGACCCTGATTAATTTGGTCGTGCGCCTCTCCCGCCAAGAGGGTGGCCCAGATCGATCCCGTGTGAATGACCCGGGAAGCCATCATGCTACCATGGGATTCACTTCCGCCAGCGACGTGTGGAGCTATGGGATTGTCATGTGGGAAGTGATGTCATACGGTGAACGGCCGTACTGGGACATGTCCAACCAAGATGTAAGGATGCCTCTCCAAGCTGGGAGAAATGTGGGGGGGGGGGGGAGGAGCAGCAGAAATCTACTTGTGGGAGCATCTTCTGTCATAGAGACCAGCCCAGGCAGAGGTGGGATCCAGCAGGTTCTCACAGGTTCCCGAGAGTAGGTTACTCATTATTTGTGTGTTCCGAGAGGGGGCTACTAATTGGTGATTTGGCCACGTGATTTTTGCCTTAGTTACACCCCTCCTCTCAGCAGTAGCGCACAGAACTTGAAGCAGTCTAGCAGGAGGTGCACCAGCATGCGTGGCAGCCTGCGCCTGCGTGCAGCCCGTTTGCCATCCCGCCCAAGGACGCTGGCGCCCAGTGGCTGCGTCCCTTGCCACAACCCAGCCCAGGGAATGCCCGCGCCCCTGGAATGCCTGGCCACTCTTATCGCGCTCCCCATGCGTGCCCACAGCACCATTGGTGCTTTCACATGCACAGTTTGAGATCCCACCATCATGGGAACCTGTTACTAAAATTTTTGGATCCCACCACTGAGCCCAGGTGCTGAAGTCATTGGGGGGGGGGGAGGGTTGCTGGCAGTCTCTTCCCTCTCTGGACCCAGCGTGGTGTAGTGGTTAGGAGCAGGTGGATTCTAATCTGGAGAACCGGGTTTGATTCCCCACTCCTCCACCTGAGTGGCTGAGGCTTATCTGGTGAACCAGATGTGTTTCCACACTCCTACATTCCTGCTGGGTGACCTTGGGCTAGTCACAGTTCTTGGGAATTCTCTCAGCCCCACCTGCCTCACAGGGTGTCTGTTGTGGGGAGAGGAAGGGAAAGGGGCTTCTAAGCCGCCTTGAGTCTCCTTACAGGAGAGAAAGGTGGGGTATAAATCCAAACTCTTCCTCTTCTCTTCTGAGGTGAGGGGCATAGGAACTGCAGGGGGGGCTTTCTCTGTTAGCCCCCATTTTAAGGAATGCCCTTCCATTAGAGATTCCATGGGCACCAACATTATAAACCTTTCAGCATCTGGATAAGACGTCATTTTCACCCGGGCATTTGACTGATTGATGCCATTCACCTCTGGACCACTGGGCTTTTCCAGAACTTTCCCTCTGCCTGCATTGGGGAAGGAGGGTGGGTTTTGGGGGGTGGGTTAATTGCTTTTAGATATGTTGTTAGGAGTTTTTATCTGTTATCTCGTACCTTTGGGACCGCCTTACCCCATATGTCCCTACACGGCCTCTGCACTTGGCAGAGGCCAACTTACTGGTGGTCCCCAGCCCCTCAGCCAATGCACCGCGGCTGGCCTCCCACCCGGGCCAGGGGCGCTTTGCTGTGCCTCTGGCCCTCTCGCCTGAATGGGAACACTCTTCCCTCCAGCTGTCAGGGCCCCGGGCTGAGGATCTTGGGGGAGTTCCGCAGGGCCTGTATGACCGAGTTGTTCCACCGGGCTTTTGGGGAGGGCAGCCACTGATGGTGTGTACCCTCTTTGTCTCTCCCTTTTAACATTCTGGGAGCCTGTGACATCTAGACTTTCTGTCCCCCTCTCTTGGAGGGTTTTATTGACAGTTTTAATGCTGGGCCTTAAAGTGGTTTATATGGACCGCTGTAATTTTATGTTTTAATGATGTTATTTAATGATATATTATTTATTTGTTGTTACTACTGTTTTGTAACACTATTTTGTTGTTCACCGCCCAGAGCCCTCAGAGGATGGGGTGGTATATAAATATGATAATAAAATACAATACAATAAATAAATATAAATAAATGTTTTTTACTGTAATGTTGAATGTATTTTTTTTAGGGCGGGATAGAAATCAATCGACCGAATAAATTAATTTAATCTGAGTGACTGGGGCACACTCTGCTTTTCACCCCGTTGCCACTGTAGTGGTGATCAGCGCCGCGTGGAAGTCAGGACTACCGCCTCTCCTCCCCATGGACTGCCCCACGGCTCTGCACCAGCTCATGCTGGACTGCTGGGTGCGCGACCGCAACCTCCGGCCCAAGTTTGCCCAGATCGTGAACACGCTGGACAAGCTGATTCGTAACGCGGCCAGCCTGAAGGTCATCGCCAACGTGCAGTCCGGGTCAGTGTAAACCCTCGCCCCCCTCCCCGAGCACGGGCCACTCGCTGAGTCTGGAGTAGCCAGTGACGAGTTTCTAGCTTGCATGGTTTATGGTGGAAACATAAATTTTACCCTCGGGGCTGGAGGCTTCCGGCAACCGGGGCATGAACAAACAGGGACGGGGAAGCTTTAGCCTTTTGTACGCCGCAGGACTGCAAGGCCTCGCCCCCCCCCTCCACAGCCCCTCCCCACGAGCCTTGCCTGACCTCTGGGCTCTCTCGTCCCCCGCAGCGTGTCTCAGCCGCTCCTGGACGCCACCCGTGCCGGATTACACAACATTCACCACCGTGGGGGACTGGCTGGACGCAATCAAAATGGGACGGTACAAGGAGAATTTTGTCAACGCCGGCTTCGCCTCCTTCGACCTGGTGGCCCAAATGACCGCTGAGTAAGTAGGGAGGAATATCTGGGGGTGGGGGGGGGGGGGAGATGATCGTTGCCACAGCAGTGGCGTAGGAGGTTAAGAGCTCGTGTATCTAATCTGGAGGTTTGATTCCCAGCTCTGCCGCCTGAGGTGCGGTGGAAGTTTATCTGGGGGAATTCAGACTAGCCTTGTGCACTCCCACACACGCCAGCAGGGGTGACCTTGGGCTAGTCACAGCTTCTCGGAGCTCTCTCAGCCCACCCGACCTCCCAGGGTAAGCCGAGTAGGTGAGGGGAAGGGCAAGGGATTGTCAGCCTTGGAGTCTCCTGCAGGAGAGAGAAAGGGGATATGGCAACCAAACTCTTCTTCTTCTTCTTCTACCTCACAGGGTGTTTGTGGTGAGGGGGGAAGGGCAAGGAGATCGTCAGCCCCTTTGAGTCTCCTGCAGGAGAGAAAGGGGGGATATAAATCCAAACTCTTCTTCTTCTTCTTCTACCTCACAGGGTGTTTGTTGTGAGGGGGGGAGGGCAAGGAGATTGTCAGCCCCTTTGAGTCTCCTGCAGGAGAGAAAGGGGGGATATAAATCCAAACTCTTCTTCTTTTCTACCTCACAGGGTGTTTGTTGTGAGGGGGGAAGGGCAAGGAGATTGTCAGCCCCTTGGAGTCTCCTGCAGGAGAGAAAGGGGGGATATAAATCCAAACTCTTCTTCTTCTTCTACCTCACAGGGTGTTTGTGGTGAGGGGGGAAGGGCAAGGAGCTTGTAAGCCCCTTTGAGTCTCCTGCAGGAGAGAAAGGGGGGATATAAATCCAAACTCCTCCTCCTCTTCTTCTTCTTCTTCTGTATGGGACTTGGCACCATGGTGGATTAGAGGAAGACACTTTGAAATCCAGGGAGGGTCTAATCGTCACTCAGGTTTTGTGTGAGGGGAAACACTGTGGACGTACCTGGAGTTGTCAAAGTTTAATGCATGAGGAGAAAGCAGAAACCATGGTCTTCCCAATTACCCTTAGAGATTACCTAGAGAAATTCTTGGTGGTCTGGGGAGGATAGTTTTGGGGGAAGGATGGGACCTCAATGGGTAAAATGCATAGAATTTGCCCTCTAAAGCGGCCATTTTCTCCAGGGGAGTGGATCACTGCAAGCAGGAGATCAGTTTGTTTATTCATTTATTTATTCGACTTATAAGCCGCCTCATCCCCGAAGGCTCGAGGTGGCTCACAACACGGCTGTTTTTCAAACAGCAATTACACAATATAAAACTTAACCTATTAACCAATTAAAAACTAAGCAGCAAATATAATTGTAATCCTTGCAGATCTTCAGGCCCCACCTGGAAATTGGCAGCCTTCCTTCTGGAGTGATTTACCATGTGATCCTAGGCATGTTTCCTCAGTAGCAAGCCCCATTTTTATTTAGGAAGTCCTGTTTTATTGAGAGGGGTATGCTCCCAGGGAAGTGTTTTGGGGATTGCACCCGTCCATCAAGTGCAGCCCGGTTCGACTGCAGCCGCTCTGCAGGCTCTCTGGCGGATGTCTTCCACGTCACCTGGGATCCGATCCTTTTAAATAGAGCTGTCAGGATCCGAACCTGGGATTTTCTGCTTGCCAAGTAGAGGCTCCAGCATTGAGCCTCTTAACCACTACACCAGGAGTCTGCAACCTGCGGCTCTCCAGATGTTCATGGACTACAAATCCCATCAGCCCCTGCTGGATGCAGAATCTGGCAGGCAGAGAACCTCCAGTTTCATTTTGAATGACGGTGTAAAAACCTAAACCGGAGGTGTCCAACTCCAGAGCTTCAGATGTTCATGGACTACAATTCCCATCAGGCCTAGTGCCATAGTGCTTCGGCAGGGGCTGATGGGAGTCTTGATCCATAATTTCTCTGGAAAACCCGCCAGGTTGTGACCCAACCCTGCACTACACCATACTGGTTATTAATCCTAAGAAGATCTACTCAGACTCTTACACAGGTCTATTCAATTGGACTTACTCCCAGAAAATCATATTTAGGATTGCATGGATCTGATTGAGCAGGGCTCCGTTTAGATCAGGAGTGTCCAACTCTGGCACTTCAGATGATCATGGACTACAATACCCATCAGCCCTTGCTGACATGGCCTAGGGGCTGATGGGAATTGTAGTCCATGAACATCTGGAGAGCCACAGGTTGCAGATCCCTGCACTACACCATACTGACTCTCAATCCTAAACAGATCTACTCAGACTCCCACTCAGGTCTATTCAATTGGACTTACTCCCAGAAAATCATATTTAGGATGGCATGGATCTGATTGAGCAGGGCTCCGTTCAGGTCAGGGGTGTCCAACGCTGGCACTTCAGATGTTCATGGACTACAATTCCCATCAGCCCCTGCTGACATGGCCTAGGGCAGTGGTGGCGAACCTTTGGCATTCCAGATGTTATGGACTACAATTCCCATCAGCCCCTGCCAGCATGGCCAATTGCAGGGGCTGATGGGAATTGTAGTCCACGAACATCTGAAGCGCCAGAGTTGGACACCTCTGGTTTAGGTTCTCACACCGTCTTTCAAAATGAAACTGGAGGTTCTCTGCCTGCCAGATTCTGCATCCAGCACGAATTTTGACGCTGGGACATTTTGACCGTGAAACACGCTTAGCCCCTGAGTGACCCCTCTTCAGAGTCCATCGGGGTCGTGACCTGCCACATCCTGGCATTCCCGACCTTTCAAAGACCTTTTTCAGTGAGTGGTGTGATGTGACTCGGACCGTGCGTTGGAAGCGATCGCAAGACACGCATTCCACTGGAAAAGTCAACTCATGCCGAATTTCGGCACTGAAAAAACAGGATGAGGGGGGGGGGAAGGTTTTCAATCGGCTCTTTGTGCAAGCTAAGTGCCGAGAATCACGCTTGTGCTCTGGGTCAAGAATTACATCTTTCAGGATAGAGCAGTGCCTTCAGTGTGTGGAGCGGGCGCACGGCATGCAGAGAGCCAGCATGGTGTGGTGGTTAAGAACGGGAAACTGGGTTTGTTTCCCTGCTCCTCCACATGAAGCCTGCTGGGCAACCATGGGCTAGTGGCGGAGGCTTATCTGGTGAACCAGATGTGTTTCTGCACTGCTACATGCCAGCTGGGTGACCATGGGCTAGTCACAGTTCTCTCCCAACTCTCTCAGCCCCACCTACCTCACCAGGTGTCTGTTGTGGGGAGAGGAAGGGAAAGGAGTTTGTGAGTCACTTTGAGATTCCTTAAAGGTTGGGGAAAGTGGGGTGTAAAAACCAACTTTCCTTCCTCCTTCCTGGTAGAAACTAGAGAGCTAGTACAGTGGTTAAGATTGGCGGACTCTTATCTGGTGAAGTAGATTTGTTTCCCCGCTCCTCTGCATGAAGCCTGCTGGGTGACTTTGGGACAGTCACGGTTCTCTCCGAACCCTCTGAGCTAGAGGCGTAGCAAGGGGGGAAAGCACCCGGTGCACCTCCGCCCCCGCCCCGGAACACTCCTGCCACGCCCCCACAGGGGCGCGCGCCCGGTGCATCGCACACACACACCCTTTCCCCCCCACTTGGAAGACTAATGCCTCTTGCTCCTGAGCCCCATCTAAATTTCAAGGGGTCTGTTGTCGAGAGAGGAAGGGAAGGAGTTTGTGATCCCTTTACAGTCTCCTTACAGGAGAGGAGGTGGGGTGTAAATCCAAGCTCCTCTCCTTCTACAAACCAAAGCAAAACTAACTCACGGAAAGTGAGTTTTCCACCAGACTGTTGTGGAATCACATTTCCTGCCCATTAGGAGTGGTGGGAGCCTGAAGGGTCTCATCATCTAAACCAGTGGTGGCGAACCTTTGGCACTCCAGATGTTATGGACTACAATTCCCATCAACCCCAATTGGCCATGCTGGAAGGGGCTGATGGGAATTGTAGTCCATAACATCTGGAGTGCCAAAGGTTCGCCACCACGGATCTAAACAGTCCATCAGCAACAGAGGAACTCCAGGGAACTGTAGGCAGAGCATCTGCTTCCGATGCCGAAGGCCCCTAATTCAATTCATTGAAATGGGTCCAGGAGGCGATGAATGATAGGGAAGGTCTCCCGGGAGACCCTGGAAGGGACGGCCAGACCTGGCTGACCCAACGGTTTGCTCCATTGGAAGGCAGCTTCGCTGGTGCTAGAGAGGGGCTTCAGCTCAGTGGCAGAGCATCGGGTTGGCTTGCGGAGCGTCCCAGGTTCTATTCCCGGCACTTCCAGTTAAAATGACCAGGTAGCAGGTGGCGGGAAAGACCTCTCACTGGGACCCTGGAGAGCTACTGCCTGTCTGAGGCCCCGTCCGCACATGCAGAATAAGGCACTTCCAGTCCACTTTCACAATGGTTTCCGAGTGGATTTTGCTCTTCCGCACAGCTGCAAAGTGGATTTAACAAACAAAGAATCTTTATTGGCATAACAACATTATATACACAGATCCACTTAACCGAGTAGAGGGAAACTACAATAAATGTACAGGTAGAGAAGGCTGATGTTCAGGATTTGCTCCTAGAGGGCTGTTTTATATACAAATCCAAAAATTTGGTGACTGCATCGTTTGCATCACTACTGGGGCTGTCCAACAGAAAGGTAATCTTTTGCAAGTCAGATGCATACTCTTTTTTGAGTAGCAGAGGTGACAAGTGTTTGACTCTGGGTACTGTGTAAAGTGGACAATAAAGTAAAATATGGTCTATAGAGTCAACACAATTCCCGTTGCATATGCATAGCCTTTGGCGGTAAGGGGTTTTAGTGAATCTCCCTGTTGTTACGGCTGATGGAAGGGCATTGCAACGGGCCAACATCATTGCTCTACGGAGCCTGGGCACGGTTATCTGGTGCAGGTATTGAGCCCCCTTATTACCAATGTAGGTGATACCTGGAGCTGAAGGAGAACAAGTCCTAGAAGCCTTTTCGAGTAGGATCTGAGGTTCCTGATCAAACAGCCTTCTCTTCAGAAGTTGGAAAGTCTCTTTAGATGGTAGCATGGCCAGGTGGTGGGAAAGACCTCTAACTGGGACCCTGTAGAGCTGCTGCCCGTCTGCGGCCCCGTCTGCACACGCAGAATAATACATTTTCAGTCCATTTTCACAATTGTTTCCAAGTGGATTTTGCTATTCCACACAGCTGCAAAGTGCATTGAAAGCGGATTGCATTATTCTACGTGTGTGGGCGGGGCCTGAGTCAGCAGTACTGACCTTGATAAACTCAGGACCTGACACAGCTTCATGCGTTCGGCTAAAATCAGTTCTCTGAGCATTTGCATGGACCTCCCTCCTCCTTACAGCGACTCCACAGTGCAGGTTGCTGGAATTATCCTGACATACTAGATGGTGGGGGTCGTGAGGCCAATCGGATCATTTCCATTCAAGCCCAGCCTCTTTGTTTGCACCAGCGTGGTGTAGTGGTTAAGAGCAGTTGGATTCTAATCTGGAGAACCGGGTTTGATTTCCTACCCCTCCACCTGAGTGGCGGAGGCTGATCTGGTGAAACAGATGTGTTTCCACACTCCTACATTCCTGCTGGGCGACCTTCTCTCTGAACTCTCTCAGCCCCACCTACCTCACATGGTGTCTGTTGTGGGGAGAGGAAGGGAAAGGAGCTTGTAAGCCACCTTGAGTCTCCTTACAGGTAGAGAAAGGTGGGGTATAAATCCAAACCTCCTCCTCCTATTCCTCCTCCTCCTCTTCTCTGCTCATCGTATGGTACATTTCTTCTTCTTCTTCTTCTTCTTCTTCTTCTTCTTCTTCTTCTTCTTCTTCTTCTTCTTCTTCCTGTTGACTTTCAACCAAGCTAATGTACCGCCGCAGGTCTGAAAAGGTGCCCACGTACTTGTCCTTGGGTTCCCTGCTATCCTTTGCTAACCGCTGTCCTCTTGGTTTGTTTTGTTTGTTTGTTTCCTCCGCAGGGACCTGCTCAGGATAGGAGTGACGCTAGCGGGACACCAGAAGAAGATTTTGAGCAGCATACAGGACATGAAATTACAAATGAACCAGACGCTGCCCGTTCAGGTTTGACCGCCGAGGACTCTGGGTTTGGAACGGACCCGCCAGGGGAACCTCTCCCTAGGATTCTAGCTTGTGGTGCCGCCCGGCTGCCCGGATTTGTGAAAAGGGGAGTCACTCCCTTCTCCCTTCCTGCCACTCCCTTACTTTGCGTGGAGCTCCTTGTCTTGTCAAGAGACCTGTGGTGGAACAGACTAGGATAAGCCTAGCTAGACGAAAGGCACTCAGGGCGTGGGCAGGGCAAGGAGGACCCCTGCCCGCCTTTTTGCTGCGGCATCCTCCCAACGAGGCACCGGCGAAGCCGAATCTTCATATTGAAGATGGATTAATGGGGGAGGGCAGTGGCTCCTTCCCGTCTCCTCCCCGTTGCTCCGAGTCCTGCCCTTCGGCCTACCAGCTGTGCCACTTCTTCGGGCTTCCTTCGTTCGTTACCGGCACAGAGCGTCAGGTTGCTGCCCCTGCTCCCTGCTGGAGAGGCGTTCGGCTGCGGCACCTTCCGCTTCCGGCGGAAAGGGAAGGATCCCCCCAACAAAGAATCCGACCCGCTCGCTTGAGCTGCACGGAGGAGAGTCACCTGGCTGGACGTTGTTCTCCACACACCCCATAGATAACCGTAGGGCCCGCCCAGCCCTGTCCTGTAACTGCACAAAAAAAAAAGTCTGCAGGGAGAAGGGGATTGGTCGGTGTGGGCCAGTGAGCCGGAACTGCAAAGCCAGCAATGGTTCCCCCGCAGGAAGCTGGGCCTGGCCAGCTCTGCATCTTGCGTACGTGTTCGGAGGCCCTTCGGCATGAGTTTTGCACAGGATTTCAAAGGCAGCCCGGCAGGATTCAGACGGAGGGGGGGACCCGGCCGTGCAACGCGGCCCTGCCGCCCTCTTCCCCCCCGCCTCATCTTTTATTCAGGAAGGAACCGGCTCCGCCAGCCGCGCACCCATCTCTGCGGATCCCTGTGCTGAAACGTGCTGTGATCGCTGCCAAAGGAAGAAAAGACTGGAACACTTCGATTTCTCTCCCTTGTTGTTTTGTTTCGGGGGGGGGTTGTTTCAGTTTGGGGCGTGTCTTTCTGGCTCTCTCCCGAAAGCTCCTGCAGCCCTGAGCCAGCAGCCGAGAGGGTCCCTTGCGGAGCTGGCGAGCTTGCATGTGTACGAGTGCGTGTACTGGCCGTCTGGGCCGCGCGAGAGGCCGCGCGGGCAGAATAAAGGCAATAACGATTTTACGTGCGTCTCCTTCCATCGATCGCGCTCTTTTTATCTCCCGTTCCCCCTCCGGCGCGCGGTGCCCGCAACACACGAAATGTCAAAGCCCTGCCTTCATACAGGTTTTTTGCCTCTGGGAACAGCCTCGTCTGATCTTCCAGCCGGAGGCTTAAAGTACAGAAGTACTGGGAAGAACTTTTTAGCCTTTTTTAAAACAAGGGTGGGAGGGTCAACTGCAGAGCGTCACCCTCCTTTCTGGAACGTTGCCGGCCTCATTTCGCCACAGGACGCCGTGTTGATAAGAACATAAGAACAAGCCTGCTGGATCAGACCAGAGTCCATCTAGTCCAGCTCTCTGCTACTCACAGTGGCCCACCAGGTGCCTTTGGGAGCTCACGTGCAGGAGGTGAAAGCAATGGCCTTCTGCGGCTGCTGCTCCCGAGCACCTGGTCTGTTAAGGCATTTGCAATCTCAGATCAAGGAGGATCAAGATTGGTAGCCATAGATCGACTTCTCCTCTATAAATCTGTCCAAGCCCCTTTTAAAGCTATCCAGGTCTGCCTCTCTTAACTGCTACTATTAGCTATGGTGACTAGGGAGAATATTTGGAGGCAGTCGACCTCTGAGTTCCAGTGCTGGGCAAGGTGGTGGGCAGCATTAAGAACATAAGAAAGAGCCTTGCTGGATCAGACCAGAGTCCATCTAGTCCAGCACTCTGCTACTCGCAGTGGCCCACCAGGTGCCTTTGGGAGCTCACGTGCAGGATGTGAAAGCAATGGCCTTCTGCGGCTTTTGCTCCCGAGCACCTGGTCTGTTAAGGCATTTGCAATCTCAGATCAAAGAGGATCAAGATTGGTAGCCATAAATCGATGAAACAGGGTTGTGTTTGGGTTTGGTTTTGTTTTAATCCCGCCCGGGCAGTGTTTCCTACCTTCGGTCACCCTCTCCTTCTTGAGTAGCTTTTCCCAGCTACTTTGGCAGATGGCTCGTTTTGAACCGGGAAGCATCAGGGAACAATGAACCCGGAAGGGTTGGAACGAGGCACAGTGATCTATCACAGGACTCAAAAGCAGAGTCAGGTGCAAACAGGAGCTCGTATGGTAGGAACTAGATCCCCAACGGCTCAGCCGCTATTCTGTCTTGCTCAACTTAAGCGAGGAGAAATGCAGGAGCCGAAAATGCCGAAAAACCTACTGGCAGAGCAGAGAGTTCATGGTTGGGTTTCCCCAGGCAGGTGCTTGCAGGCAGACCTGTATCCCGGCTGACTTCTTGCTACAAGCCATGTTAAAGTGCAAAAAATTCATTGGGGTTACAGCTGTTTCCTCCTCAACTTGGTAGTGTTCATTTCCGCCCATCCTCCTCCTTACCTCGTGGTCCACTTGAAGGCGTCATGATAGCTTCCTGTCTCAAAACACTGGGGGCCAGGTAACCCCATTCTTTGCAATTTCTTATATGTTGTCTACACAGGAGGGACCTAAGAACAGGGGGGACAGATCGGCCATGGCTTTTGGCCATTTCTCTCCCTAAACAGGTATCCCATTTTCCAACCCCTAGAAGAAGAGTTTGGATTTATATCCCCCCTTTCTCTCCTGCAGGAGACTCAAAGGGGTTTACAATCTCCTTGCCCTTCCCCCCTCACAACAAACACCCTGTGAGGTGGGTGGGGCTGAGAGAGCTCCGAGAAGCTGTGGCTAGCCCAAGGTCACCCATCTGGCGTGTGTTGGGAGTGCACAGGCTAATCTGAATTCCCCAGAGAAGCCTCCACAGCTCAGGCGGCAGAGCTGGGAATCAAACCCGGTTCCTCCAGATTAGATACATGAGCTCTTAACCTCCTATGCCACTGCCAATGAGAGATTGAAGTCTTCATAGAACCTCTTTGCCCAGGAAAATGCCAGCAGTACAGTCCACGGTAGACAAAAAAGCTTCTTTGGTGAGGTTTCTCCCAGTAATTTCTGCCCCAGCTATACTGGTAGTTCCTCTGCCAGAATTTATTCCAGGCAGAGGGAGGTTTGGGAAGCCACCGAAAGGGCTTCCGTCTTCCCCAGCCTGGCCCTTAAAACAAAGTTTTTGAAGAAGACGCGTTTGTATTTATACCCCACCTTTCTCTCCTGTAGGGTTTCAAACTCCTTTTTCCCTTCTTCTCTTGCTGCAGCAGCAGTGGCGTAGTGGTTAAGAGCAGGTGTACTCTAATCTGGAGGAACCGGGTTTGATTCCCAGCTCTGCCGCCTGAGCTGTGGAGGCTTATCTGGGGAATTCAGATTAGCCTGTGCACTCCCACACACGCCAGCTGGGTGACCTTGAGCTAGTCACAGTTCTTCACAGCTCTCTCAGCCTCACCCACCCCACAGGGTGTTTGTTATGAGGGGGGGAAGGGAAAAGAGTTTGTCAGCCCCTTTGAGTATCCTATAGTACAGAAAGGGGGGATATGAATCCAAACTCTTCTTCTTTTTCTTCTTTCTGATCTGGGAAGAAGCTGAAATTCCCCGGATCAGGCTCGAGGGATCCCCACCCCACACCTCTCTTATATACTGTTTTGGCAAAAGCAGATCTCTCTTCTTTCCTCGAGAGGCAGAACCGTCACCGTTCCACTTTACAAGGCATCTTGGTTTCCACATATTTTGGGGGCCAGGGGCAACTGGAGGGAAACCTGTTTTTCCTCTCTCACCCTTTCCACCCCTGTACTCAGAAAGAGAGTACAGGAGTCCTCAAAATAGGGTCCAGAAAAAGCTTTGAAAAGGTTATAACTTCTTATAAGGGGGCTGGAACAGACCTTTCTCTGAACTCATGGAACACTCAAAGAAGACAGCAGAATGCTAGATATTCTGATGGGCAGGATGGAGGGTACATATAGATCAGTGGTGGTGAACCTATGGCACGTGTGCCAGAGGTGGCACTCAGAGCCCTCTCTGTGGGCACGCACAGAGTGCCCCCCCCACACACACATCTAGGCTGGCCTGGACAGCTGGGCTTGATTATTAGCATTAAACCTAAGACCTAGTTTTGGGGAAGCAGCGTAGGTCACCCTGTTAAGCGCTGTTAAACCCCACTGATTTTCATGTGAAGAACGAAAGCGTGATCCTTTACCTGGGAGTAAGCTTGGTTACTGGCAATGGTGCTTGCTTCTGAGTAAACCACCCTAGGGTCGTGATTCCCCCTTTGGAAGAGTTGCACGGTTGCTTTAAAGCAAAGCCACCTACTACCACCAAGCTTACTCCTGAGTAACACACGCCTTGGAGCCAACTGTTTTTTCTAAACAAAAACCTCAGTATTCAGGTTAAATTGCCGTGCTGACACTTCGCGATAAATAAGCGGGTTTTGGGTTGCAATTTGGGCACTCAGTCTTGAAAAGGTTCGCCATCACTGATATAGATGGTCCCATTTGGTGATCTTTTTTGTGCATCTGAATAGCTGACCACCTTCTTTTCCCCGGAAGGAGGTATTGTCGTTCTCTAGTACAAGGTTCTAGTCCCTACAGTGGTCTCTTCCCCCCCCCCCCCAATTGCTTAATTTCAACCTATTTTGGCTAGATCTGAACTTTTGACCGCAGAGGCCCAAAATGTATCCCTCATACATCTCCCCTGTTTCCCCGAATATAAGACATCCCCTGAAAATAAGACGTAGTAGAGGTTTTGCTGAAGTGCGAAATATAAGGCATCCCCCGAAAGTAAGACATGGCAATGTTTTTGTTTGGAAGCACGCCCGACGAACGGAACACAGAAAAATAAGACGTCCCCTGAAAATAAGACATAGCGCATCTTTGGGAACAAAAATTAATATAAGACACTGTCTTATTTTCGGGGAAACACGGTAGGTGTCTTACCAAACTCAGACCCCTTCCGCACAGATGGAATAGTGCCCTTTCAATCCACTTTCACAATTGTTTGCAATTCCGCACAGTAAAATCCAGCTGCAAAGTGCATTGAAAGTGCATTGTTCTGCATGTGCGGAAGAGGCCTCTGCTTGGACACAGGGTAGACTTGGGATGCCAGAAATGCTTCTGTCAGCACGGTGTAGTGGTTAAGGGCAAGAACCGAGTTCGATTCCCCCACTCCTGCACATGAAGCCTGCTGCGTGACCTTGGGACAGTCACGGTTCTCTCCAAACTCTCAGCCCCACTTAGCTCACAAGGTTGCTGTTGTGGAGAGGGCAAGGGAAGGTGATTATAAGCTGCTTTGAGACTCCTGAAAGGTAGAGAACAGTGGGGTATGAAAACCAGTTCTTTTTCTTCCTGCCCACCTACGGTTTGATTATTTTATGCCTTACCCACAGAGAACATCTGTTTTCTGCTCACCAAGCTCTTTGGGGAAGGACTGCTCAGTTATAACTGGAAATCGACATCCACTTTGGGTTTTCGCATTGCCGGCAAACTTTGAGCTTTTTCAGGCTGTTTTCTTATCTTTCCCAGCTCTGCAGCGTTATGCCCAGAGACCCTTGGGGTTAGGCACAAAATGCAACCGGAGGGGTACCATTTCTGTCTTGTCTCTCTTTAACCCCCACCCCCCATTTTAAAGAAGAAAAGAAATGGGGAAAGTAGACTCGCCCAGAGCTTCTGACCCAGTCCCCAGATATCAGTGGGACGTGGAATACTTTTTTCTTGAAATTCACTGCATTTTAACTGGTATAAATTTTAGCATTTTATTCTGTTTAGCCACTTATATGTATTTTATGTTGTGAACCACCCTGAGCCCTTTGGGGGAGGGCGGTATAAAAGTGGAATAAATAATAATAATAATAATAATAATAATAATAATAATAATAATAATAATAATAATAATAATAATAATAATAATAATAATAATAATAATAATAAAAAAGGGGTCGGGGGGGATCTCATCCCCGTCCTTTGTAGTAGGGTTGCAAGCAAGCAGCCTTTCTGTCCGTCTTCTGGCTGCCCCCTTTCAGAACGATTTTTCAAAACAATACGAGGGCCAGAGGTTGGCAGGTAGATACGTGGGAAGAGACAGAGGCAGAGGACATTTAACAGCTTTAACTCTTCATCAGCCCGTCTGCATTTCTAAGCTATTTGCTGACATGAACATAAGAACAAGCCGGCTGGATCAGACCAGAGTCCATCTAGTCCAGCCCTCTGCTACTCGCAGTGGCCCACCAGGTGCCTTTGGGAGCTCACGTGCAGGAGGTGAAAGCAATGGCCTTCTGTGGCTGTTGCTCCTGAGCCCCTGGTCTGTTAAAGCATTTGCAATCTCAGATCAAGATTGGTAGCCAGAGATCGGCTTCTCTTCCATAAATCTGTCCAAGCCCCTTTTAAAGCTATCCAGGTGAGTGGCCATCACCACCTCCTGTGGCAGCATATTCCAAACACCAATCACACGTTGCGTGGAGAAGCGTTTCCTTTTATTAGTCCTAATTCTTCCCCCCAGCATGGCCTCTTGTTTCCATTTTGGCCACCTTGAGGACTAAGCATGTTGGAGACTTGCCAGCCCGTGATCTGCTTCTGGCAGGTAAGTGGGGATGAGACAGAGTTAAGCAGGGCCTCGGATGCTTCGGGGATTTCTCGCGTGCACCTGCTGTCGGACTTCTTCTGTTTTTAATTTTCCGCTGATTAACCAATGACGCCAGTTCACCGTCTTGTCTCCGAGCCGAAGTCCCTAGAAACTACCTCCGTCTCTGCACGGCTTTCCAGTCTGCCGTCCGGCTTTGAAACAGTATCTTCCCCCAACCACATGTTCTCTCTGGACGGAGCCTCGCGGAAGACAGATAATTAAGTCCCAGCTTTGAAAATCAGGGGAGCTCATAGCTGGGAAGCCCAGCACCGTTTTGTCAACAATATTCTGTGACTGCAGCCAACGGAGGCCATTTCTTTCTGTCGTCTTCCTGGGCAAAGCAAATAATCTTCCCTTACGTCTTGAAGCGAGAGAACGGGTCCAGAGGAGGGCAACCAAAATGGTCAAAGGTCTGGAATCTAGGAGGAGAGACTTAGGTCCCTTCCGCACACGCAAAATAATGCATTTTCAAACCACTTTCGCAAGTGTTTGCAAGTGGATTTTGCCATTCCGCACAGCTTCAAAGAGCACTGAAAGCAGTTTCAAAGTGCATTACTCTGCATGTGCGGAATGAGCCTTAGGGAGCTGGGAACGTGTAGTTTGGTGAAGAGAAGGTGAAGAGGTGGCATGGTAGCCATGTTGAGATATTTGAAGGGATGTCATGTTGGTGAGGGAGCAAGCTTGTTTTCTGCGGCTCCAGAGGCTAGGACTAGGAGTCATGGGTTCAAGGTGAAGGAAAAGAGATTCCACCTAAACATCAGGAAAAACGTCCTGACAGTCAGGGCTGTTTGACAGTGGAATGCACTATTTTTTAAAAAAATTTATTTATGGGTTTTTTTATACCGCTCTACCCCAGAGGGCTCTGAGCGGTGTACAACATAACTTCCTCTACACAGTGTACAATAACCCATATAAACAACCCCATTAAAATTAGATTAAAACACAGTGATAAAATTAACAAAGATGATGTCCCGCAATACCCAAATTAAAACCCTCCCAGAGGGGGGAAGCAAAACAAAAAGTGGGTCCCATAGATGATCCCATAGATGATCACTACCTTGGAGTGTGGTGGAGTCTCCTTCTTGGGAGGCTTTTAAAGAGAGGCTGGATGGCCGTCTCTCAGGAGAGCTTCGACTGTGTGTTCCTGTATTGCAGAAAGTTGGACTTGATGGCCCTTCTTGGGGTCTCTTCCAACTCTATGATCCTATTATTCTAACCTTAACTCGTATGTTGCCATTTTTAACCTAAAATGCTGATTCCTCACAAAGGGCCATTAGAAGTTCTTCCTGGTTCCCAAATCACTTGGCTGGCAAGGGCTTCTCCGCCACCCCACCCCCTTTCCAGTGGTGGGATCCAAAAATTTTAATAACAGGTTCTGATGGTGGTGGGATTCAAACACACACGCCCCTCCAGTCCCTATTGGGCAGGGAGGTTGCTTTAGTAACCCCTTCTCGGCATTCAGAAAACATTAGTAACCACTTCTAGAGAAGTGGTGAGAACTGGTTGGATCCCACCTCTGCCCCTTTCCCATATCCACGGACCCAACCAGCTGCTCTGCAAAAAGAAGGACCGTGGCATAGTGGCAGAGCATCAGACCTCCATGTAGCAAGCCCCAAGTTCGATCCCCGCCATCTCCCATTGTAAAAAAGGATCAGGTTGTAGGTGATGGGAAAGGCATTGACCTGAGATACTGTAGGGCTGCTGTCAATTGGAGCAGATGTGGCTTGCCCAAGGGTCCTACTTAGTGTAAGGAAGTTCTTTGTGTTTATAGGTTTTGGAGAATGCATACCTATGGGATTTGGAGCCTGCATAGCAGCCCAGTGTGACTCTAAGCCAGTGGCGGCGAACCTTTTCGAGACCGAGTGCCCAAATTGCAACCCAAACCCCACTTATTTATCGCAAAGGGCCAACCCGGCAATTTAACCTGAATGCTGAGGTTTTCGTTTAGAAAAAAAACGGTTGGCTCCCTCTTCCTCCGCGCTTCCCCCCCACCTGGCACGAAAGCAGGGCCAGCTCTGCTCTAGCCTCCAGCAAGCACCTCCCTCAAGCATCAGCTCTGTGCCTCTCCTTAGCATCTCTGCTCTCTGCCTCTGCCCACTCGGACAGCAGCAGCCACCTGGAGCACAGGCACCAGCCCCACCAGCCGAGTCCTCCCTGCTCACCGCGGTGCGTGCACATCGTACTCAGTGGCCCAGGCCAGCCTAGATGTGTGTGGGGGGGTGTGTGTGGGGGGGTGATTCCCCCCCACATGATGAACTCCGTGTGCGCGTGCCCACAGAGAGGGCTCTAAGTGCCACCTCTGGCACCTGTGCCATAGGTTCGCCATCACTGTTCTAAGCAGAGTTCCTCCTTCTCAGTCCATTGAAGGCAATCGCCTTAAGAAGAAGAAGAAGAGTTTGGATTTATATCCCCCCTTTCTCTCCTGTAGGAGACTCAAAGGGGCTTACAATCTCCTTGCCCTTCCCCCCTCACAACAAACACCCTGTCAGGTGGGTGGGGCTGAGAGAGCTCCGAGAAGCTGTGACTAGCCCAAGGTCACCCAGCTGGTGTGTGTGGGAGTGTACAGGCTAATCTGAATTCCCCAGATAAGCCTCCACAGCTCAGGCGGCAGAGCTGGGAATCAAACCCGGTTCCTCCAGATTAGATACACGAGCTCTTAACCTCCTACATCGTTCAGGGTGTCATTCAGTTTAGGGTCGCACAGTTAGTTTATTAGCCGTGTGCAGTAGAAGAAGATTTTGGATTTATACCCCGCTTTTCTCAACTGTAAAGCAGCTTACAAACTCCTTCCCCTCCCCACACCTGGGTGAGGTAGGCGAGGCTTAAGAGAGTTCTCTGCAAATCCGCTAGCCCAAGGTCACCCGACAAGTTTCATGTGGAGGAGCAGGGAATCGTACCAGGTTCTCCAGCCTCAGAGTCCGCCACTCTTAACCACTATTCCACGCTGGCCCACTCCGTTCTCAATACATCTGGTTCGCCCCCTTCCCCGTTAGCCTTGATATGCCGTGTCTAACTTGATGGGTCTCCAGCTGGGTAGTGGGGTTGTCATAGAGCAGGGGTGTCCAACTCTGGTGCTTCAGGTGTTTGTGGACGACAATTCCCATCAGCCCCTGCCACCATGGCCGATTGGCAGAGCTGATGGGAATTGCAGAAGGGTTTGGACAGATTGATGGAGGAGAAGTCGATCTCTGGCTACCAATCTTGATCCTCCTTGATCTGAGGTTGCAAATGCCTTAGCAGACCAGGTGCTCAGGAGCAGCAGCAGCAGCAGAAGGCCCTTGCTTTCACCTCCTGCATGTGAGCTCCCAAAGGCACCTGGTGGGCCACTGCGAGTAGCAGAGAGCTGGACTAGATGGACTCTGGTCTGATCCAGCAGGCTAGTTCTTATGTTCTTAAGTTCTTATGAAGGGCCGTAGGTGGGAGACTCCTGGTGTAAAGCAAGGATGACCAATGTGGTGCCTACCACTCTTACTTTTATTGGGGTTTTCAGAAAGTTGATGGAGTCAGAAGAGGCTAGTGCTTCCCCCCCCCCCCCCGGGGCTTCTGACTGTCCGCTCAAGGCCTGATCAGCCATACAGATTAAAATGACATCGTTTCAGCGGCACCACAGAGTTTATTTTATTCTCTCTCCTGTTTCCCATTACATTTTTATGACCCCCATTTATCCCCTGGACTTGGGCTTCCTCTCTTTGTGGGTGGGTGGGTGGGTGGGTGGGTGGCGTGGCCTCCCGTGGTTGCGCCCACTACCCTGTGCCCGACTACCGAAGGTGCCCCCAGGCTCAAACAGGTTGAGGTGAAAGTGCTGGATTAGGATAAGAAAGACCCCAGATCGCATTCAGATATGAAACTCACTGGGTGACTGCAGGCTGCTTTTTCTTAGACAAACCTGCCTTGCAAGGTTGTTGTGCAGACAAAACGGGCGAGGAGTGTACGGCACCCTGAGCTTCTTAGAAGAGAGAAGAAGAGTTTGGATTTATATCCCCCCTTTCTCTCCTGCAGGAGACTCAAAGGGGCTGACAATCTCCTTGCCCTTCCCCCCTCACAACAAACACCCTGTGAGGTAGGTGGGGCTGAGAGAGCTCCCAGAAGCTGTGACTAGCCCAAGGTCACCCAGCTGGCGTGTGTGGGAGTGCACAGGCTAATCTAGTTCCCCAGATAAGCCTCCACAGCTCAGGCGGCAGAGCTGGGAATCAAACCCGGTTCCTCCAGATTAGATTCTTAGAGGAAGGGAAGGATTAAAAACAAAGTAGGATGAGGCGGAGCAGACTTTGTCAGGGGTCAGGAGAGAGTCACCATTCTGGAAGGATGGAAACGGATGGTAGCAAATGCACACTGGCTTAAACTGTTGTGGACATCGTGGGATGCATGAAGACGCAGCCCTCCGTTGGCAGCTGTTGTCCACAGCAGGCTCCCAAACCCGCAAAACAGAGCAGATGGCACATTTCCGTGCAGAGCTAAAACATATGAAAGATCAGCCCTTCACAGTAGCAGCCTCAAGTAGCAGTTCCGTCTCTCTCGACGGTGAAAGAGAGAATGACTTTTGATAGCAGGAAAGGCAGCCTCTATCTAGGTTGAGTCCAGATTCAATATAGTCCAGTGGTGGTGAACCTTTGGCACTCCAGATGTTATGGACTACAATTCCCATCAGCCCCTGCCAGCATGGCCAATTGGCCATTCTGGAAGGGGCTGATGGGAATTGTAGTCCATAACATCTGGAGTGCCAAAGGTTCGCCACCACGGGTCTAGTCCACAGGTTTCAAACTCGTGGTCCTCCAGATGTTATGGACTACAGTTCCCATCATCCCCTGCCAGCATGGGATGCTGGGAACTGTAGTCCATAACACATCTGGAGGGGCGCACGTTTGACCTCTCCCAATAAGGGAGGAGGGCCCGCATCTCACTGGTAGATCACAAAGGGACATCTTCATGACCACAGGTTGCCGAATCCGACCGCTCCAAAAAAGGCATAAATTGTGTTTTCTTTAAAAAAAATAATCCTTATGGGAATGGAAGAGCACCGAAACCCTTTCATCATGGAAACTTTTTCAGGATGGGGGGGGGGTCCCCCAAAGGCATTGTTTCCAGGTCAGAAGGCAGTGGCTTTATCTATGCAGTTCCCACCGGGGGTCTTCTGGTTGCAAAAAAACACAAAACCCTTTTTCTTAAAACTATTCTACGGTGCTGCCACCAGAAGGAAATCCATCAGCCTCCAGAACCACCACTGAAACCAGCAAGCCAGCCAAAACGTTGCAAATCGAGACATCCTCACATCTGTAGCCTTCTCTGGGCCTTCTATGGCCCCTTCCGGACACACGAGGCGACTCAGGTTCGACTCGTGTTGGCGGAGTCGTTACCTGAGCTCGAGTCCTCCTGTTTCTCCGCACAGAAGCTGACTCGTGTCTCCGGAGCCAAGCTCGGAGGGCGGGACCATGTCCCCTCGCTGCGTTCTGATTGGGACGAAGCTCCCCTTTTCTAAGTGCTGCGTGTCTAAAGCTTCTCACCGCCGCCACGAGTCTCCTGTTCTGCGCATGGGCAAAATACTGAGCTGTGATTGGCTGGCTGGCAGAGTCGAGGCGACGGATTCCACACTCGGCCGGCTTCAGCTTGAGCGCAACCCGAGTCCGCCAGTCGACTCGACCCCCTTGTCGAGCTCAGAAATTCAACGGCGAGAGGGGGGTGAGTCGAGTCAGACACGAGTCCGACGCTACGTCTGTGCGGAGGACTCGGATCGGACCCAAGTCGATCTAAGGTCGACTCCTACAATGCGGAAGGGGCCTATCCTTGCCTCTTTGCTCCACCCTTGTGCCTTTGGGGTGTTTTTTGGGGGTTGTTTCACCAGGTGATTTTTTGGGGTGCTTCACCAAGTGCTCCGGGCAGGGGCGAATCTAGGCAAACTGGAGCCCGGGGACAAAATCTGAGTTTGGTGCCCCCCCCCCCACCCCCCCAGGTATGGACGACCACCCTCCCACACAACAACCAAACAATGATTTTTTGCACCAGCTCACAAAACACCTCCCACCACCAGCAAAACATACATGGCTTTCTCCCCACCAACTCTCTTTCCTAATTGTGTCCTCACACCAACCCTATGAGGTAGGTTGTTAGCCTCAGAAAGAGCTCCAAGCCAGTGCAAGTGGGAATTAACTTTTAAGCATGTAAATCTCTCACAAGTCACCCCCCCCATCTGAAGGTTTACCAAGCAAACATCAGCATCATCTCTCGTCACAAATCACCTCCACCCCCCAGCAAAACATATACATGGCTCCCTCCCCACCACTTTCCTAATTGTGTCCCTACACTCCAACTCCTGTGAGGTAGGCTGCTAGCCTGAGAAACCAGCTCCAAGCCAGTGCAAGTGGGAATTAACTTTTAAGCATGTAAATCTCTCACAAGTCACCCCCCCCCCCCCATCTGAAGGTTTACTTAAGCAAACGCCAGCATCATCCCCTCAGTTCTGTGCTGCTGCTTCTGGGCTCCCTGCTCAGCTTGCTCTTTTCCTGTAGCCTGCCGGGCTTCCAGCGAGAAGGCTTCTGAGTAATGCCACACTTAATTCTAAGGCTAATAAGGCATGCTGGGTTAGGGAGGGAGGGGAGGCGGAGCTCCCCAGTCCTGCTCCTGGGAGCCCAGTGGGATTTCTCCCCCGCCTCCCCTGGACACGGTCCAGGCCACCGGTGACAGAGTGGGCGGGGCTACGACAGGCACTGGGAGCAGTCCGCTGCTTCAGTGCCTGCCTTCTAGGTTTTGCTCAATCCCTTGCTGTGTAGGAGGATGTTTTGGCGCCCCCCACGTGACCTCAATCGATGCGCCCGGGGACAAGGGGTACCCCATGTCCCTAGGCAGGAACGCCAGTGGCTCCGGGGCCCAGCCTGGCTCTGCGGGACACCTGAGTTCTTAGCGCACAGCCTTCTTTTGGGGTGTCAGAAGAAGAGCCAGAGCTTGGACTGATAGCTCACCTTCTCGAAGGGAGCCCGGCTCTCATCCCTTCCCTGCCGCTACGGAGACCAAGTCACTCCAATTACGAGACTCCCGCCGCTTCTACGGGTCTTGTTTGAGGCTCAGTCCGGGGGCTGGTGCTGAAATTTCTGGTGCTGGAGTTGCCCTGTTGCCCTAAGGTGAAATTAATGTATATATGTTTAAGCCCTTCGGTACTCTCTGACACTTGGCTTCCCCCCTGAGTTTTGATAACAGCCTCTCTGCTCACCAGGCCAACTCTTTTCCGTTGTGTCCTTAAGCACCCTCTTGGACGTCCACCACCCGTGCCCCGAATCCACGCCGGCAGGGGGTGAAGTTCTCCGTAGAGTCCCTCCTGCCTTTGACTGCAGGTCGACTCCGTTTTATGTATTGTCGAAGGCTTTCACGGCCGGAATCACTGGGGTGCTGTGAGCTTCGCCAGTTATGTATGGCCGTGTTCTAGCAGCATTCTCTCCTGACGTTTCGCCTGCATCTGTGGCTGGCATCTTCAGAGGATCTGCCAGCCACAGATGCAGGCGAAACGTCAGGAGAGAATGCTGCTAGAACACGGCCATACAGCCCGGAAACCACACAGCACCCCAACTCTGTTTTGTTTGCAGTTGCCAAAGGAGATTCCATTTGGGTTGGTTCCCCGAGCTTCTACCGCTGGGGAGCTGAGTGAAGGCACGATTTCCAAAGGCTTCCTGCCTTCGGAGCCGAGGATCTCACCACTCCACTTCCAGAATGTGATTCCTGTGCTTCTTGCCCCAGGGTAGACTCCAGATTAAATGGCCCCCTGGCACGTCAGTAGCCTGGGTCAAGGTGAAAGGGATCTATCGTTCTGCATTGCTGAGGTTCATGACCTACTCCCACCCAGCCAGCTAAAAGGATTTCACCAGTACCATCTTGTTCCAGCTGCTAGGGAAGGTCTAGCTCAGTGGTGGCGAACCTATGGCACGGGTGCCAGAGGTGGCACTCAGAGGCCTCTCTGTGGGCACGCGCAGAGTCCCCCCACCCTCCCCCACACATCTAGATTGGCCTGGGCCACTGGGCTCAATTATTAGCATTAAACCTAAGACCTAGCTTTGGGGAAGCAGTGTAGGTAACCCTGATAAGTGCTGTTAAACCCCACTGATTTTCATGCAAAGAACTAAAGCATGATCCTTTACCTGGGAGTAAGCTCGGTTGCTGGCAATAGGGCTTGCTTCTGAGTAAGCCCTCCTAGGGTCGTGATTCACCCGTCGGAAGAGTTGCACAGTTGCTTCAAAGCAGAGCCACTGACTACCACCAAGCTTACTCCCGAGCAACGCACGGTTTTGGGTTGCAATTTGGGCACTCAGTCTCGAAAAGGTTCGCCATCACTGGTCTAGCTGCTAGGGAAGGTCTCCATCCTTGCTGGTGAATCGGGCTTTTACGGTAACCAAGAAGACAGACACGCACACATCCCCAACCGGCCACGTGTTCAGTTGCTTGTCGGCACCTCTTCCTGATTCCTGTGTTTTCCCCAGGACAGAGTTCCAGATGCCACCGGGTTCCTTGACTGATCCTAGTGAGAACATTTGCCAAGTTGGAGGCTCCTCGTATTTCTTCCTGGGTGCCGTGAGGCATGGGAGAGGCAGAGGATCCTTCCAGCTGTCTTGCTGCCAGAATTTGGCAATAGGGGAGCTTCGCGTGCCCTTTGCGCATCACTCTTCTCTGCCCCCCCCCCCCCCCGGTCTTTCCATCCCCAGCCGGTTCTGTTCTGCCCTCCCTCTTGTTGGTTTGCATGGAGTCTAGCTTCTGTGGCTCTTTAAGAAGATTGGCCAAGCAGAGGTCACACCCTGGATAATTCTTGTGTACTGTATCTGCAACTTTTATATATATATATAAATATACATAAATATATTGAGATGTATTTAATGGTGAAGAAAAAGAAAGACGCGACTGTGCATTTGTAGAAATATTTTTAAAGTACTTTTTTTTCAATTAAATTATTTAAGAAATGTGTGGACTTCCAGAGGCCCTGTGCTGTTTATTGAAGTTGGGGGCGGGGGGAGGTGTGTGTTATACGGTGGGCGGGAAGGATCGTTGTCTGGAATTGTATCCCTGAAAAATCAGCTGTCTGATCCACCAAACTAGCTGGGGTCCGTCAAACATGTTGCGGTGCTACGGAATGACCGCCAACACTCCAATTTCTGATTGGGAAGAGTTGCGTGAAAATCATTGGTGCAGCTGGGAGAAAATGGAAGATTGGCTTAAGAACATAAGAACGAGCCTGCTGGATCAGACCAGAGTCCATCTAGTCCAGCACGCTGCTACTCACAGTGGCCCACCAGGTGCCTTTGGGAGCTCACGTGCAGGAGGTGAATGCAATGGCCTTCTGCTGCTGCTGCTGCTCCCGAGCACCTGGTCTGTTAAGGCATTTGCAGTCTGAGATCAAGGAGGATCAAGATTGGTAGCCATCAATCAACTTCTCCTCCCTAAATCTGTCCAAGCCCTTTTTAAAGCCATCCAGGTTAGTGGCCATCACCACCTCCTGTGGCAGCATATTCCAAACACCAATCACACGTTGCGTGAAGAAGTGTTTCCTTTTATTAGTCCTAATTCTTCCCCCCAGCATTTTCAATGAATGCCCCCTGGTTCTAGTATTGTGAGGCTTTGCTCCGGAGCAATGTTTCCCAACCTTTCCAACGTCACGGTACCCTTGACCTCACTCTTCATATCTCATGGTATCCCTGCCATCCGCCCCCCACCTTCCCTTCCCAGGGTGAAGGGAAGCAGGGGGGGAGGGGCTGCTAACCTTGCGGCAGGCCCTGCCCCCTGGGTCAGCTCCATGTCCTTGCTGGTGCCGGGGGGAGACACCACAAAAGTGAGGGAGGTCGGTAGCATTGCCGCGGTACCCCTGGGACATGCTCACGGCACCCCAGGGTACCACGGAGCCCTGGTTGGGAATCGCTGCTCTGGAATATGGGGGCAGGTGCAGGTGCTCCTGGCCCTAGTGATCCTATACTGTGCTTCTCAGATTATTCAGTTTTATACACTCAGTGCTAATTATTGAGCGGAGACGTTCCTCACCCACCTGACCTTATGGAACTATTATTACACTGCGTCCGTCCATCTTTGGACGATGCGCCATTCTTGCACCCGACACAATCACAACTGGGCTGCCTTGTCTGCACAGGAAAAACCAGTTACGTTAACAATAGTATAACAACAGCACAATGTTCAGCACGGTGTGATTGCAGCTCAGCACGTGAGAATCACCAACATTGAAATGCCAAGACCAGTCAAAAGGTGGTGCGAATGCAGTTGTCTACTCATGTGTTAGGAGTGAAGTCTGGTGATTGAGGGATATTTTTATATCATTTGATTAAAATAGAATTCAATTGATATGTAAAAGGCCTTTGATTGATATACAAAAGGCTGCTACGTGTGGGGAATCAAACGTGGATCTCCAGATTAGTGTCCACCATTCTTAATCGCTATGCTATGTTGGCTTTATTACTGAGCAGGGTGGGTTTTCCAGGCTGCATGGCCGTGGTCTGGTAGATCTTGTTCCGAACGTTTTGCCTGCACCTGTGGCTGGCATCTTCAGAGGGGTCAATGCACAAACATCCAACAGCGCGTTGCATCAACCGCTTTATGTGCTAACAGTGCATAACCAACAATAAAGTGCATATATACAGTGAAAACAAGCGCAATAATCCATACAACTGCACTCTATGTGCCAAGTGTTCTTCAGAGGTGTATCACAGAGAGAAGTCGAAAAAATTGGCAATCTCCATCTCAACCCTAGCGACAGACTTATCAGCTTCGATGTTGTCTCACTGTTCACCAAAGTCCCAGTGAAAGACACGCTCGCGCTCACCGGCCGGATTTTTCCAGACAACATCAACCAGACCACAGCCACACCGCCCGGAAAACCCACAACAAGCAGTTGGATCCAGCTGTGAAAGCCTTCGAAAATACATTAGACCATAGGTGTCAAACACGCGGCCCTCCAGATGTTATGGACTACAGTTTCCATCATGCTTCCATCATGCGTGGCCTGGGACCTCCGTACCTACGGGACCGTCTTGCCCCACATGTCCCAAATTGGCCTCTGCGCTCAGCAGAGGCAAATTTGCTGGTGATCCCTGGCCCCTCAATGATGCGGCTGGCCTCCACCCGGGCCAGAGCTTTTACAGCTCTGGCCCCTGCCTGGTGGAACGCTCTACCGCCAGCTATGCGGGCCCTGCGGGATCTTAATGAATTTTGCAGGGCCTGCAAGACGGAGCTGTTCCACCGGGCTTTTGGGGAGTCCGGCCCCTGATGCCCCCTCCTCCTTTTCATAACATCTGTGGACCCTGCTGTTCCCTCTCTCCCCTTCCCCTCCCCCCCCCTTTTTGTTAGGGGATTTCTAGTAGGACGCCATCAGTATATTTGATTAGGATGCTGCATTTTAATGGGGTTGATTTTAACGTATAGAGTCATATTTAATGATTATTTACTGATTTTATCTGTGCTCTATCTGTTTGTTTTGTTCACCGCCCTGAGCCCTTCGGGGGAGGGTGGTTTATAAATACAATTAATAATAATAATAATAATAATAATAATAATAATAATAATAATAATAATAATAATAATAATAATAGAACATTGAAGGGAAGGTTGACAGCAAGCAAACATGGGAGTGGCTCAGAAGGGGAACTCTAAAGAAGGAAACTGAAGGCCTGATTTTTGCTGCCCAGGAGCAAGCATTACGGACAAATGCAATAAAGACACGAATCGAAAAGTCCTACAATGACCCAAAGTGCCGTCTCTGCAAAGAGTGTGATGAAACCGTGGAGCACATCATCTGCTGCTGTAAGAAAATAGCCCAAACTGACTATCTCGAACGTCACAATAGGCTAGCAGCAATGGTGCACTGGAACCTTTGCAAAAAGTACGGCCTGCCCTGTAGCAAGACCTGGTACGAGCACAAGCCAGAGAAGTCCACAGAAAATGAAGAAGCAAAAATACTCTGGGACTTTAGAATACAGACAGACAGACACCTGGCACACAACACCCCAGACATAACAGTGATAGAGAAGAAACATGTTTGGATCATCGATGTTGCTGTGCCAGTTGACAGCAGGGTAGAGGACAAAGAGCTGGAAAAGATCACAAAATACAAGGACCTACAAATTGAAGTTGAACGATTGTGGCAAAAAAGAACAACAGTAATCCCACTAGTAGTCGGTGCTCTAGGAGGAATCCCAAGAAATCTTGAAAAACATCTGGAAAGCCTAAACTTGGACAGAACATCAGTCCACATGCTGCAGAAAGCAGCACTTCTAGGAACTGCACATATTCTACGCAAATACCTCTAATATCCTAGGTCCTTGGGAAGGACTCGATATTCAGAGATGAGTTCCAGACACTTGTGCTGTGTTGTTATGTGTATAATAATAATAATAATAACAATAATAATGGGAACTGTAGTCCATAACATCTGGAGGGCCGTGAGTTTTACATCTGTACATTAGACCTGTACATCTGTACACCTGTACATGCAGGCTCCTAGAAATCTGCAGCCCTATGCCGTGATGTTGAATCGAACACAATAGGATTATTTCTGAGGAAACATGCTCAGAATCTACCAGCACACGTTCCTTCAGCCAAGAACTTGACTTGTCTTTTAGTGTTGCAGCAAAAGGAAATTCTAAACAGTCCCAGCGCGCAGGACTTTAAAACTTTTCTCCATAGTTTCAGCTTGGAACCAACGCTGTGCGCGCACTAGCTAAGCCAGCGTGTTGCAGTAATTAAGGACCGAAATCATGTGTGCATTCTAATGCGCAGGAAGGTCGAGGCACCGCCATAAATCAGCCGTCCTAAAGGGCCACTGGGGAGCCGGAGGCAAGCTCATTGGAAAACGGCCTCTCGTTTTTCTCCCATGCACCCGAACAGCCGGCGAGGGGTTGAAAAGCTCTGAATTCCGTGTGAATTCCGTCTAAGAGACTGAACCAGTGTGGGGTGGAGAGCCAGTATAAGGCCCGCGAAATCATTTGGGCCGGCCTGCCACCGCTCATCCCTCCCAAGTGGGTATGTTCAGCTCGGTGAAGAGAAGGTTAAGAGGTGGCATGATAGCCATGTTTAGATATTTGAAGGGATGTCGTGCTGGTGAGGGAGCGAGCTTGGTTTCTGCTTCTCCAGAGACTAGGACCAGGAGTCATGGGTTCAAGGTGCAGGAAAAGAGATTCCACCTAGACTTCAGAAAAAACGTCCTGACAGTCAGGGCTGTTCGACAGTGGAACGCACTCCCTCGGAGTGTGGTGGAGTCTCCTTCTTTGAGGTTTTTAAAGAGAGGCTGGATGGCCACCTGTCAGGAGTGCTTTGATGGCTATCATGTCACCTCCTTAACCTTCTCTCTACCAAACTAAACATACCCAACTCCCTAAGTCTTTCAAACTTCTTGAGAAAACGGGAGCGGGGACTGATAATGGGGATAAAGGGTATGGCAAAGACCAAGGTTCTTTGCCAAGCTTTGGTGATCTGAGCTTACCAATAAACACTACTGATCAACCACACAGAGGCCTTTAACTGGCTTAAGATTCGAAACCCAACAGGCACCCGATAAAGTTGACAGTCAGCACCCAAGACAACTGATGGGTGTGGTTCACTATTCCAAGTTCATGGCTGGTCTAGAGTTTTTGAAACAAATGTTTGCTATGGCAGCTATGAATGGAACATCCATGAAGAGAAGAAGTATATCTTTGAGTGCCCGATCGTTGTCCCTCTCTGCTTCAAAGGGTCCCATGCAGGAAACCGGCAGAAATCTTGGTCTGCTCGAAGAAGGTAGGTGTGAGGTTCCTATAAACTGATCCACTGGACTCACAGGTGCAAGACGGGGCGGGATGGAGAACAGGTTATTAGGGTTGCCAATCTCCAGACAGGGCCTGGAGATCTCCTGGAATGACAACTGTTCTCCAGACAACGGAGATCACAGTGCATTCCATTGTGCCCCGCCAAGGTCTCTTCCTCCCCAACCCACTCACCCCCAAAACCTTCAGGAATTTCCCAAACCAAAGCAGGCAACCCTACAAATTGTGGTGAAGCCTTTGTTTTGAGCTGTAGGGTGTCCACTCCCCCTAACACAAGCACACACACACATATAACCCCTTTTTAAATGTTAGATTCGTAAGGCCCTGGGTTTTAGAAATCACAGTGCCCTAGAAAGTCTGAACAGGTTGCTTGTTCTTGTGGGAGGGAGAGAGGGACTTTTCCTGACTCCTGCCCTGGTCTCCAAGGGATACATAAGTCCGGTGTGTTTGTGCAGGGAGAGGGGTTGTGCTGTTATCTCGGGAAGAGCTGTGTGCTTTTCCCTCCCCCCCCCCTTTCCTTCCCCCTCTCCCCACCCCGCAATCTGCAAAGGAGTTCTTAGCGCTGCTGTTTTCCCTCTTAATCTCCTGTTTAGGACTTAAGGAGGGGAAACAAAGGACCGAATTGTTTGGAGTTTCTGGAAAGCTCTCGGGAGCCGCTGGATAGCTCTCGGGAGGGGGAGGAGAGAGATTCTCCAAAGAGAATCCAAAAAGGGGGGTGGGGAATCTGAATTCTTTTTTTAAAAAAACCAAATTATGCGGCCTTCCAAAAAAAGCACGGCAGAGCCGGTGGGTGGGCGCTGTTTGCAAGCCAGGGGGATACACTGTTGGGTTCAAATTGCATCTCACCCATGAATGTTACTGGGTGGGCTCGGTGGGAACAGATGCAGGGTCAGTCTGTCCCCATAAGCAACCGAAGCTGCCCGTCATTCTGGGGGGAGGGAGCCACGTTTCATGGGTGCCGATCAAGCAATGCTCTATTTGATTGGCTCCCTTGCAGGGCTCTAGGCTCCCTTGCAGGGGTAGATTCAAGTGTACCTGGTTTCAGAACTATGTCCCAGCCACAGACCCGATTTGCGGAGGCGTCTGTCGCAATGGCTAATCAATGTCTGAAGGATTCGAACGGTGTTAGCAGTGGGGGTCCCATACGCCTTGGGATCGGGGCCGACACTGTTTCATTTGTTTGCAAATGACCTGCAACTTGAGATGAGTGGCGTAGTGGCCAAGTTTGCAAATGGCGCAAAAGTATTCAGTGTTGGGAGAACCACACCTGGTGCGTGTGTTTCCCTTGCCAAAGTAGCAGAGCGGCACAGAGGCTGAACACAGGGACGCTTACCTGGGCACCCACGCATGGCTGAGCTGGCTAGAGAGACCTTCAGACACAAAAGAAAGTCAGAGTCGTTTGTAGTTTCTAATCTAATAAAAAGAGTATTTATTAGTGAACTCCATTCTGGATAGAAAGGTGGAGAGATAGGTTCACTATCTATTCTAATCTAGCTGGATTCCATTCAGAAATACTCCCCATGGTTCTCCTGCGTCAAAAAGAACAAATGTTATGCACAATATTTCACAAATCTCAAGGAAGCAAACCTAAGGAAATCATTCACTTCCCTGAGATATCAGACATTTAAATCAGAACAATTACTGGGGAGATATGCTAAAACACCAAAAGAGCTACGTGTATGCAGATGTAGTTTAAATCAGAATGACGACATAATACACTACACACTTCATTGCCCTTTTTACTCTGCTATCCGCAACAAATATATCAATGATATCCTGTCAGGCCTGACAGGTAGTGAGGAAGAGAAAGTTTGCTTTCTGATGGCGGACGTGTATCCTGAGGTTACATTTAAAGTAGCGATATTCATGTTTTTAGCAGCGAAAATCAGAGAACCTTTAACTGATGTTCAAAACATACAAGCTAAGCTGTAATAAAGGTGTGGGGGGAAAAAACCTTTATAATCACAATCGGATCCTGCTGTGTGTGGATATATGATACTTGCTTTGGTGGTTTAACACTATTGGAACTGTGGTGCTTCTACACTCTAAAGCTTGAGAAAATCCTCACAATGTGTTTTATATTTTTGTAAACTGTGGGGAGTGGGGCTATGGTTGAAGTATCTGTTTATATGTGTATGGCCTGTGGCTAATAAACATTGATTGATAATCTAGCTGGATGGAGGCAGATGCGTTGGAGACCCATCCTCTCCCTAGGCATGGCGAAGGTAAGATGGAGAGGTTCTGAGAAGAAGGTGGAAGCAAGGGAGGAAGTCCCTAAGAGTATCAGTCTACATCAAAGGGATAGAGTCAGCATGACAGAGTAAAGGTGACAAATTCCTAAGTCCCTATCTAGCCACTAGCTCGCTAGTAAAAAAAAAACCCTCTGTAGGATGAGGCAGGAAACAGCGTAAAGTCCCTTTCTTCCAACATTCAGGACAGCGAAAACCAAGGATGGCGGTAAAGAGCGCCACAAACTGGGTGTCAATGGGTGATTCCACACTGAACAAATATAACGGGTTCAGGGGTGTGAAAAAAGGCATTGTGGCGGAGAAGTTCCCCCAGAATCCGCCCCCCAAACGCTTCTAACCCATTATATATAAAAGTAATTGAATAAGTGACTTTTCCCCTTTAACCTGGGTTTCAGATGCTTTCTGTTTACCTGTGTGAACTACGGCAAGCAGAAAGCATTTTATTTCCTCCCTTCCCATCCATCCCTGTGGTGGATTCTCCTGGCGGCTGCCATTACAGTGGATTCTCTAGGTGGTTGCCATTTTGTGCCAGTAGGTATAGAGATTTCTGATGGAGGAATTTTCAGGGGGGTTCTTGGATACACAGTTTTCAGGGAAACACCATATTTCCTGTGCAAATGGAGACACAGGCAACATGGATTCATTTAACCCAGGGGTGGCCAGCTCTGGTGCTTCAGATGTTCATGGACTACAGTTCCCATCCATCCCTGCTGTCATGGGGCTGGTGGGAATTGTAGTCCATGAACATATGAAGCACCAGAGTTGGCCACCCCTGATTTAACTCAATAGGCTACAGTTTCATGATGGGAGTTGTAGTCCATGAACATCTGAAGCACCAGAGTTGGCCACCCCTGATTTCACACAATAGGCTACAGTTTCATGATGGGAACTGTAGTCCATGAACATCTGAAGCACCAGAGTTGGCCACCCCTGATTTAACTCAATAGGCTACAGTTCCATGATGGGAACTGTAGTCCATGAACATCTGAAGCACCAGAGTTGGCCACCCCTGATTTCACACAATAGGCTACAGTTTCATGATGGGAACTGTAGTCCATGAACATTTGAAGCACCAGAGTTGGCCACCCCTGATTTAACTCAATAGGCTACAGTTCCATGATGGGAACTGTGGTCCATGAACATCTGAAGCACCAGAGTTGGCCACCCCTGATTTAACTCAATAGGCTACAGTTCCATGATGGGAACTGTAGTCCATGAACATCTGAAGCACCAGAGTTGACCACCCCTGATTTAACTCAATAGGCTACAGTTCCATGATGGGAACTGTAGTCCATGAACATCTGAAGCACCAGAGTTGGCCACCCCTGATTTAACTCAATTGTGTTGCCTGTGTAGAAGGGACAACTGTGGCAAATTAAGTTCAGCGTTGGTAAATTTAAGGTGACGCACACTGGGAAAAAATTCACAACTACAAGTGTAGTCCGATGGAGTCTGAACATGCCGAAGCTGAGAGGGAAAGATATCTTGGGATCCTAGGAGTTAGCTCAGTGAAAATGTTGTCTGTGTGCTGCAGCAGCAAGAAAGGCAAACTCTATACCAGAGATTTTTAGGAAAGGGAGTGAGAATAAAGTGGCGGATATAACACACCTGTACAGATCTATGGTGCGGCCTCATTTGGAAGATTGTGTGCAGTTCCGGTAGGCTTTTGGCATGCAAGATTGTGTGCAGTTCCTTGTGAGATAAATGAGGCCGAGAACGTCCTGAGAGAATTGTGACTGGCCCAGTAAGGTCACACAGCAGGCTGCATGCAGAGAAGTGGGGAAACCAACCCAGTCCACCAGATCAGACTCTGCCACTCATGTGGAAGAGTGGGGAATCAAACATGGTAATCCAGATTGGAGTTCACCACTCTTAACCACTACACCATGCTGCCCTTTTTCTACCGGCACCAGCATGACCGGTTCCTTCCCTTTTTTCACCTCTGGTGATTCCCAGGAAACTAACACAGCCTCCCCCCAAGAAAGAAGTGAGACCCAGTTGTATGACTTGCCCAAGACCAACAGCTCAGGGGCATGGTGAAAGCAGGAAATGCAACCTTATTTTTTCCCCATAAAGGAGCAAGTTAATACACCACTGGAACGTTTCCAATCCCCGTAGCTGCCTAGCCTCCAACCCCAATTTTCCACAAGCGAGGGAAGGGTTAATACTATTATTAACGTACCAAATTCTAGTAATTAGCCTGCTATGTCACCATCCCCTGCATTATATCATATTATTAACTCCAATAGCCTGTAATTGGGAGCACTGCAGGGGAAAAATTGAATTAGGGCACCATAAATTTGTATTCACGCAGGTTCGGAGGAGAATCGGCTTCACGACGCCCCACCAGCCGACACTTGTTTCGACTTCGCCTTGAGAATAAACTTGAGCAACCTCTGCTGTCATTACCAGAGATTTTTCCCGCCTCCATGAGGACTAGGAACTCGTCTTGCTCAGACAAGCCCTCGATAAAAACAGCCGCTCCGACATCTTTTTGCGATCCAGGCCATGTAGGAGAGGAGGAGGAGGAGGAGGAGGAGGAGGAGGAGGAGGAGGAGGAGGAGGAGGAGGAGGAGGAGGAGGAGGAGGAGGAGGAGGAGGAGGAGGAGAAGAAGAAGAAGAAGAAGAAGAAGAAGAAGAAGAAGAAGAAGAAGAAGAAGAGGAGGAGGAGGAGGAGGAGGAGGAGGAGGAGTTTGGATTTATATCCCCCCTTTCTCTCCTGCAGGAGACTCAAAGGGGCTGACAATCTCCTTGCCCTTCCCCCCTCACAACAAACACCCTGTGAGGTAGGTGGGGCTGAGAGAGCTCTGAGAAGCTGTGACTAGCCCAAGGTCACCCAGCTGGGGTGTGTGGGAGTGCACAGGCTAATCTGAATGCCCCATATAAGCCTCCACAGCTCAGGCGGCAGAGCTGGGAATCAAACCTGGTTCCTCCAGATTAGATACACGAGCTCTTAACCTCCTACGCCACTGCTGCTCCAAGGAGCAAGCTTTGAATCTTAAACACAGCCAAGCATCCACCAAGTCTCCCACAAGGGCTGATATTTTTTTGCCTCTGGGCATCTGAGCGCTAGATGGTTAAACAGAGCTAGGAGATCAGAGGCACGCAAAGGGGTTGTTGGAACATGTTTGGGGTAGCCTCCGAGCAAGTACGGCAAAGTCTGTTTCTACTCTCTCTCTTTTTAAAAGTGTTTTGTTCTTTTTCAGCTCAGGCTCCTGTCCTTGAGAGAGAAAGCATTTTGCTCGGGGGTAGCTTCCACCTTCTGATAAAGGGTGGGAGCTGCCAGAAGGCACCCCCTCCCCCTGAGTCTGTTTCTGCGGCCTCAAACCAGACCTGAGTTCCCGGCCGGCCTACGACAACTTTCATGGTGCGTGTCCAGAGGTGGGATCCAGCAGGTTCTCACAGGCTCCCGAGAGTAGGTTACTCATTATTTGTGTGTGCCGAGAGGGGGTTACTAATGGGTGATTTTTGCCTTAGTGACGCCCCTCCTCTCAGCAGTAGCGCACAGAACTTGAAGCAGTCTAGCAGGAGGTGCATCGGCGTGCGTGGCAGCCTGCGCCTGCGTGCATTCGTTTCCCGCCCAAGGACCGGCGCAGCAGCTGCGTCCTTGCCACAGCCCCGCCCAGGAATGCCCCGCCCCCAGAATGCCCGGCCACGCCCCCATCGTGCCCTGCCCAGCCCCATTGGCGCTACGCCACAGTTTGAATCCCACCACCATGGGAACCTGTTACTAAAATGTTTGGATCCCACCACTGGGGCCTTTCTGTTATGGTTGGTTTTAAATATGTCGTACACCACCCAGAGTCCTTCGGGGATGGGCAGTCTATTAAATTTAAATTATAAATAAATAAACAAACAAAGCGGAATGTGGCAACTTGTGCCATGAATCAACACTTTCTCACGAGGGCAGAGCTGCGTAGCTTGGGCGACCAAGTCATTTGCAAACAAACCCTAGACTGAAAACTCTGCCCAGTCTTCGGTGACTGTTATTGCTTGTTCCGGGCCCGCGTGTTGCTGACACAGCTCAATGCCTGCCGAACAGCTGCCAGAGAACTGCTGCGGACAGCACTATTCCGAGGGCGCTTGATTATTGCTAATTATATGCATCCTTCGCAACATGCAAAAGGCCGCTGGAGTCTTTATCTCCTGCGCTTGGGTAGGAAGGAGAGACCGGACAAACTGGTTAGCAGTGACCCAGTTAGGTGTCGCCTCCGTGCACAGCAGAGGAAACCAGGCTGGGGAAGAACTGGTGCCGAACTGCTCGCCGGCCGACGGGTCCTTGCATGGCTGGAGCGCACCAATTCCGGGCGTACATCATACTTGCACATCATACTTGCTAAGTACATCATACTTGCTATTTACATACTAAGAGCAGTGGCTTTTGTATGTCATAAGTTTGGTTTGTCAATGGGCATAGTGTATGTCGGTATCCCTTTTCATCTTTTTACAGATTGCAAGCAGTGAAATGCAAATTCCTTGGAAGACTAGCAAAACGAGAGGGATTTTTACATTTTGGGTCTGTAACATTTTAGCTCCACCACAAAAGATCCCAGGCTCAATTCCCGGCATCTCCAGTTAAATGGCTGATGCCGGAGCTGATTGACAGACCTTTGCTTGAAACCCTGAGCAGACAATACTAGCTTTCATGGGCCAAGGGTCTGACTCAATATATGGCAGCTTCACGTGTGTTTGGAAAGGGGCCATCCATGGCTCAATGGTGGAGCACCGGCTTGGCATGCAAAAGGTCTCAGGTTCATCTCATCTCCAGTTAAAGGGGCCATCTTGGCATGCAGAAGGTCTCATCTCCAGTTAAAGGGGCCATCTTGGCATGCAGAAGGTCTCATCTCCAGTTAAAGGGGCCATCTTGGCATGCAGAAGGTCTCATCTCCAGTTAAAGGGGCCATCGGGGGGGGGGGGGGGGGGGGGGGGGGGGGGGTGGGGGGTGGGGGGGTGGGTGGGGGGGGGGGGGTGGGGGGGGGGGGGGGTGGGGAAGGAGGGGGGGGTGGGGGGGTGGTGGGGGGGGGGGGGGGTGTGGGGGGGGGGGGGGGGGGGGGGGGGGGGGGGTGGGGGGGGGGGGGGGTGGGGGGGGGGGGGGGTGGGGGGGGGGGGGGGTGGGGGGGGGGGGGGGTGGGGGGGGGGGGGGGTGGGGGGGGGGGGGGGTGGGGGGGGGGGGGGGTGGGGGGGGGGGGGGGTGGGGGGGGGGGGGGGTGGGGGGGGGGGGGGGTGGGGGGGGGGGGGGGTGGGGGGGGGGGGGGGTGGGGGGGGGGGGGGGTGGGGGGGGGGGGGGGTGGGGGGGGGGGGGGGTGGGGGGGGGGGGGGGTGGGGGGGGGGGGGGGTGGGGGGGGGGGGGGGTGGGGGGGGGGGGGGGTGGGGGGGGGGGGGGGTGGGGGGGGGGGGGGGTGGGGGGGGGGGGGGGTGGGGGGGGGGGGGGGTGGGGGGGGGGGGGGGTGGGGGGGGGGGGGGGTGGGGGGGGGGGGGGGTGGGGGGGGGGGGGGGTGGGGGGGGGGGGGGGTGGGGGGGGGGGGGGGTGGGGGGGGGGGGGGGTGGGGGGGGGGGGGGGTGGGGGGGGGGGGGGGTGGGGGGGGGGGGGGGTGGGGGGGGGGGGGGGTGGGGGGGGGGGGGGGTGGGGGGGGGGGGGGGTGGGGGGGGGGGGGGGTGGGGGGGGGGGGGGGTGGGGGGGGGGGGGGGTGGGGGGGGGGGGGGGTGGGGGGGGGGGGGGGTGGGGGGGGGGGGGGGTGGGGGGGGGGGGGGGTGGGGGGGGGGGGGGGTGGGGGGGGGGGGGGGTGGGGGGGGGGGGGGGTGGGGGGGGGGGGGGGTGGGGGGGGGGGGGGGTGGGGGGGGGGGGGGGTGGGGGGGGGGGGGGGTGGGGGGGGGGGGGGGTGGGGGGGGGGGGGGGTGGGGGGGGGGGGGGGTGGGGGGGGGGGGGGGTGGGGGGGGGGGGGGGTGGGGGGGGGGGGGGGTGGGGGGGGGGGGGGGTGGGGGGGGGGGGGGGTGGGGGGGGGGGGGGGTGGGGGGGGGGGGGGGTGGGGGGGGGGGGGGGTGGGGGGGGGGGGGGGTGGGGGGGGGGGGGGGTGGGGGGGGGGGGGGGTGGGGGGGGGGGGGGGTGGGGGGGGGGGGGGGTGGGGGGGGGGGGGGGTGGGGGGGGGGGGGGGTGGGGGGGGGGGGGGGTGGGGGGGGGGGGGGGTGGGGGGGGGGGGGGGTGGGGGGGGGGGGGGGTGGGGGGGGGGGGGGGTGGGGGGGGGGGGGGGTGGGGGGGGGGGGGGGTGGGGGGGGGGGGGGGTGGGGGGGGGGGGGGGTGGGGGGGGGGGGGGGTGGGGGGGGGGGGGGGTGGGGGGGGGGGGGGGTGGGGGGGGGGGGGGGTGGGGGGGGGGGGGGGTGGGGGGGGGGGGGGGTGGGGGGGGGGGGGGGTGGGGGGGGGGGGGGGTGGGGGGGGGGGGGGGTGGGGGGGGGGGGGGGTGGGGGGGGGGGGGGGTGGGGGGGGGGGGGGGTGGGGGGGGGGGGGGGTGGGGGGGGGGGGGGGTGGGGGGGGGGGGGGGTGGGGGGGGGGGGGGGTGGGGGGGGGGGGGGGTGGGGGGGGGGGGGGGTGGGGGGGGGGGGGGGTGGGGGGGGGGGGGGGTGGGGGGGGGGGGGGGTGGGGGGGGGGGGGGGTGGGGGGGGGGGGGGGTGGGGGGGGGGGGGGGTGGGGGGGGGGGGGGGTGGGGGGGGGGGGGGGTGGGGGGGGGGGGGGGTGGGGGGGGGGGGGGGTGGGGGGGGGGGGGGGTGGGGGGGGGGGGGGGTGGGGGGGGGGGGGGGTGGGGGGGGGGGGGGGTGGGGGGGGGGGGGGGTGGGGGGGGGGGGGGGTGGGGGGGGGGGGGGGTGGGGGGGGGGGGGGGTGGGGGGGGGGGGGGGTGGGGGGGGGGGGGGGTGGGGGGGGGGGGGGGTGGGGGGGGGGGGGGGTGGGGGGGGGGGGGGGTGGGGGGGGGGGGGGGTGGGGGGGGGGGGGGGTGGGGGGGGGGGGGGGTGGGGGGGGGGGGGGGTGGGGGGGGGGGGGGGTGGGGGGGGGGGGGGGTGGGGGGGGGGGGGGGTGGGGGGGGGGGGGGGTGGGGGGGGGGGGGGGTGGGGGGGGGGGGGGGTGGGGGGGGGGGGGGGTGGGGGGGGGGGGGGGTGGGGGGGGGGGGGGGTGGGGGGGGGGGGGGGTGGGGGGGGGGGGGGGTGGGGGGGGGGGGGGGTGGGGGGGGGGGGGGGTGGGGGGGGGGGGGGGTGGGGGGGGGGGGGGGTGGGGGGGGGGGGGGGTGGGGGGGGGGGGGGGTGGGGGGGGGGGGGGGTGGGGGGGGGGGGGGGTGGGGGGGGGGGGGGGTGGGGGGGGGGGGGGGTGGGGGGGGGGGGGGGTGGGGGGGGGGGGGGGTGGGGGGGGGGGGGGGTGGGGGGGGGGGGGGGTGGGGGGGGGGGGGGGTGGGGGGGGGGGGGGGTGGGGGGGGGGGGGGGTGGGGGGGGGGGGGGGTGGGGGGGGGGGGGGGTGGGGGGGGGGGGGGGTGGGGGGGGGGGGGGGTGGGGGGGGGGGGGGGTGGGGGGGGGGGGGGGTGGGGGGGGGGGGGGGTGGGGGGGGGGGGGGGTGGGGGGGGGGGGGGGTGGGGGGGGGGGGGGGTGGGGGGGGGGGGGGGTGGGGGGGGGGGGGGGTGGGGGGGGGGGGGGGTGGGGGGGGGGGGGGGTGGGGGGGGGGGGGGGTGGGGGGGGGGGGGGGTGGGGGGGGGGGGGGGTGGGGGGGGGGGGGGGTGGGGGGGGGGGGGGGTGGGGGGGGGGGGGGGTGGGGGGGGGGGGGGGTGGGGGGGGGGGGGGGTGGGGGGGGGGGGGGGTGGGGGGGGGGGGGGGTGGGGGGGGGGGGGGGTGGGGGGGGGGGGGGGTGGGGGGGGGGGGGGGTGGGGGGGGGGGGGGGTGGGGGGGGGGGGGGGTGGGGGGGGGGGGGGGTGGGGGGGGGGGGGGGTGGGGGGGGGGGGGGGTGGGGGGGGGGGGGGGTGGGGGGGGGGGGGGGTGGGGGGGGGGGGGGGTGGGGGGGGGGGGGGGTGGGGGGGGGGGGGGGTGGGGGGGGGGGGGGGTGGGGGGGGGGGGGGGTGGGGGGGGGGGGGGGTGGGGGGGGGGGGGGGTGGGGGGGGGGGGGGGTGGGGGGGGGGGGGGGTGGGGGGGGGGGGGGGTGGGGGGGGGGGGGGGTGGGGGGGGGGGGGGGTGGGGGGGGGGGGGGGTGGGGGGGGGGGGGGGTGGGGGGGGGGGGGGGTGGGGGGGGGGGGGGGTGGGGGGGGGGGGGGGTGGGGGGGGGGGGGGGTGGGGGGGGGGGGGGGTGGGGGGGGGGGGGGGTGGGGGGGGGGGGGGGTGGGGGGGGGGGGGGGTGGGGGGGGGGGGGGGTGGGGGGGGGGGGGGGTGGGGGGGGGGGGGGGTGGGGGGGGGGGGGGGTGGGGGGGGGGGGGGGTGGGGGGGGGGGGGGGTGGGGGGGGGGGGGGGTGGGGGGGGGGGGGGGTGGGGGGGGGGGGGGGTGGGGGGGGGGGGGGGTGGGGGGGGGGGGGGGTGGGGGGGGGGGGGGGTGGGGGGGGGGGGGGGTGGGGGGGGGGGGGGGTGGGGGGGGGGGGGGGTGGGGGGGGGGGGGGGTGGGGGGGGGGGGGGGTGGGGGGGGGGGGGGGTGGGGGGGGGGGGGGGTGGGGGGGGGGGGGGGTGGGGGGGGGGGGGGGTGGGGGGGGGGGGGGGTGGGGGGGGGGGGGGGTGGGGGGGGGGGGGGGTGGGGGGGGGGGGGGGTGGGGGGGGGGGGGGGTGGGGGGGGGGGGGGGTGGGGGGGGGGGGGGGTGGGGGGGGGGGGGGGTGGGGGGGGGGGGGGGTGGGGGGGGGGGGGGGTGGGGGGGGGGGGGGGTGGGGGGGGGGGGGGGTGGGGGGGGGGGGGGGTGGGGGGGGGGGGGGGTGGGGGGGGGGGGGGGTGGGGGGGGGGGGGGGTGGGGGGGGGGGGGGGTGGGGGGGGGGGGGGGTGGGGGGGGGGGGGGGTGGGGGGGGGGGGGGGTGGGGGGGGGGGGGGGTGGGGGGGGGGGGGGGTGGGGGGGGGGGGGGGTGGGGGGGGGGGGGGGTGGGGGGGGGGGGGGGTGGGGGGGGGGGGGGGTGGGGGGGGGGGGGGGTGGGGGGGGGGGGGGGTGGGGGGGGGGGGGGGTGGGGGGGGGGGGGGGTGGGGGGGGGGGGGGGTGGGGGGGGGGGGGGGTGGGGGGGGGGGGGGGTGGGGGGGGGGGGGGGTGGGGGGGGGGGGGGGTGGGGGGGGGGGGGGGTGGGGGGGGGGGGGGGTGGGGGGGGGGGGGGGTGGGGGGGGGGGGGGGTGGGGGGGGGGGGGGGTGGGGGGGGGGGGGGGTGGGGGGGGGGGGGGGTGGGGGGGGGGGGGGGTGGGGGGGGGGGGGGGTGGGGGGGGGGGGGGGTGGGGGGGGGGGGGGGTGGGGGGGGGGGGGGGTGGGGGGGGGGGGGGGTGGGGGGGGGGGGGGGTGGGGGGGGGGGGGGGTGGGGGGGGGGGGGGGTGGGGGGGGGGGGGGGTGGGGGGGGGGGGGGGTGGGGGGGGGGGGGGGTGGGGGGGGGGGGGGGTGGGGGGGGGGGGGGGTGGGGGGGGGGGGGGGTGGGGGGGGGGGGGGGTGGGGGGGGGGGGGGGTGGGGGGGGGGGGGGGTGGGGGGGGGGGGGGGTGGGGGGGGGGGGGGGTGGGGGGGGGGGGGGGTGGGGGGGGGGGGGGGTGGGGGGGGGGGGGGGTGGGGGGGGGGGGGGGTGGGGGGGGGGGGGGGTGGGGGGGGGGGGGGGTGGGGGGGGGGGGGGGTGGGGGGGGGGGGGGGTGGGGGGGGGGGGGGGTGGGGGGGGGGGGGGGTGGGGGGGGGGGGGGGTGGGGGGGGGGGGGGGTGGGGGGGGGGGGGGGTGGGGGGGGGGGGGGGTGGGGGGGGGGGGGGGTGGGGGGGGGGGGGGGTGGGGGGGGGGGGGGGTGGGGGGGGGGGGGGGTGGGGGGGGGGGGGGGTGGGGGGGGGGGGGGGTGGGGGGGGGGGGGGGTGGGGGGGGGGGGGGGTGGGGGGGGGGGGGGGTGGGGGGGGGGGGGGGTGGGGGGGGGGGGGGGTGGGGGGGGGGGGGGGTGGGGGGGGGGGGGGGTGGGGGGGGGGGGGGGTGGGGGGGGGGGGGGGTGGGGGGGGGGGGGGGTGGGGGGGGGGGGGGGTGGGGGGGGGGGGGGGTGGGGGGGGGGGGGGGTGGGGGGGGGGGGGGGTGGGGGGGGGGGGGGGTGGGGGGGGGGGGGGGTGGGGGGGGGGGGGGGTGGGGGGGGGGGGGGGTGGGGGGGGGGGGGGGTGGGGGGGGGGGGGGGTGGGGGGGGGGGGGGGTGGGGGGGGGGGGGGGTGGGGGGGGGGGGGGGTGGGGGGGGGGGGGGGTGGGGGGGGGGGGGGGTGGGGGGGGGGGGGGGTGGGGGGGGGGGGGGGTGGGGGGGGGGGGGGGTGGGGGGGGGGGGGGGTGGGGGGGGGGGGGGGTGGGGGGGGGGGGGGGTGGGGGGGGGGGGGGGTGGGGGGGGGGGGGGGTGGGGGGGGGGGGGGGTGGGGGGGGGGGGGGGTGGGGGGGGGGGGGGGTGGGGGGGGGGGGGGGTGGGGGGGGGGGGGGGTGGGGGGGGGGGGGGGTGGGGGGGGGGGGGGGTGGGGGGGGGGGGGGGTGGGGGGGGGGGGGGGTGGGGGGGGGGGGGGGTGGGGGGGGGGGGGGGTGGGGGGGGGGGGGGGTGGGGGGGGGGGGGGGTGGGGGGGGGGGGGGGTGGGGGGGGGGGGGGGTGGGGGGGGGGGGGGGTGGGGGGGGGGGGGGGTGGGGGGGGGGGGGGGTGGGGGGGGGGGGGGGTGGGGGGGGGGGGGGGTGGGGGGGGGGGGGGGTGGGGGGGGGGGGGGGTGGGGGGGGGGGGGGGTGGGGGGGGGGGGGGGTGGGGGGGGGGGGGGGTGGGGGGGGGGGGGGGTGGGGGGGGGGGGGGGTGGGGGGGGGGGGGGGTGGGGGGGGGGGGGGGTGGGGGGGGGGGGGGGTGGGGGGGGGGGGGGGTGGGGGGGGGGGGGGGTGGGGGGGGGGGGGGGTGGGGGGGGGGGGGGGTGGGGGGGGGGGGGGGTGGGGGGGGGGGGGGGTGGGGGGGGGGGGGGGTGGGGGGGGGGGGGGGTGGGGGGGGGGGGGGGTGGGGGGGGGGGGGGGTGGGGGGGGGGGGGGGTGGGGGGGGGGGGGGGTGGGGGGGGGGGGGGGTGGGGGGGGGGGGGGGTGGGGGGGGGGGGGGGTGGGGGGGGGGGGGGGTGGGGGGGGGGGGGGGTGGGGGGGGGGGGGGGTGGGGGGGGGGGGGGGTGGGGGGGGGGGGGGGTGGGGGGGGGGGGGGGTGGGGGGGGGGGGGGGTGGGGGGGGGGGGGGGTGGGGGGGGGGGGGGGTGGGGGGGGGGGGGGGTGGGGGGGGGGGGGGGTGGGGGGGGGGGGGGGTGGGGGGGGGGGGGGGTGGGGGGGGGGGGGGGTGGGGGGGGGGGGGGGTGGGGGGGGGGGGGGGTGGGGGGGGGGGGGGGTGGGGGGGGGGGGGGGTGGGGGGGGGGGGGGGTGGGGGGGGGGGGGGGTGGGGGGGGGGGGGGGTGGGGGGGGGGGGGGGTGGGGGGGGGGGGGGGTGGGGGGGGGGGGGGGTGGGGGGGGGGGGGGGTGGGGGGGGGGGGGGGTGGGGGGGGGGGGGGGTGGGGGGGGGGGGGGGTGGGGGGGGGGGGGGGTGGGGGGGGGGGGGGGTGGGGGGGGGGGGGGGTGGGGGGGGGGGGGGGTGGGGGGGGGGGGGGGTGGGGGGGGGGGGGGGTGGGGGGGGGGGGGGGTGGGGGGGGGGGGGGGTGGGGGGGGGGGGGGGTGGGGGGGGGGGGGGGTGGGGGGGGGGGGGGGTGGGGGGGGGGGGGGGTGGGGGGGGGGGGGGGTGGGGGGGGGGGGGGGTGGGGGGGGGGGGGGGTGGGGGGGGGGGGGGGTGGGGGGGGGGGGGGGTGGGGGGGGGGGGGGGTGGGGGGGGGGGGGGGTGGGGGGGGGGGGGGGTGGGGGGGGGGGGGGGTGGGGGGGGGGGGGGGTGGGGGGGGGGGGGGGTGGGGGGGGGGGGGGGTGGGGGGGGGGGGGGGTGGGGGGGGGGGGGGGTGGGGGGGGGGGGGGGTGGGGGGGGGGGGGGGTGGGGGGGGGGGGGGGTGGGGGGGGGGGGGGGTGGGGGGGGGGGGGGGTGGGGGGGGGGGGGGGTGGGGGGGGGGGGGGGTGGGGGGGGGGGGGGGTGGGGGGGGGGGGGGGTGGGGGGGGGGGGGGGTGGGGGGGGGGGGGGGTGGGGGGGGGGGGGGGTGGGGGGGGGGGGGGGTGGGGGGGGGGGGGGGTGGGGGGGGGGGGGGGTGGGGGGGGGGGGGGGTGGGGGGGGGGGGGGGTGGGGGGGGGGGGGGGTGGGGGGGGGGGGGGGTGGGGGGGGGGGGGGGTGGGGGGGGGGGGGGGTGGGGGGGGGGGGGGGTGGGGGGGGGGGGGGGTGGGGGGGGGGGGGGGTGGGGGGGGGGGGGGGTGGGGGGGGGGGGGGGTGGGGGGGGGGGGGGGTGGGGGGGGGGGGGGGTGGGGGGGGGGGGGGGTGGGGGGGGGGGGGGGTGGGGGGGGGGGGGGGTGGGGGGGGGGGGGGGTGGGGGGGGGGGGGGGTGGGGGGGGGGGGGGGTGGGGGGGGGGGGGGGTGGGGGGGGGGGGGGGTGGGGGGGGGGGGGGGTGGGGGGGGGGGGGGGTGGGGGGGGGGGGGGGTGGGGGGGGGGGGGGGTGGGGGGGGGGGGGGGTGGGGGGGGGGGGGGGTGGGGGGGGGGGGGGGTGGGGGGGGGGGGGGGTGGGGGGGGGGGGGGGTGGGGGGGGGGGGGGGTGGGGGGGGGGGGGGGTGGGGGGGGGGGGGGGTGGGGGGGGGGGGGGGTGGGGGGGGGGGGGGGTGGGGGGGGGGGGGGGTGGGGGGGGGGGGGGGTGGGGGGGGGGGGGGGTGGGGGGGGGGGGGGGTGGGGGGGGGGGGGGGTGGGGGGGGGGGGGGGTGGGGGGGGGGGGGGGTGGGGGGGGGGGGGGGTGGGGGGGGGGGGGGGTGGGGGGGGGGGGGGGTGGGGGGGGGGGGGGGTGGGGGGGGGGGGGGGTGGGGGGGGGGGGGGGTGGGGGGGGGGGGGGGTGGGGGGGGGGGGGGGTGGGGGGGGGGGGGGGTGGGGGGGGGGGGGGGTGGGGGGGGGGGGGGGTGGGGGGGGGGGGGGGTGGGGGGGGGGGGGGGTGGGGGGGGGGGGGGGTGGGGGGGGGGGGGGGTGGGGGGGGGGGGGGGTGGGGGGGGGGGGGGGTGGGGGGGGGGGGGGGTGGGGGGGGGGGGGGGTGGGGGGGGGGGGGGGTGGGGGGGGGGGGGGGTGGGGGGGGGGGGGGGTGGGGGGGGGGGGGGGTGGGGGGGGGGGGGGGTGGGGGGGGGGGGGGGTGGGGGGGGGGGGGGGTGGGGGGGGGGGGGGGTGGGGGGGGGGGGGGGTGGGGGGGGGGGGGGGTGGGGGGGGGGGGGGGTGGGGGGGGGGGGGGGTGGGGGGGGGGGGGGGTGGGGGGGGGGGGGGGTGGGGGGGGGGGGGGGTGGGGGGGGGGGGGGGTGGGGGGGGGGGGGGGTGGGGGGGGGGGGGGGTGGGGGGGGGGGGGGGTGGGGGGGGGGGGGGGTGGGGGGGGGGGGGGGTGGGGGGGGGGGGGGGTGGGGGGGGGGGGGGGTGGGGGGGGGGGGGGGTGGGGGGGGGGGGGGGTGGGGGGGGGGGGGGGTGGGGGGGGGGGGGGGTGGGGGGGGGGGGGGGTGGGGGGGGGGGGGGGTGGGGGGGGGGGGGGGTGGGGGGGGGGGGGGGTGGGGGGGGGGGGGGGTGGGGGGGGGGGGGGGTGGGGGGGGGGGGGGGTGGGGGGGGGGGGGGGTGGGGGGGGGGGGGGGTGGGGGGGGGGGGGGGTGGGGGGGGGGGGGGGTGGGGGGGGGGGGGGGTGGGGGGGGGGGGGGGTGGGGGGGGGGGGGGGTGGGGGGGGGGGGGGGTGGGGGGGGGGGGGGGTGGGGGGGGGGGGGGGTGGGGGGGGGGGGGGGTGGGGGGGGGGGGGGGTGGGGGGGGGGGGGGGTGGGGGGGGGGGGGGGTGGGGGGGGGGGGGGGTGGGGGGGGGGGGGGGTGGGGGGGGGGGGGGGTGGGGGGGGGGGGGGGTGGGGGGGGGGGGGGGTGGGGGGGGGGGGGGGTGGGGGGGGGGGGGGGTGGGGGGGGGGGGGGGTGGGGGGGGGGGGGGGTGGGGGGGGGGGGGGGTGGGGGGGGGGGGGGGTGGGGGGGGGGGGGGGTGGGGGGGGGGGGGGGTGGGGGGGGGGGGGGGTGGGGGGGGGGGGGGGTGGGGGGGGGGGGGGGTGGGGGGGGGGGGGGGTGGGGGGGGGGGGGGGTGGGGGGGGGGGGGGGTGGGGGGGGGGGGGGGTGGGGGGGGGGGGGGGTGGGGGGGGGGGGGGGTGGGGGGGGGGGGGGGTGGGGGGGGGGGGGGGTGGGGGGGGGGGGGGGTGGGGGGGGGGGGGGGTGGGGGGGGGGGGGGGTGGGGGGGGGGGGGGGTGGGGGGGGGGGGGGGTGGGGGGGGGGGGGGGTGGGGGGGGGGGGGGGTGGGGGGGGGGGGGGGTGGGGGGGGGGGGGGGTGGGGGGGGGGGGGGGTGGGGGGGGGGGGGGGTGGGGGGGGGGGGGGGTGGGGGGGGGGGGGGGTGGGGGGGGGGGGGGGTGGGGGGGGGGGGGGGTGGGGGGGGGGGGGGGTGGGGGGGGGGGGGGGTGGGGGGGGGGGGGGGTGGGGGGGGGGGGGGGTGGGGGGGGGGGGGGGTGGGGGGGGGGGGGGGTGGGGGGGGGGGGGGGTGGGGGGGGGGGGGGGTGGGGGGGGGGGGGGGTGGGGGGGGGGGGGGGTGGGGGGGGGGGGGGGTGGGGGGGGGGGGGGGTGGGGGGGGGGGGGGGTGGGGGGGGGGGGGGGTGGGGGGGGGGGGGGGTGGGGGGGGGGGGGGGTGGGGGGGGGGGGGGGTGGGGGGGGGGGGGGGTGGGGGGGGGGGGGGGTGGGGGGGGGGGGGGGTGGGGGGGGGGGGGGGTGGGGGGGGGGGGGGGTGGGGGGGGGGGGGGGTGGGGGGGGGGGGGGGTGGGGGGGGGGGGGGGTGGGGGGGGGGGGGGGTGGGGGGGGGGGGGGGTGGGGGGGGGGGGGGGTGGGGGGGGGGGGGGGTGGGGGGGGGGGGGGGTGGGGGGGGGGGGGGGTGGGGGGGGGGGGGGGTGGGGGGGGGGGGGGGTGGGGGGGGGGGGGGGTGGGGGGGGGGGGGGGTGGGGGGGGGGGGGGGTGGGGGGGGGGGGGGGTGGGGGGGGGGGGGGGTGGGGGGGGGGGGGGGTGGGGGGGGGGGGGGGTGGGGGGGGGGGGGGGTGGGGGGGGGGGGGGGTGGGGGGGGGGGGGGGTGGGGGGGGGGGGGGGTGGGGGGGGGGGGGGGTGGGGGGGGGGGGGGGTGGGGGGGGGGGGGGGTGGGGGGGGGGGGGGGTGGGGGGGGGGGGGGGTGGGGGGGGGGGGGGGTGGGGGGGGGGGGGGGTGGGGGGGGGGGGGGGTGGGGGGGGGGGGGGGTGGGGGGGGGGGGGGGTGGGGGGGGGGGGGGGTGGGGGGGGGGGGGGGTGGGGGGGGGGGGGGGTGGGGGGGGGGGGGGGTGGGGGGGGGGGGGGGTGGGGGGGGGGGGGGGTGGGGGGGGGGGGGGGTGGGGGGGGGGGGGGGTGGGGGGGGGGGGGGGTGGGGGGGGGGGGGGGTGGGGGGGGGGGGGGGTGGGGGGGGGGGGGGGTGGGGGGGGGGGGGGGTGGGGGGGGGGGGGGGTGGGGGGGGGGGGGGGTGGGGGGGGGGGGGGGTGGGGGGGGGGGGGGGTGGGGGGGGGGGGGGGTGGGGGGGGGGGGGGGTGGGGGGGGGGGGGGGTGGGGGGGGGGGGGGGTGGGGGGGGGGGGGGGTGGGGGGGGGGGGGGGTGGGGGGGGGGGGGGGTGGGGGGGGGGGGGGGTGGGGGGGGGGGGGGGTGGGGGGGGGGGGGGGTGGGGGGGGGGGGGGGTGGGGGGGGGGGGGGGTGGGGGGGGGGGGGGGTGGGGGGGGGGGGGGGTGGGGGGGGGGGGGGGTGGGGGGGGGGGGGGGTGGGGGGGGGGGGGGGTGGGGGGGGGGGGGGGTGGGGGGGGGGGGGGGTGGGGGGGGGGGGGGGTGGGGGGGGGGGGGGGTGGGGGGGGGGGGGGGTGGGGGGGGGGGGGGGTGGGGGGGGGGGGGGGTGGGGGGGGGGGGGGGTGGGGGGGGGGGGGGGTGGGGGGGGGGGGGGGTGGGGGGGGGGGGGGGTGGGGGGGGGGGGGGGTGGGGGGGGGGGGGGGTGGGGGGGGGGGGGGGTGGGGGGGGGGGGGGGTGGGGGGGGGGGGGGGTGGGGGGGGGGGGGGGTGGGGGGGGGGGGGGGTGGGGGGGGGGGGGGGTGGGGGGGGGGGGGGGTGGGGGGGGGGGGGGGTGGGGGGGGGGGGGGGTGGGGGGGGGGGGGGGTGGGGGGGGGGGGGGGTGGGGGGGGGGGGGGGTGGGGGGGGGGGGGGGTGGGGGGGGGGGGGGGTGGGGGGGGGGGGGGGTGGGGGGGGGGGGGGGTGGGGGGGGGGGGGGGTGGGGGGGGGGGGGGGTGGGGGGGGGGGGGGGTGGGGGGGGGGGGGGGTGGGGGGGGGGGGGGGTGGGGGGGGGGGGGGGTGGGGGGGGGGGGGGGTGGGGGGGGGGGGGGGTGGGGGGGGGGGGGGGTGGGGGGGGGGGGGGGTGGGGGGGGGGGGGGGTGGGGGGGGGGGGGGGTGGGGGGGGGGGGGGGTGGGGGGGGGGGGGGGTGGGGGGGGGGGGGGGTGGGGGGGGGGGGGGGTGGGGGGGGGGGGGGGTGGGGGGGGGGGGGGGTGGGGGGGGGGGGGGGTGGGGGGGGGGGGGGGTGGGGGGGGGGGGGGGTGGGGGGGGGGGGGGGTGGGGGGGGGGGGGGGTGGGGGGGGGGGGGGGTGGGGGGGGGGGGGGGTGGGGGGGGGGGGGGGTGGGGGGGGGGGGGGGTGGGGGGGGGGGGGGGTGGGGGGGGGGGGGGGTGGGGGGGGGGGGGGGTGGGGGGGGGGGGGGGTGGGGGGGGGGGGGGGTGGGGGGGGGGGGGGGTGGGGGGGGGGGGGGGTGGGGGGGGGGGGGGGTGGGGGGGGGGGGGGGTGGGGGGGGGGGGGGGTGGGGGGGGGGGGGGGTGGGGGGGGGGGGGGGTGGGGGGGGGGGGGGGTGGGGGGGGGGGGGGGTGGGGGGGGGGGGGGGTGGGGGGGGGGGGGGGTGGGGGGGGGGGGGGGTGGGGGGGGGGGGGGGTGGGGGGGGGGGGGGGTGGGGGGGGGGGGGGGTGGGGGGGGGGGGGGGTGGGGGGGGGGGGGGGTGGGGGGGGGGGGGGGTGGGGGGGGGGGGGGGTGGGGGGGGGGGGGGGTGGGGGGGGGGGGGGGTGGGGGGGGGGGGGGGTGGGGGGGGGGGGGGGTGGGGGGGGGGGGGGGTGGGGGGGGGGGGGGGTGGGGGGGGGGGGGGGTGGGGGGGGGGGGGGGTGGGGGGGGGGGGGGGTGGGGGGGGGGGGGGGTGGGGGGGGGGGGGGGTGGGGGGGGGGGGGGGTGGGGGGGGGGGGGGGTGGGGGGGGGGGGGGGTGGGGGGGGGGGGGGGTGGGGGGGGGGGGGGGTGGGGGGGGGGGGGGGTGGGGGGGGGGGGGGGTGGGGGGGGGGGGGGGTGGGGGGGGGGGGGGGTGGGGGGGGGGGGGGGTGGGGGGGGGGGGGGGTGGGGGGGGGGGGGGGTGGGGGGGGGGGGGGGTGGGGGGGGGGGGGGGTGGGGGGGGGGGGGGGTGGGGGGGGGGGGGGGTGGGGGGGGGGGGGGGTGGGGGGGGGGGGGGGTGGGGGGGGGGGGGGGTGGGGGGGGGGGGGGGTGGGGGGGGGGGGGGGTGGGGGGGGGGGGGGGTGGGGGGGGGGGGGGGTGGGGGGGGGGGGGGGTGGGGGGGGGGGGGGGTGGGGGGGGGGGGGGGTGGGGGGGGGGGGGGGTGGGGGGGGGGGGGGGTGGGGGGGGGGGGGGGTGGGGGGGGGGGGGGGTGGGGGGGGGGGGGGGTGGGGGGGGGGGGGGGTGGGGGGGGGGGGGGGTGGGGGGGGGGGGGGGTGGGGGGGGGGGGGGGTGGGGGGGGGGGGGGGTGGGGGGGGGGGGGGGTGGGGGGGGGGGGGGGTGGGGGGGGGGGGGGGTGGGGGGGGGGGGGGGTGGGGGGGGGGGGGGGTGGGGGGGGGGGGGGGTGGGGGGGGGGGGGGGTGGGGGGGGGGGGGGGTGGGGGGGGGGGGGGGTGGGGGGGGGGGGGGGTGGGGGGGGGGGGGGGTGGGGGGGGGGGGGGGTGGGGGGGGGGGGGGGTGGGGGGGGGGGGGGGTGGGGGGGGGGGGGGGTGGGGGGGGGGGGGGGTGGGGGGGGGGGGGGGTGGGGGGGGGGGGGGGTGGGGGGGGGGGGGGGTGGGGGGGGGGGGGGGTGGGGGGGGGGGGGGGTGGGGGGGGGGGGGGGTGGGGGGGGGGGGGGGTGGGGGGGGGGGGGGGTGGGGGGGGGGGGGGGTGGGGGGGGGGGGGGGTGGGGGGGGGGGGGGGTGGGGGGGGGGGGGGGTGGGGGGGGGGGGGGGTGGGGGGGGGGGGGGGTGGGGGGGGGGGGGGGTGGGGGGGGGGGGGGGTGGGGGGGGGGGGGGGTGGGGGGGGGGGGGGGTGGGGGGGGGGGGGGGTGGGGGGGGGGGGGGGTGGGGGGGGGGGGGGGTGGGGGGGGGGGGGGGTGGGGGGGGGGGGGGGTGGGGGGGGGGGGGGGTGGGGGGGGGGGGGGGTGGGGGGGGGGGGGGGTGGGGGGGGGGGGGGGTGGGGGGGGGGGGGGGTGGGGGGGGGGGGGGGTGGGGGGGGGGGGGGGTGGGGGGGGGGGGGGGTGGGGGGGGGGGGGGGTGGGGGGGGGGGGGGGTGGGGGGGGGGGGGGGTGGGGGGGGGGGGGGGTGGGGGGGGGGGGGGGTGGGGGGGGGGGGGGGTGGGGGGGGGGGGGGGTGGGGGGGGGGGGGGGTGGGGGGGGGGGGGGGTGGGGGGGGGGGGGGGTGGGGGGGGGGGGGGGTGGGGGGGGGGGGGGGTGGGGGGGGGGGGGGGTGGGGGGGGGGGGGGGTGGGGGGGGGGGGGGGTGGGGGGGGGGGGGGGTGGGGGGGGGGGGGGGTGGGGGGGGGGGGGGGTGGGGGGGGGGGGGGGTGGGGGGGGGGGGGGGTGGGGGGGGGGGGGGGTGGGGGGGGGGGGGGGTGGGGGGGGGGGGGGGTGGGGGGGGGGGGGGGTGGGGGGGGGGGGGGGTGGGGGGGGGGGGGGGTGGGGGGGGGGGGGGGTGGGGGGGGGGGGGGGTGGGGGGGGGGGGGGGTGGGGGGGGGGGGGGGTGGGGGGGGGGGGGGGTGGGGGGGGGGGGGGGTGGGGGGGGGGGGGGGTGGGGGGGGGGGGGGGTGGGGGGGGGGGGGGGTGGGGGGGGGGGGGGGTGGGGGGGGGGGGGGGTGGGGGGGGGGGGGGGTGGGGGGGGGGGGGGGTGGGGGGGGGGGGGGGTGGGGGGGGGGGGGGGTGGGGGGGGGGGGGGGTGGGGGGGGGGGGGGGTGGGGGGGGGGGGGGGTGGGGGGGGGGGGGGGTGGGGGGGGGGGGGGGTGGGGGGGGGGGGGGGTGGGGGGGGGGGGGGGTGGGGGGGGGGGGGGGTGGGGGGGGGGGGGGGTGGGGGGGGGGGGGGGTGGGGGGGGGGGGGGGTGGGGGGGGGGGGGGGTGGGGGGGGGGGGGGGTGGGGGGGGGGGGGGGTGGGGGGGGGGGGGGGTGGGGGGGGGGGGGGGTGGGGGGGGGGGGGGGTGGGGGGGGGGGGGGGTGGGGGGGGGGGGGGGTGGGGGGGGGGGGGGGTGGGGGGGGGGGGGGGTGGGGGGGGGGGGGGGTGGGGGGGGGGGGGGGTGGGGGGGGGGGGGGGTGGGGGGGGGGGGGGGTGGGGGGGGGGGGGGGTGGGGGGGGGGGGGGGTGGGGGGGGGGGGGGGTGGGGGGGGGGGGGGGTGGGGGGGGGGGGGGGTGGGGGGGGGGGGGGGTGGGGGGGGGGGGGGGTGGGGGGGGGGGGGGGTGGGGGGGGGGGGGGGTGGGGGGGGGGGGGGGTGGGGGGGGGGGGGGGTGGGGGGGGGGGGGGGTGGGGGGGGGGGGGGGTGGGGGGGGGGGGGGGTGGGGGGGGGGGGGGGTGGGGGGGGGGGGGGGTGGGGGGGGGGGGGGGTGGGGGGGGGGGGGGGTGGGGGGGGGGGGGGGTGGGGGGGGGGGGGGGTGGGGGGGGGGGGGGGTGGGGGGGGGGGGGGGTGGGGGGGGGGGGGGGTGGGGGGGGGGGGGGGTGGGGGGGGGGGGGGGTGGGGGGGGGGGGGGGTGGGGGGGGGGGGGGGTGGGGGGGGGGGGGGGTGGGGGGGGGGGGGGGTGGGGGGGGGGGGGGGTGGGGGGGGGGGGGGGTGGGGGGGGGGGGGGGTGGGGGGGGGGGGGGGTGGGGGGGGGGGGGGGTGGGGGGGGGGGGGGGTGGGGGGGGGGGGGGGTGGGGGGGGGGGGGGGTGGGGGGGGGGGGGGGTGGGGGGGGGGGGGGGTGGGGGGGGGGGGGGGTGGGGGGGGGGGGGGGTGGGGGGGGGGGGGGGTGGGGGGGGGGGGGGGTGGGGGGGGGGGGGGGTGGGGGGGGGGGGGGGTGGGGGGGGGGGGGGGTGGGGGGGGGGGGGGGTGGGGGGGGGGGGGGGTGGGGGGGGGGGGGGGTGGGGGGGGGGGGGGGTGGGGGGGGGGGGGGGTGGGGGGGGGGGGGGGTGGGGGGGGGGGGGGGTGGGGGGGGGGGGGGGTGGGGGGGGGGGGGGGTGGGGGGGGGGGGGGGTGGGGGGGGGGGGGGGTGGGGGGGGGGGGGGGTGGGGGGGGGGGGGGGTGGGGGGGGGGGGGGGTGGGGGGGGGGGGGGGTGGGGGGGGGGGGGGGTGGGGGGGGGGGGGGGTGGGGGGGGGGGGGGGTGGGGGGGGGGGGGGGTGGGGGGGGGGGGGGGTGGGGGGGGGGGGGGGTGGGGGGGGGGGGGGGTGGGGGGGGGGGGGGGTGGGGGGGGGGGGGGGTGGGGGGGGGGGGGGGTGGGGGGGGGGGGGGGTGGGGGGGGGGGGGGGTGGGGGGGGGGGGGGGTGGGGGGGGGGGGGGGTGGGGGGGGGGGGGGGTGGGGGGGGGGGGGGGTGGGGGGGGGGGGGGGTGGGGGGGGGGGGGGGTGGGGGGGGGGGGGGGTGGGGGGGGGGGGGGGTGGGGGGGGGGGGGGGTGGGGGGGGGGGGGGGTGGGGGGGGGGGGGGGTGGGGGGGGGGGGGGGTGGGGGGGGGGGGGGGTGGGGGGGGGGGGGGGTGGGGGGGGGGGGGGGTGGGGGGGGGGGGGGGTGGGGGGGGGGGGGGGTGGGGGGGGGGGGGGGTGGGGGGGGGGGGGGGTGGGGGGGGGGGGGGGTGGGGGGGGGGGGGGGTGGGGGGGGGGGGGGGTGGGGGGGGGGGGGGGTGGGGGGGGGGGGGGGTGGGGGGGGGGGGGGGTGGGGGGGGGGGGGGGTGGGGGGGGGGGGGGGTGGGGGGGGGGGGGGGTGGGGGGGGGGGGGGGTGGGGGGGGGGGGGGGTGGGGGGGGGGGGGGGTGGGGGGGGGGGGGGGTGGGGGGGGGGGGGGGTGGGGGGGGGGGGGGGTGGGGGGGGGGGGGGGTGGGGGGGGGGGGGGGTGGGGGGGGGGGGGGGTGGGGGGGGGGGGGGGTGGGGGGGGGGGGGGGTGGGGGGGGGGGGGGGTGGGGGGGGGGGGGGGTGGGGGGGGGGGGGGGTGGGGGGGGGGGGGGGTGGGGGGGGGGGGGGGTGGGGGGGGGGGGGGGTGGGGGGGGGGGGGGGTGGGGGGGGGGGGGGGTGGGGGGGGGGGGGGGTGGGGGGGGGGGGGGGTGGGGGGGGGGGGGGGTGGGGGGGGGGGGGGGTGGGGGGGGGGGGGGGTGGGGGGGGGGGGGGGTGGGGGGGGGGGGGGGTGGGGGGGGGGGGGGGTGGGGGGGGGGGGGGGTGGGGGGGGGGGGGGGTGGGGGGGGGGGGGGGTGGGGGGGGGGGGGGGTGGGGGGGGGGGGGGGTGGGGGGGGGGGGGGGTGGGGGGGGGGGGGGGTGGGGGGGGGGGGGGGTGGGGGGGGGGGGGGGTGGGGGGGGGGGGGGGTGGGGGGGGGGGGGGGTGGGGGGGGGGGGGGGTGGGGGGGGGGGGGGGTGGGGGGGGGGGGGGGTGGGGGGGGGGGGGGGTGGGGGGGGGGGGGGGTGGGGGGGGGGGGGGGTGGGGGGGGGGGGGGGTGGGGGGGGGGGGGGGTGGGGGGGGGGGGGGGTGGGGGGGGGGGGGGGTGGGGGGGGGGGGGGGTGGGGGGGGGGGGGGGTGGGGGGGGGGGGGGGTGGGGGGGGGGGGGGGTGGGGGGGGGGGGGGGTGGGGGGGGGGGGGGGTGGGGGGGGGGGGGGGTGGGGGGGGGGGGGGGTGGGGGGGGGGGGGGGTGGGGGGGGGGGGGGGTGGGGGGGGGGGGGGGTGGGGGGGGGGGGGGGTGGGGGGGGGGGGGGGTGGGGGGGGGGGGGGGTGGGGGGGGGGGGGGGTGGGGGGGGGGGGGGGTGGGGGGGGGGGGGGGTGGGGGGGGGGGGGGGTGGGGGGGGGGGGGGGTGGGGGGGGGGGGGGGTGGGGGGGGGGGGGGGTGGGGGGGGGGGGGGGTGGGGGGGGGGGGGGGTGGGGGGGGGGGGGGGTGGGGGGGGGGGGGGGTGGGGGGGGGGGGGGGTGGGGGGGGGGGGGGGTGGGGGGGGGGGGGGGTGGGGGGGGGGGGGGGTGGGGGGGGGGGGGGGTGGGGGGGGGGGGGGGTGGGGGGGGGGGGGGGTGGGGGGGGGGGGGGGTGGGGGGGGGGGGGGGTGGGGGGGGGGGGGGGTGGGGGGGGGGGGGGGTGGGGGGGGGGGGGGGTGGGGGGGGGGGGGGGTGGGGGGGGGGGGGGGTGGGGGGGGGGGGGGGTGGGGGGGGGGGGGGGTGGGGGGGGGGGGGGGTGGGGGGGGGGGGGGGTGGGGGGGGGGGGGGGTGGGGGGGGGGGGGGGTGGGGGGGGGGGGGGGTGGGGGGGGGGGGGGGTGGGGGGGGGGGGGGGTGGGGGGGGGGGGGGGTGGGGGGGGGGGGGGGTGGGGGGGGGGGGGGGTGGGGGGGGGGGGGGGTGGGGGGGGGGGGGGGTGGGGGGGGGGGGGGGTGGGGGGGGGGGGGGGTGGGGGGGGGGGGGGGTGGGGGGGGGGGGGGGTGGGGGGGGGGGGGGGTGGGGGGGGGGGGGGGTGGGGGGGGGGGGGGGTGGGGGGGGGGGGGGGTGGGGGGGGGGGGGGGTGGGGGGGGGGGGGGGTGGGGGGGGGGGGGGGTGGGGGGGGGGGGGGGTGGGGGGGGGGGGGGGTGGGGGGGGGGGGGGGTGGGGGGGGGGGGGGGTGGGGGGGGGGGGGGGTGGGGGGGGGGGGGGGTGGGGGGGGGGGGGGGTGGGGGGGGGGGGGGGTGGGGGGGGGGGGGGGTGGGGGGGGGGGGGGGTGGGGGGGGGGGGGGGTGGGGGGGGGGGGGGGTGGGGGGGGGGGGGGGTGGGGGGGGGGGGGGGTGGGGGGGGGGGGGGGTGGGGGGGGGGGGGGGTGGGGGGGGGGGGGGGTGGGGGGGGGGGGGGGTGGGGGGGGGGGGGGGTGGGGGGGGGGGGGGGTGGGGGGGGGGGGGGGTGGGGGGGGGGGGGGGTGGGGGGGGGGGGGGGTGGGGGGGGGGGGGGGTGGGGGGGGGGGGGGGTGGGGGGGGGGGGGGGTGGGGGGGGGGGGGGGTGGGGGGGGGGGGGGGTGGGGGGGGGGGGGGGTGGGGGGGGGGGGGGGTGGGGGGGGGGGGGGGTGGGGGGGGGGGGGGGTGGGGGGGGGGGGGGGTGGGGGGGGGGGGGGGTGGGGGGGGGGGGGGGTGGGGGGGGGGGGGGGTGGGGGGGGGGGGGGGTGGGGGGGGGGGGGGGTGGGGGGGGGGGGGGGTGGGGGGGGGGGGGGGTGGGGGGGGGGGGGGGTGGGGGGGGGGGGGGGTGGGGGGGGGGGGGGGTGGGGGGGGGGGGGGGTGGGGGGGGGGGGGGGTGGGGGGGGGGGGGGGTGGGGGGGGGGGGGGGTGGGGGGGGGGGGGGGTGGGGGGGGGGGGGGGTGGGGGGGGGGGGGGGTGGGGGGGGGGGGGGGTGGGGGGGGGGGGGGGTGGGGGGGGGGGGGGGTGGGGGGGGGGGGGGGTGGGGGGGGGGGGGGGTGGGGGGGGGGGGGGGTGGGGGGGGGGGGGGGTGGGGGGGGGGGGGGGTGGGGGGGGGGGGGGGTGGGGGGGGGGGGGGGTGGGGGGGGGGGGGGGTGGGGGGGGGGGGGGGTGGGGGGGGGGGGGGGTGGGGGGGGGGGGGGGTGGGGGGGGGGGGGGGTGGGGGGGGGGGGGGGTGGGGGGGGGGGGGGGTGGGGGGGGGGGGGGGTGGGGGGGGGGGGGGGTGGGGGGGGGGGGGGGTGGGGGGGGGGGGGGGTGGGGGGGGGGGGGGGTGGGGGGGGGGGGGGGTGGGGGGGGGGGGGGGTGGGGGGGGGGGGGGGTGGGGGGGGGGGGGGGTGGGGGGGGGGGGGGGTGGGGGGGGGGGGGGGTGGGGGGGGGGGGGGGTGGGGGGGGGGGGGGGTGGGGGGGGGGGGGGGTGGGGGGGGGGGGGGGTGGGGGGGGGGGGGGGTGGGGGGGGGGGGGGGTGGGGGGGGGGGGGGGTGGGGGGGGGGGGGGGTGGGGGGGGGGGGGGGTGGGGGGGGGGGGGGGTGGGGGGGGGGGGGGGTGGGGGGGGGGGGGGGTGGGGGGGGGGGGGGGTGGGGGGGGGGGGGGGTGGGGGGGGGGGGGGGTGGGGGGGGGGGGGGGTGGGGGGGGGGGGGGGTGGGGGGGGGGGGGGGTGGGGGGGGGGGGGGGTGGGGGGGGGGGGGGGTGGGGGGGGGGGGGGGTGGGGGGGGGGGGGGGTGGGGGGGGGGGGGGGTGGGGGGGGGGGGGGGTGGGGGGGGGGGGGGGTGGGGGGGGGGGGGGGTGGGGGGGGGGGGGGGTGGGGGGGGGGGGGGGTGGGGGGGGGGGGGGGTGGGGGGGGGGGGGGGTGGGGGGGGGGGGGGGTGGGGGGGGGGGGGGGTGGGGGGGGGGGGGGGTGGGGGGGGGGGGGGGTGGGGGGGGGGGGGGGTGGGGGGGGGGGGGGGTGGGGGGGGGGGGGGGTGGGGGGGGGGGGGGGTGGGGGGGGGGGGGGGTGGGGGGGGGGGGGGGTGGGGGGGGGGGGGGGTGGGGGGGGGGGGGGGTGGGGGGGGGGGGGGGTGGGGGGGGGGGGGGGTGGGGGGGGGGGGGGGTGGGGGGGGGGGGGGGTGGGGGGGGGGGGGGGTGGGGGGGGGGGGGGGTGGGGGGGGGGGGGGGTGGGGGGGGGGGGGGGTGGGGGGGGGGGGGGGTGGGGGGGGGGGGGGGTGGGGGGGGGGGGGGGTGGGGGGGGGGGGGGGTGGGGGGGGGGGGGGGTGGGGGGGGGGGGGGGTGGGGGGGGGGGGGGGTGGGGGGGGGGGGGGGTGGGGGGGGGGGGGGGTGGGGGGGGGGGGGGGTGGGGGGGGGGGGGGGTGGGGGGGGGGGGGGGTGGGGGGGGGGGGGGGTGGGGGGGGGGGGGGGTGGGGGGGGGGGGGGGTGGGGGGGGGGGGGGGTGGGGGGGGGGGGGGGTGGGGGGGGGGGGGGGTGGGGGGGGGGGGGGGTGGGGGGGGGGGGGGGTGGGGGGGGGGGGGGGTGGGGGGGGGGGGGGGTGGGGGGGGGGGGGGGTGGGGGGGGGGGGGGGTGGGGGGGGGGGGGGGTGGGGGGGGGGGGGGGTGGGGGGGGGGGGGGGTGGGGGGGGGGGGGGGTGGGGGGGGGGGGGGGTGGGGGGGGGGGGGGGTGGGGGGGGGGGGGGGTGGGGGGGGGGGGGGGTGGGGGGGGGGGGGGGTGGGGGGGGGGGGGGGTGGGGGGGGGGGGGGGTGGGGGGGGGGGGGGGTGGGGGGGGGGGGGGGTGGGGGGGGGGGGGGGTGGGGGGGGGGGGGGGTGGGGGGGGGGGGGGGTGGGGGGGGGGGGGGGTGGGGGGGGGGGGGGGTGGGGGGGGGGGGGGGTGGGGGGGGGGGGGGGTGGGGGGGGGGGGGGGTGGGGGGGGGGGGGGGTGGGGGGGGGGGGGGGTGGGGGGGGGGGGGGGTGGGGGGGGGGGGGGGTGGGGGGGGGGGGGGGTGGGGGGGGGGGGGGGTGGGGGGGGGGGGGGGTGGGGGGGGGGGGGGGTGGGGGGGGGGGGGGGTGGGGGGGGGGGGGGGTGGGGGGGGGGGGGGGTGGGGGGGGGGGGGGGTGGGGGGGGGGGGGGGTGGGGGGGGGGGGGGGTGGGGGGGGGGGGGGGTGGGGGGGGGGGGGGGTGGGGGGGGGGGGGGGTGGGGGGGGGGGGGGGTGGGGGGGGGGGGGGGTGGGGGGGGGGGGGGGTGGGGGGGGGGGGGGGTGGGGGGGGGGGGGGGTGGGGGGGGGGGGGGGTGGGGGGGGGGGGGGGTGGGGGGGGGGGGGGGTGGGGGGGGGGGGGGGTGGGGGGGGGGGGGGGTGGGGGGGGGGGGGGGTGGGGGGGGGGGGGGGTGGGGGGGGGGGGGGGTGGGGGGGGGGGGGGGTGGGGGGGGGGGGGGGTGGGGGGGGGGGGGGGTGGGGGGGGGGGGGGGTGGGGGGGGGGGGGGGTGGGGGGGGGGGGGGGTGGGGGGGGGGGGGGGTGGGGGGGGGGGGGGGTGGGGGGGGGGGGGGGTGGGGGGGGGGGGGGGTGGGGGGGGGGGGGGGTGGGGGGGGGGGGGGGTGGGGGGGGGGGGGGGTGGGGGGGGGGGGGGGTGGGGGGGGGGGGGGGTGGGGGGGGGGGGGGGTGGGGGGGGGGGGGGGTGGGGGGGGGGGGGGGTGGGGGGGGGGGGGGGTGGGGGGGGGGGGGGGTGGGGGGGGGGGGGGGTGGGGGGGGGGGGGGGTGGGGGGGGGGGGGGGTGGGGGGGGGGGGGGGTGGGGGGGGGGGGGGGTGGGGGGGGGGGGGGGTGGGGGGGGGGGGGGGTGGGGGGGGGGGGGGGTGGGGGGGGGGGGGGGTGGGGGGGGGGGGGGGTGGGGGGGGGGGGGGGTGGGGGGGGGGGGGGGTGGGGGGGGGGGGGGGTGGGGGGGGGGGGGGGTGGGGGGGGGGGGGGGTGGGGGGGGGGGGGGGTGGGGGGGGGGGGGGGTGGGGGGGGGGGGGGGTGGGGGGGGGGGGGGGTGGGGGGGGGGGGGGGTGGGGGGGGGGGGGGGTGGGGGGGGGGGGGGGTGGGGGGGGGGGGGGGTGGGGGGGGGGGGGGGTGGGGGGGGGGGGGGGTGGGGGGGGGGGGGGGTGGGGGGGGGGGGGGGTGGGGGGGGGGGGGGGTGGGGGGGGGGGGGGGTGGGGGGGGGGGGGGGTGGGGGGGGGGGGGGGTGGGGGGGGGGGGGGGTGGGGGGGGGGGGGGGTGGGGGGGGGGGGGGGTGGGGGGGGGGGGGGGTGGGGGGGGGGGGGGGTGGGGGGGGGGGGGGGTGGGGGGGGGGGGGGGTGGGGGGGGGGGGGGGTGGGGGGGGGGGGGGGTGGGGGGGGGGGGGGGTGGGGGGGGGGGGGGGTGGGGGGGGGGGGGGGTGGGGGGGGGGGGGGGTGGGGGGGGGGGGGGGTGGGGGGGGGGGGGGGTGGGGGGGGGGGGGGGTGGGGGGGGGGGGGGGTGGGGGGGGGGGGGGGTGGGGGGGGGGGGGGGTGGGGGGGGGGGGGGGTGGGGGGGGGGGGGGGTGGGGGGGGGGGGGGGTGGGGGGGGGGGGGGGTGGGGGGGGGGGGGGGTGGGGGGGGGGGGGGGTGGGGGGGGGGGGGGGTGGGGGGGGGGGGGGGTGGGGGGGGGGGGGGGTGGGGGGGGGGGGGGGTGGGGGGGGGGGGGGGTGGGGGGGGGGGGGGGTGGGGGGGGGGGGGGGTGGGGGGGGGGGGGGGTGGGGGGGGGGGGGGGTGGGGGGGGGGGGGGGTGGGGGGGGGGGGGGGTGGGGGGGGGGGGGGGTGGGGGGGGGGGGGGGTGGGGGGGGGGGGGGGTGGGGGGGGGGGGGGGTGGGGGGGGGGGGGGGTGGGGGGGGGGGGGGGTGGGGGGGGGGGGGGGTGGGGGGGGGGGGGGGTGGGGGGGGGGGGGGGTGGGGGGGGGGGGGGGTGGGGGGGGGGGGGGGTGGGGGGGGGGGGGGGTGGGGGGGGGGGGGGGTGGGGGGGGGGGGGGGTGGGGGGGGGGGGGGGTGGGGGGGGGGGGGGGTGGGGGGGGGGGGGGGTGGGGGGGGGGGGGGGTGGGGGGGGGGGGGGGTGGGGGGGGGGGGGGGTGGGGGGGGGGGGGGGTGGGGGGGGGGGGGGGTGGGGGGGGGGGGGGGTGGGGGGGGGGGGGGGTGGGGGGGGGGGGGGGTGGGGGGGGGGGGGGGTGGGGGGGGGGGGGGGTGGGGGGGGGGGGGGGTGGGGGGGGGGGGGGGTGGGGGGGGGGGGGGGTGGGGGGGGGGGGGGGTGGGGGGGGGGGGGGGTGGGGGGGGGGGGGGGTGGGGGGGGGGGGGGGTGGGGGGGGGGGGGGGTGGGGGGGGGGGGGGGTGGGGGGGGGGGGGGGTGGGGGGGGGGGGGGGTGGGGGGGGGGGGGGGTGGGGGGGGGGGGGGGTGGGGGGGGGGGGGGGTGGGGGGGGGGGGGGGTGGGGGGGGGGGGGGGTGGGGGGGGGGGGGGGTGGGGGGGGGGGGGGGTGGGGGGGGGGGGGGGTGGGGGGGGGGGGGGGTGGGGGGGGGGGGGGGTGGGGGGGGGGGGGGGTGGGGGGGGGGGGGGGTGGGGGGGGGGGGGGGTGGGGGGGGGGGGGGGTGGGGGGGGGGGGGGGTGGGGGGGGGGGGGGGTGGGGGGGGGGGGGGGTGGGGGGGGGGGGGGGTGGGGGGGGGGGGGGGTGGGGGGGGGGGGGGGTGGGGGGGGGGGGGGGTGGGGGGGGGGGGGGGTGGGGGGGGGGGGGGGTGGGGGGGGGGGGGGGTGGGGGGGGGGGGGGGTGGGGGGGGGGGGGGGTGGGGGGGGGGGGGGGTGGGGGGGGGGGGGGGTGGGGGGGGGGGGGGGTGGGGGGGGGGGGGGGTGGGGGGGGGGGGGGGTGGGGGGGGGGGGGGGTGGGGGGGGGGGGGGGTGGGGGGGGGGGGGGGTGGGGGGGGGGGGGGGTGGGGGGGGGGGGGGGTGGGGGGGGGGGGGGGTGGGGGGGGGGGGGGGTGGGGGGGGGGGGGGGTGGGGGGGGGGGGGGGTGGGGGGGGGGGGGGGTGGGGGGGGGGGGGGGTGGGGGGGGGGGGGGGTGGGGGGGGGGGGGGGTGGGGGGGGGGGGGGGTGGGGGGGGGGGGGGGTGGGGGGGGGGGGGGGTGGGGGGGGGGGGGGGTGGGGGGGGGGGGGGGTGGGGGGGGGGGGGGGTGGGGGGGGGGGGGGGTGGGGGGGGGGGGGGGTGGGGGGGGGGGGGGGTGGGGGGGGGGGGGGGTGGGGGGGGGGGGGGGTGGGGGGGGGGGGGGGTGGGGGGGGGGGGGGGTGGGGGGGGGGGGGGGTGGGGGGGGGGGGGGGTGGGGGGGGGGGGGGGTGGGGGGGGGGGGGGGTGGGGGGGGGGGGGGGTGGGGGGGGGGGGGGGTGGGGGGGGGGGGGGGTGGGGGGGGGGGGGGGTGGGGGGGGGGGGGGGTGGGGGGGGGGGGGGGTGGGGGGGGGGGGGGGTGGGGGGGGGGGGGGGTGGGGGGGGGGGGGGGTGGGGGGGGGGGGGGGTGGGGGGGGGGGGGGGTGGGGGGGGGGGGGGGTGGGGGGGGGGGGGGGTGGGGGGGGGGGGGGGTGGGGGGGGGGGGGGGTGGGGGGGGGGGGGGGTGGGGGGGGGGGGGGGTGGGGGGGGGGGGGGGTGGGGGGGGGGGGGGGTGGGGGGGGGGGGGGGTGGGGGGGGGGGGGGGTGGGGGGGGGGGGGGGTGGGGGGGGGGGGGGGTGGGGGGGGGGGGGGGTGGGGGGGGGGGGGGGTGGGGGGGGGGGGGGGTGGGGGGGGGGGGGGGTGGGGGGGGGGGGGGGTGGGGGGGGGGGGGGGTGGGGGGGGGGGGGGGTGGGGGGGGGGGGGGGTGGGGGGGGGGGGGGGTGGGGGGGGGGGGGGGTGGGGGGGGGGGGGGGTGGGGGGGGGGGGGGGTGGGGGGGGGGGGGGGTGGGGGGGGGGGGGGGTGGGGGGGGGGGGGGGTGGGGGGGGGGGGGGGTGGGGGGGGGGGGGGGTGGGGGGGGGGGGGGGTGGGGGGGGGGGGGGGTGGGGGGGGGGGGGGGTGGGGGGGGGGGGGGGTGGGGGGGGGGGGGGGTGGGGGGGGGGGGGGGTGGGGGGGGGGGGGGGTGGGGGGGGGGGGGGGTGGGGGGGGGGGGGGGTGGGGGGGGGGGGGGGTGGGGGGGGGGGGGGGTGGGGGGGGGGGGGGGTGGGGGGGGGGGGGGGTGGGGGGGGGGGGGGGTGGGGGGGGGGGGGGGTGGGGGGGGGGGGGGGTGGGGGGGGGGGGGGGTGGGGGGGGGGGGGGGTGGGGGGGGGGGGGGGTGGGGGGGGGGGGGGGTGGGGGGGGGGGGGGGTGGGGGGGGGGGGGGGTGGGGGGGGGGGGGGGTGGGGGGGGGGGGGGGTGGGGGGGGGGGGGGGTGGGGGGGGGGGGGGGTGGGGGGGGGGGGGGGTGGGGGGGGGGGGGGGTGGGGGGGGGGGGGGGTGGGGGGGGGGGGGGGTGGGGGGGGGGGGGGGTGGGGGGGGGGGGGGGTGGGGGGGGGGGGGGGTGGGGGGGGGGGGGGGTGGGGGGGGGGGGGGGTGGGGGGGGGGGGGGGTGGGGGGGGGGGGGGGTGGGGGGGGGGGGGGGTGGGGGGGGGGGGGGGTGGGGGGGGGGGGGGGTGGGGGGGGGGGGGGGTGGGGGGGGGGGGGGGTGGGGGGGGGGGGGGGTGGGGGGGGGGGGGGGTGGGGGGGGGGGGGGGTGGGGGGGGGGGGGGGTGGGGGGGGGGGGGGGTGGGGGGGGGGGGGGGTGGGGGGGGGGGGGGGTGGGGGGGGGGGGGGGTGGGGGGGGGGGGGGGTGGGGGGGGGGGGGGGTGGGGGGGGGGGGGGGTGGGGGGGGGGGGGGGTGGGGGGGGGGGGGGGTGGGGGGGGGGGGGGGTGGGGGGGGGGGGGGGTGGGGGGGGGGGGGGGTGGGGGGGGGGGGGGGTGGGGGGGGGGGGGGGTGGGGGGGGGGGGGGGTGGGGGGGGGGGGGGGTGGGGGGGGGGGGGGGTGGGGGGGGGGGGGGGTGGGGGGGGGGGGGGGTGGGGGGGGGGGGGGGTGGGGGGGGGGGGGGGTGGGGGGGGGGGGGGGTGGGGGGGGGGGGGGGTGGGGGGGGGGGGGGGTGGGGGGGGGGGGGGGTGGGGGGGGGGGGGGGTGGGGGGGGGGGGGGGTGGGGGGGGGGGGGGGTGGGGGGGGGGGGGGGTGGGGGGGGGGGGGGGTGGGGGGGGGGGGGGGTGGGGGGGGGGGGGGGTGGGGGGGGGGGGGGGTGGGGGGGGGGGGGGGTGGGGGGGGGGGGGGGTGGGGGGGGGGGGGGGTGGGGGGGGGGGGGGGTGGGGGGGGGGGGGGGTGGGGGGGGGGGGGGGTGGGGGGGGGGGGGGGTGGGGGGGGGGGGGGGTGGGGGGGGGGGGGGGTGGGGGGGGGGGGGGGTGGGGGGGGGGGGGGGTGGGGGGGGGGGGGGGTGGGGGGGGGGGGGGGTGGGGGGGGGGGGGGGTGGGGGGGGGGGGGGGTGGGGGGGGGGGGGGGTGGGGGGGGGGGGGGGTGGGGGGGGGGGGGGGTGGGGGGGGGGGGGGGTGGGGGGGGGGGGGGGTGGGGGGGGGGGGGGGTGGGGGGGGGGGGGGGTGGGGGGGGGGGGGGGTGGGGGGGGGGGGGGGTGGGGGGGGGGGGGGGTGGGGGGGGGGGGGGGTGGGGGGGGGGGGGGGTGGGGGGGGGGGGGGGTGGGGGGGGGGGGGGGTGGGGGGGGGGGGGGGTGGGGGGGGGGGGGGGTGGGGGGGGGGGGGGGTGGGGGGGGGGGGGGGTGGGGGGGGGGGGGGGTGGGGGGGGGGGGGGGTGGGGGGGGGGGGGGGTGGGGGGGGGGGGGGGTGGGGGGGGGGGGGGGTGGGGGGGGGGGGGGGTGGGGGGGGGGGGGGGTGGGGGGGGGGGGGGGTGGGGGGGGGGGGGGGTGGGGGGGGGGGGGGGTGGGGGGGGGGGGGGGTGGGGGGGGGGGGGGGTGGGGGGGGGGGGGGGTGGGGGGGGGGGGGGGTGGGGGGGGGGGGGGGTGGGGGGGGGGGGGGGTGGGGGGGGGGGGGGGTGGGGGGGGGGGGGGGTGGGGGGGGGGGGGGGTGGGGGGGGGGGGGGGTGGGGGGGGGGGGGGGTGGGGGGGGGGGGGGGTGGGGGGGGGGGGGGGTGGGGGGGGGGGGGGGTGGGGGGGGGGGGGGGTGGGGGGGGGGGGGGGTGGGGGGGGGGGGGGGTGGGGGGGGGGGGGGGTGGGGGGGGGGGGGGGTGGGGGGGGGGGGGGGTGGGGGGGGGGGGGGGTGGGGGGGGGGGGGGGTGGGGGGGGGGGGGGGTGGGGGGGGGGGGGGGTGGGGGGGGGGGGGGGTGGGGGGGGGGGGGGGTGGGGGGGGGGGGGGGTGGGGGGGGGGGGGGGTGGGGGGGGGGGGGGGTGGGGGGGGGGGGGGGTGGGGGGGGGGGGGGGTGGGGGGGGGGGGGGGTGGGGGGGGGGGGGGGTGGGGGGGGGGGGGGGTGGGGGGGGGGGGGGGTGGGGGGGGGGGGGGGTGGGGGGGGGGGGGGGTGGGGGGGGGGGGGGGTGGGGGGGGGGGGGGGTGGGGGGGGGGGGGGGTGGGGGGGGGGGGGGGTGGGGGGGGGGGGGGGTGGGGGGGGGGGGGGGTGGGGGGGGGGGGGGGTGGGGGGGGGGGGGGGTGGGGGGGGGGGGGGGTGGGGGGGGGGGGGGGTGGGGGGGGGGGGGGGTGGGGGGGGGGGGGGGTGGGGGGGGGGGGGGGTGGGGGGGGGGGGGGGTGGGGGGGGGGGGGGGTGGGGGGGGGGGGGGGTGGGGGGGGGGGGGGGTGGGGGGGGGGGGGGGTGGGGGGGGGGGGGGGTGGGGGGGGGGGGGGGTGGGGGGGGGGGGGGGTGGGGGGGGGGGGGGGTGGGGGGGGGGGGGGGTGGGGGGGGGGGGGGGTGGGGGGGGGGGGGGGTGGGGGGGGGGGGGGGTGGGGGGGGGGGGGGGTGGGGGGGGGGGGGGGTGGGGGGGGGGGGGGGTGGGGGGGGGGGGGGGTGGGGGGGGGGGGGGGTGGGGGGGGGGGGGGGTGGGGGGGGGGGGGGGTGGGGGGGGGGGGGGGTGGGGGGGGGGGGGGGTGGGGGGGGGGGGGGGTGGGGGGGGGGGGGGGTGGGGGGGGGGGGGGGTGGGGGGGGGGGGGGGTGGGGGGGGGGGGGGGTGGGGGGGGGGGGGGGTGGGGGGGGGGGGGGGTGGGGGGGGGGGGGGGTGGGGGGGGGGGGGGGTGGGGGGGGGGGGGGGTGGGGGGGGGGGGGGGTGGGGGGGGGGGGGGGTGGGGGGGGGGGGGGGTGGGGGGGGGGGGGGGTGGGGGGGGGGGGGGGTGGGGGGGGGGGGGGGTGGGGGGGGGGGGGGGTGGGGGGGGGGGGGGGTGGGGGGGGGGGGGGGTGGGGGGGGGGGGGGGTGGGGGGGGGGGGGGGTGGGGGGGGGGGGGGGTGGGGGGGGGGGGGGGTGGGGGGGGGGGGGGGTGGGGGGGGGGGGGGGTGGGGGGGGGGGGGGGTGGGGGGGGGGGGGGGTGGGGGGGGGGGGGGGTGGGGGGGGGGGGGGGTGGGGGGGGGGGGGGGTGGGGGGGGGGGGGGGTGGGGGGGGGGGGGGGTGGGGGGGGGGGGGGGTGGGGGGGGGGGGGGGTGGGGGGGGGGGGGGGTGGGGGGGGGGGGGGGTGGGGGGGGGGGGGGGTGGGGGGGGGGGGGGGTGGGGGGGGGGGGGGGTGGGGGGGGGGGGGGGTGGGGGGGGGGGGGGGTGGGGGGGGGGGGGGGTGGGGGGGGGGGGGGGTGGGGGGGGGGGGGGGTGGGGGGGGGGGGGGGTGGGGGGGGGGGGGGGTGGGGGGGGGGGGGGGTGGGGGGGGGGGGGGGTGGGGGGGGGGGGGGGTGGGGGGGGGGGGGGGTGGGGGGGGGGGGGGGTGGGGGGGGGGGGGGGTGGGGGGGGGGGGGGGTGGGGGGGGGGGGGGGTGGGGGGGGGGGGGGGTGGGGGGGGGGGGGGGTGGGGGGGGGGGGGGGTGGGGGGGGGGGGGGGTGGGGGGGGGGGGGGGTGGGGGGGGGGGGGGGTGGGGGGGGGGGGGGGTGGGGGGGGGGGGGGGTGGGGGGGGGGGGGGGTGGGGGGGGGGGGGGGTGGGGGGGGGGGGGGGTGGGGGGGGGGGGGGGTGGGGGGGGGGGGGGGTGGGGGGGGGGGGGGGTGGGGGGGGGGGGGGGTGGGGGGGGGGGGGGGTGGGGGGGGGGGGGGGTGGGGGGGGGGGGGGGTGGGGGGGGGGGGGGGTGGGGGGGGGGGGGGGTGGGGGGGGGGGGGGGTGGGGGGGGGGGGGGGTGGGGGGGGGGGGGGGTGGGGGGGGGGGGGGGTGGGGGGGGGGGGGGGTGGGGGGGGGGGGGGGTGGGGGGGGGGGGGGGTGGGGGGGGGGGGGGGTGGGGGGGGGGGGGGGTGGGGGGGGGGGGGGGTGGGGGGGGGGGGGGGTGGGGGGGGGGGGGGGTGGGGGGGGGGGGGGGTGGGGGGGGGGGGGGGTGGGGGGGGGGGGGGGTGGGGGGGGGGGGGGGTGGGGGGGGGGGGGGGTGGGGGGGGGGGGGGGTGGGGGGGGGGGGGGGTGGGGGGGGGGGGGGGTGGGGGGGGGGGGGGGTGGGGGGGGGGGGGGGTGGGGGGGGGGGGGGGTGGGGGGGGGGGGGGGTGGGGGGGGGGGGGGGTGGGGGGGGGGGGGGGTGGGGGGGGGGGGGGGTGGGGGGGGGGGGGGGTGGGGGGGGGGGGGGGTGGGGGGGGGGGGGGGTGGGGGGGGGGGGGGGTGGGGGGGGGGGGGGGTGGGGGGGGGGGGGGGTGGGGGGGGGGGGGGGTGGGGGGGGGGGGGGGTGGGGGGGGGGGGGGGTGGGGGGGGGGGGGGGTGGGGGGGGGGGGGGGTGGGGGGGGGGGGGGGTGGGGGGGGGGGGGGGTGGGGGGGGGGGGGGGTGGGGGGGGGGGGGGGTGGGGGGGGGGGGGGGTGGGGGGGGGGGGGGGTGGGGGGGGGGGGGGGTGGGGGGGGGGGGGGGTGGGGGGGGGGGGGGGTGGGGGGGGGGGGGGGTGGGGGGGGGGGGGGGTGGGGGGGGGGGGGGGTGGGGGGGGGGGGGGGTGGGGGGGGGGGGGGGTGGGGGGGGGGGGGGGTGGGGGGGGGGGGGGGTGGGGGGGGGGGGGGGTGGGGGGGGGGGGGGGTGGGGGGGGGGGGGGGTGGGGGGGGGGGGGGGTGGGGGGGGGGGGGGGTGGGGGGGGGGGGGGGTGGGGGGGGGGGGGGGTGGGGGGGGGGGGGGGTGGGGGGGGGGGGGGGTGGGGGGGGGGGGGGGTGGGGGGGGGGGGGGGTGGGGGGGGGGGGGGGTGGGGGGGGGGGGGGGTGGGGGGGGGGGGGGGTGGGGGGGGGGGGGGGTGGGGGGGGGGGGGGGTGGGGGGGGGGGGGGGTGGGGGGGGGGGGGGGTGGGGGGGGGGGGGGGTGGGGGGGGGGGGGGGTGGGGGGGGGGGGGGGTGGGGGGGGGGGGGGGTGGGGGGGGGGGGGGGTGGGGGGGGGGGGGGGTGGGGGGGGGGGGGGGTGGGGGGGGGGGGGGGTGGGGGGGGGGGGGGGTGGGGGGGGGGGGGGGTGGGGGGGGGGGGGGGTGGGGGGGGGGGGGGGTGGGGGGGGGGGGGGGTGGGGGGGGGGGGGGGTGGGGGGGGGGGGGGGTGGGGGGGGGGGGGGGTGGGGGGGGGGGGGGGTGGGGGGGGGGGGGGGTGGGGGGGGGGGGGGGTGGGGGGGGGGGGGGGTGGGGGGGGGGGGGGGTGGGGGGGGGGGGGGGTGGGGGGGGGGGGGGGTGGGGGGGGGGGGGGGTGGGGGGGGGGGGGGGTGGGGGGGGGGGGGGGTGGGGGGGGGGGGGGGTGGGGGGGGGGGGGGGTGGGGGGGGGGGGGGGTGGGGGGGGGGGGGGGTGGGGGGGGGGGGGGGTGGGGGGGGGGGGGGGTGGGGGGGGGGGGGGGTGGGGGGGGGGGGGGGTGGGGGGGGGGGGGGGTGGGGGGGGGGGGGGGTGGGGGGGGGGGGGGGTGGGGGGGGGGGGGGGTGGGGGGGGGGGGGGGTGGGGGGGGGGGGGGGTGGGGGGGGGGGGGGGTGGGGGGGGGGGGGGGTGGGGGGGGGGGGGGGTGGGGGGGGGGGGGGGTGGGGGGGGGGGGGGGTGGGGGGGGGGGGGGGTGGGGGGGGGGGGGGGTGGGGGGGGGGGGGGGTGGGGGGGGGGGGGGGTGGGGGGGGGGGGGGGTGGGGGGGGGGGGGGGTGGGGGGGGGGGGGGGTGGGGGGGGGGGGGGGTGGGGGGGGGGGGGGGTGGGGGGGGGGGGGGGTGGGGGGGGGGGGGGGTGGGGGGGGGGGGGGGTGGGGGGGGGGGGGGGTGGGGGGGGGGGGGGGTGGGGGGGGGGGGGGGTGGGGGGGGGGGGGGGTGGGGGGGGGGGGGGGTGGGGGGGGGGGGGGGTGGGGGGGGGGGGGGGTGGGGGGGGGGGGGGGTGGGGGGGGGGGGGGGTGGGGGGGGGGGGGGGTGGGGGGGGGGGGGGGTGGGGGGGGGGGGGGGTGGGGGGGGGGGGGGGTGGGGGGGGGGGGGGGTGGGGGGGGGGGGGGGTGGGGGGGGGGGGGGGTGGGGGGGGGGGGGGGTGGGGGGGGGGGGGGGTGGGGGGGGGGGGGGGTGGGGGGGGGGGGGGGTGGGGGGGGGGGGGGGTGGGGGGGGGGGGGGGTGGGGGGGGGGGGGGGTGGGGGGGGGGGGGGGTGGGGGGGGGGGGGGGTGGGGGGGGGGGGGGGTGGGGGGGGGGGGGGGTGGGGGGGGGGGGGGGTGGGGGGGGGGGGGGGTGGGGGGGGGGGGGGGTGGGGGGGGGGGGGGGTGGGGGGGGGGGGGGGTGGGGGGGGGGGGGGGTGGGGGGGGGGGGGGGTGGGGGGGGGGGGGGGTGGGGGGGGGGGGGGGTGGGGGGGGGGGGGGGTGGGGGGGGGGGGGGGTGGGGGGGGGGGGGGGTGGGGGGGGGGGGGGGTGGGGGGGGGGGGGGGTGGGGGGGGGGGGGGGTGGGGGGGGGGGGGGGTGGGGGGGGGGGGGGGTGGGGGGGGGGGGGGGTGGGGGGGGGGGGGGGTGGGGGGGGGGGGGGGTGGGGGGGGGGGGGGGTGGGGGGGGGGGGGGGTGGGGGGGGGGGGGGGTGGGGGGGGGGGGGGGTGGGGGGGGGGGGGGGTGGGGGGGGGGGGGGGTGGGGGGGGGGGGGGGTGGGGGGGGGGGGGGGTGGGGGGGGGGGGGGGTGGGGGGGGGGGGGGGTGGGGGGGGGGGGGGGTGGGGGGGGGGGGGGGTGGGGGGGGGGGGGGGTGGGGGGGGGGGGGGGTGGGGGGGGGGGGGGGTGGGGGGGGGGGGGGGTGGGGGGGGGGGGGGGTGGGGGGGGGGGGGGGTGGGGGGGGGGGGGGGTGGGGGGGGGGGGGGGTGGGGGGGGGGGGGGGTGGGGGGGGGGGGGGGTGGGGGGGGGGGGGGGTGGGGGGGGGGGGGGGTGGGGGGGGGGGGGGGTGGGGGGGGGGGGGGGTGGGGGGGGGGGGGGGTGGGGGGGGGGGGGGGTGGGGGGGGGGGGGGGTGGGGGGGGGGGGGGGTGGGGGGGGGGGGGGGTGGGGGGGGGGGGGGGTGGGGGGGGGGGGGGGTGGGGGGGGGGGGGGGTGGGGGGGGGGGGGGGTGGGGGGGGGGGGGGGTGGGGGGGGGGGGGGGTGGGGGGGGGGGGGGGTGGGGGGGGGGGGGGGTGGGGGGGGGGGGGGGTGGGGGGGGGGGGGGGTGGGGGGGGGGGGGGGTGGGGGGGGGGGGGGGTGGGGGGGGGGGGGGGTGGGGGGGGGGGGGGGTGGGGGGGGGGGGGGGTGGGGGGGGGGGGGGGTGGGGGGGGGGGGGGGTGGGGGGGGGGGGGGGTGGGGGGGGGGGGGGGTGGGGGGGGGGGGGGGTGGGGGGGGGGGGGGGTGGGGGGGGGGGGGGGTGGGGGGGGGGGGGGGTGGGGGGGGGGGGGGGTGGGGGGGGGGGGGGGTGGGGGGGGGGGGGGGTGGGGGGGGGGGGGGGTGGGGGGGGGGGGGGGTGGGGGGGGGGGGGGGTGGGGGGGGGGGGGGGTGGGGGGGGGGGGGGGTGGGGGGGGGGGGGGGTGGGGGGGGGGGGGGGTGGGGGGGGGGGGGGGTGGGGGGGGGGGGGGGTGGGGGGGGGGGGGGGTGGGGGGGGGGGGGGGTGGGGGGGGGGGGGGGTGGGGGGGGGGGGGGGTGGGGGGGGGGGGGGGTGGGGGGGGGGGGGGGTGGGGGGGGGGGGGGGTGGGGGGGGGGGGGGGTGGGGGGGGGGGGGGGTGGGGGGGGGGGGGGGTGGGGGGGGGGGGGGGTGGGGGGGGGGGGGGGTGGGGGGGGGGGGGGGTGGGGGGGGGGGGGGGTGGGGGGGGGGGGGGGTGGGGGGGGGGGGGGGTGGGGGGGGGGGGGGGTGGGGGGGGGGGGGGGTGGGGGGGGGGGGGGGTGGGGGGGGGGGGGGGTGGGGGGGGGGGGGGGTGGGGGGGGGGGGGGGTGGGGGGGGGGGGGGGTGGGGGGGGGGGGGGGTGGGGGGGGGGGGGGGTGGGGGGGGGGGGGGGTGGGGGGGGGGGGGGGTGGGGGGGGGGGGGGGTGGGGGGGGGGGGGGGTGGGGGGGGGGGGGGGTGGGGGGGGGGGGGGGTGGGGGGGGGGGGGGGTGGGGGGGGGGGGGGGTGGGGGGGGGGGGGGGTGGGGGGGGGGGGGGGTGGGGGGGGGGGGGGGTGGGGGGGGGGGGGGGTGGGGGGGGGGGGGGGTGGGGGGGGGGGGGGGTGGGGGGGGGGGGGGGTGGGGGGGGGGGGGGGTGGGGGGGGGGGGGGGTGGGGGGGGGGGGGGGTGGGGGGGGGGGGGGGTGGGGGGGGGGGGGGGTGGGGGGGGGGGGGGGTGGGGGGGGGGGGGGGTGGGGGGGGGGGGGGGTGGGGGGGGGGGGGGGTGGGGGGGGGGGGGGGTGGGGGGGGGGGGGGGTGGGGGGGGGGGGGGGTGGGGGGGGGGGGGGGTGGGGGGGGGGGGGGGTGGGGGGGGGGGGGGGTGGGGGGGGGGGGGGGTGGGGGGGGGGGGGGGTGGGGGGGGGGGGGGGTGGGGGGGGGGGGGGGTGGGGGGGGGGGGGGGTGGGGGGGGGGGGGGGTGGGGGGGGGGGGGGGTGGGGGGGGGGGGGGGTGGGGGGGGGGGGGGGTGGGGGGGGGGGGGGGTGGGGGGGGGGGGGGGTGGGGGGGGGGGGGGGTGGGGGGGGGGGGGGGTGGGGGGGGGGGGGGGTGGGGGGGGGGGGGGGTGGGGGGGGGGGGGGGTGGGGGGGGGGGGGGGTGGGGGGGGGGGGGGGTGGGGGGGGGGGGGGGTGGGGGGGGGGGGGGGTGGGGGGGGGGGGGGGTGGGGGGGGGGGGGGGTGGGGGGGGGGGGGGGTGGGGGGGGGGGGGGGTGGGGGGGGGGGGGGGTGGGGGGGGGGGGGGGTGGGGGGGGGGGGGGGTGGGGGGGGGGGGGGGTGGGGGGGGGGGGGGGTGGGGGGGGGGGGGGGTGGGGGGGGGGGGGGGTGGGGGGGGGGGGGGGTGGGGGGGGGGGGGGGTGGGGGGGGGGGGGGGTGGGGGGGGGGGGGGGTGGGGGGGGGGGGGGGTGGGGGGGGGGGGGGGTGGGGGGGGGGGGGGGTGGGGGGGGGGGGGGGTGGGGGGGGGGGGGGGTGGGGGGGGGGGGGGGTGGGGGGGGGGGGGGGTGGGGGGGGGGGGGGGTGGGGGGGGGGGGGGGTGGGGGGGGGGGGGGGTGGGGGGGGGGGGGGGTGGGGGGGGGGGGGGGTGGGGGGGGGGGGGGGTGGGGGGGGGGGGGGGTGGGGGGGGGGGGGGGTGGGGGGGGGGGGGGGTGGGGGGGGGGGGGGGTGGGGGGGGGGGGGGGTGGGGGGGGGGGGGGGTGGGGGGGGGGGGGGGTGGGGGGGGGGGGGGGTGGGGGGGGGGGGGGGTGGGGGGGGGGGGGGGTGGGGGGGGGGGGGGGTGGGGGGGGGGGGGGGTGGGGGGGGGGGGGGGTGGGGGGGGGGGGGGGTGGGGGGGGGGGGGGGTGGGGGGGGGGGGGGGTGGGGGGGGGGGGGGGTGGGGGGGGGGGGGGGTGGGGGGGGGGGGGGGTGGGGGGGGGGGGGGGTGGGGGGGGGGGGGGGTGGGGGGGGGGGGGGGTGGGGGGGGGGGGGGGTGGGGGGGGGGGGGGGTGGGGGGGGGGGGGGGTGGGGGGGGGGGGGGGTGGGGGGGGGGGGGGGTGGGGGGGGGGGGGGGTGGGGGGGGGGGGGGGTGGGGGGGGGGGGGGGTGGGGGGGGGGGGGGGTGGGGGGGGGGGGGGGTGGGGGGGGGGGGGGGTGGGGGGGGGGGGGGGTGGGGGGGGGGGGGGGTGGGGGGGGGGGGGGGTGGGGGGGGGGGGGGGTGGGGGGGGGGGGGGGTGGGGGGGGGGGGGGGTGGGGGGGGGGGGGGGTGGGGGGGGGGGGGGGTGGGGGGGGGGGGGGGTGGGGGGGGGGGGGGGTGGGGGGGGGGGGGGGTGGGGGGGGGGGGGGGTGGGGGGGGGGGGGGGTGGGGGGGGGGGGGGGTGGGGGGGGGGGGGGGTGGGGGGGGGGGGGGGTGGGGGGGGGGGGGGGTGGGGGGGGGGGGGGGTGGGGGGGGGGGGGGGTGGGGGGGGGGGGGGGTGGGGGGGGGGGGGGGTGGGGGGGGGGGGGGGTGGGGGGGGGGGGGGGTGGGGGGGGGGGGGGGTGGGGGGGGGGGGGGGTGGGGGGGGGGGGGGGTGGGGGGGGGGGGGGGTGGGGGGGGGGGGGGGTGGGGGGGGGGGGGGGTGGGGGGGGGGGGGGGTGGGGGGGGGGGGGGGTGGGGGGGGGGGGGGGTGGGGGGGGGGGGGGGTGGGGGGGGGGGGGGGTGGGGGGGGGGGGGGGTGGGGGGGGGGGGGGGTGGGGGGGGGGGGGGGTGGGGGGGGGGGGGGGTGGGGGGGGGGGGGGGTGGGGGGGGGGGGGGGTGGGGGGGGGGGGGGGTGGGGGGGGGGGGGGGTGGGGGGGGGGGGGGGTGGGGGGGGGGGGGGGTGGGGGGGGGGGGGGGTGGGGGGGGGGGGGGGTGGGGGGGGGGGGGGGTGGGGGGGGGGGGGGGTGGGGGGGGGGGGGGGTGGGGGGGGGGGGGGGTGGGGGGGGGGGGGGGTGGGGGGGGGGGGGGGTGGGGGGGGGGGGGGGTGGGGGGGGGGGGGGGTGGGGGGGGGGGGGGGTGGGGGGGGGGGGGGGTGGGGGGGGGGGGGGGTGGGGGGGGGGGGGGGTGGGGGGGGGGGGGGGTGGGGGGGGGGGGGGGTGGGGGGGGGGGGGGGTGGGGGGGGGGGGGGGTGGGGGGGGGGGGGGGTGGGGGGGGGGGGGGGTGGGGGGGGGGGGGGGTGGGGGGGGGGGGGGGTGGGGGGGGGGGGGGGTGGGGGGGGGGGGGGGTGGGGGGGGGGGGGGGTGGGGGGGGGGGGGGGTGGGGGGGGGGGGGGGTGGGGGGGGGGGGGGGTGGGGGGGGGGGGGGGTGGGGGGGGGGGGGGGTGGGGGGGGGGGGGGGTGGGGGGGGGGGGGGGTGGGGGGGGGGGGGGGTGGGGGGGGGGGGGGGTGGGGGGGGGGGGGGGTGGGGGGGGGGGGGGGTGGGGGGGGGGGGGGGTGGGGGGGGGGGGGGGTGGGGGGGGGGGGGGGTGGGGGGGGGGGGGGGTGGGGGGGGGGGGGGGTGGGGGGGGGGGGGGGTGGGGGGGGGGGGGGGTGGGGGGGGGGGGGGGTGGGGGGGGGGGGGGGTGGGGGGGGGGGGGGGTGGGGGGGGGGGGGGGTGGGGGGGGGGGGGGGTGGGGGGGGGGGGGGGTGGGGGGGGGGGGGGGTGGGGGGGGGGGGGGGTGGGGGGGGGGGGGGGTGGGGGGGGGGGGGGGTGGGGGGGGGGGGGGGTGGGGGGGGGGGGGGGTGGGGGGGGGGGGGGGTGGGGGGGGGGGGGGGTGGGGGGGGGGGGGGGTGGGGGGGGGGGGGGGTGGGGGGGGGGGGGGGTGGGGGGGGGGGGGGGTGGGGGGGGGGGGGGGTGGGGGGGGGGGGGGGTGGGGGGGGGGGGGGGTGGGGGGGGGGGGGGGTGGGGGGGGGGGGGGGTGGGGGGGGGGGGGGGTGGGGGGGGGGGGGGGTGGGGGGGGGGGGGGGTGGGGGGGGGGGGGGGTGGGGGGGGGGGGGGGTGGGGGGGGGGGGGGGTGGGGGGGGGGGGGGGTGGGGGGGGGGGGGGGTGGGGGGGGGGGGGGGTGGGGGGGGGGGGGGGTGGGGGGGGGGGGGGGTGGGGGGGGGGGGGGGTGGGGGGGGGGGGGGGTGGGGGGGGGGGGGGGTGGGGGGGGGGGGGGGTGGGGGGGGGGGGGGGTGGGGGGGGGGGGGGGTGGGGGGGGGGGGGGGTGGGGGGGGGGGGGGGTGGGGGGGGGGGGGGGTGGGGGGGGGGGGGGGTGGGGGGGGGGGGGGGTGGGGGGGGGGGGGGGTGGGGGGGGGGGGGGGTGGGGGGGGGGGGGGGTGGGGGGGGGGGGGGGTGGGGGGGGGGGGGGGTGGGGGGGGGGGGGGGTGGGGGGGGGGGGGGGTGGGGGGGGGGGGGGGTGGGGGGGGGGGGGGGTGGGGGGGGGGGGGGGTGGGGGGGGGGGGGGGTGGGGGGGGGGGGGGGTGGGGGGGGGGGGGGGTGGGGGGGGGGGGGGGTGGGGGGGGGGGGGGGTGGGGGGGGGGGGGGGTGGGGGGGGGGGGGGGTGGGGGGGGGGGGGGGTGGGGGGGGGGGGGGGTGGGGGGGGGGGGGGGTGGGGGGGGGGGGGGGTGGGGGGGGGGGGGGGTGGGGGGGGGGGGGGGTGGGGGGGGGGGGGGGTGGGGGGGGGGGGGGGTGGGGGGGGGGGGGGGTGGGGGGGGGGGGGGGTGGGGGGGGGGGGGGGTGGGGGGGGGGGGGGGTGGGGGGGGGGGGGGGTGGGGGGGGGGGGGGGTGGGGGGGGGGGGGGGTGGGGGGGGGGGGGGGTGGGGGGGGGGGGGGGTGGGGGGGGGGGGGGGTGGGGGGGGGGGGGGGTGGGGGGGGGGGGGGGTGGGGGGGGGGGGGGGTGGGGGGGGGGGGGGGTGGGGGGGGGGGGGGGTGGGGGGGGGGGGGGGTGGGGGGGGGGGGGGGTGGGGGGGGGGGGGGGTGGGGGGGGGGGGGGGTGGGGGGGGGGGGGGGTGGGGGGGGGGGGGGGTGGGGGGGGGGGGGGGTGGGGGGGGGGGGGGGTGGGGGGGGGGGGGGGTGGGGGGGGGGGGGGGTGGGGGGGGGGGGGGGTGGGGGGGGGGGGGGGTGGGGGGGGGGGGGGGTGGGGGGGGGGGGGGGTGGGGGGGGGGGGGGGTGGGGGGGGGGGGGGGTGGGGGGGGGGGGGGGTGGGGGGGGGGGGGGGTGGGGGGGGGGGGGGGTGGGGGGGGGGGGGGGTGGGGGGGGGGGGGGGTGGGGGGGGGGGGGGGTGGGGGGGGGGGGGGGTGGGGGGGGGGGGGGGTGGGGGGGGGGGGGGGTGGGGGGGGGGGGGGGTGGGGGGGGGGGGGGGTGGGGGGGGGGGGGGGTGGGGGGGGGGGGGGGTGGGGGGGGGGGGGGGTGGGGGGGGGGGGGGGTGGGGGGGGGGGGGGGTGGGGGGGGGGGGGGGTGGGGGGGGGGGGGGGTGGGGGGGGGGGGGGGTGGGGGGGGGGGGGGGTGGGGGGGGGGGGGGGTGGGGGGGGGGGGGGGTGGGGGGGGGGGGGGGTGGGGGGGGGGGGGGGTGGGGGGGGGGGGGGGTGGGGGGGGGGGGGGGTGGGGGGGGGGGGGGGTGGGGGGGGGGGGGGGTGGGGGGGGGGGGGGGTGGGGGGGGGGGGGGGTGGGGGGGGGGGGGGGTGGGGGGGGGGGGGGGTGGGGGGGGGGGGGGGTGGGGGGGGGGGGGGGTGGGGGGGGGGGGGGGTGGGGGGGGGGGGGGGTGGGGGGGGGGGGGGGTGGGGGGGGGGGGGGGTGGGGGGGGGGGGGGGTGGGGGGGGGGGGGGGTGGGGGGGGGGGGGGGTGGGGGGGGGGGGGGGTGGGGGGGGGGGGGGGTGGGGGGGGGGGGGGGTGGGGGGGGGGGGGGGTGGGGGGGGGGGGGGGTGGGGGGGGGGGGGGGTGGGGGGGGGGGGGGGTGGGGGGGGGGGGGGGTGGGGGGGGGGGGGGGTGGGGGGGGGGGGGGGTGGGGGGGGGGGGGGGTGGGGGGGGGGGGGGGTGGGGGGGGGGGGGGGTGGGGGGGGGGGGGGGTGGGGGGGGGGGGGGGTGGGGGGGGGGGGGGGTGGGGGGGGGGGGGGGTGGGGGGGGGGGGGGGTGGGGGGGGGGGGGGGTGGGGGGGGGGGGGGGTGGGGGGGGGGGGGGGTGGGGGGGGGGGGGGGTGGGGGGGGGGGGGGGTGGGGGGGGGGGGGGGTGGGGGGGGGGGGGGGTGGGGGGGGGGGGGGGTGGGGGGGGGGGGGGGTGGGGGGGGGGGGGGGTGGGGGGGGGGGGACGGGGGGGGTGGGGGGGTGGGGGGGGAGGGAGGGTGGGGGGGGGGGGGGGGGGGGGGCGGGGGGGGGTGTGGAGGGGGGGGGGCTGGTGGGGGGTGGTGGGGGGGGTGGGGGGGGGGGGGGGGGGGGGGGGGGGGGGGGGGGGGGGGGGGGGGGTGGGGGGGGGGGGGGGGGGGGGGGGGGGGGGGTGGGGGGGGGGGGGGGGGCAGGGGATGATGGGAACTGTAGTCCATAACATCTGGAGGGCCCCGAATTTGACACCTGTGCCCTATGAGGAGAGACTGAGGAAGTTTGGTATGTTTCGTCTGGAGAAAAGAAAGTTAAAGGGTGACACGATAGCCACGTTTCAATATTTGAAGCGATGTCATGTCAAAGATGGAGCAAGCTTGTTTTCTGATGTTACAGAGACTAGGACCAGGAGGAATGGGTTCAAACTACAAGAAAGGAGATTCCACCTAAACATCAGGAAAAACTTCCTGACCATCAGGGCTGTTCGACAGTGGAATGCACTACCTCGGAGTGTGGTGGAGTCTCCTTCTTTGGAGAGTTTTTAACAGAGGCTGGGTGGCCATCTGTCAGAAGTGTTTCGATTGTGTCTTCCTGGCACAGCAGGGGGTTGGACTAGATGGTCCTTGGGGTCTCTTTCACCTCTGAGATTCTGTGATATCTCACTGCCTTCTGGGATCCACTAGCAAAAGATGCCAGAGATTGAATCGCCAGCTGGTTTATATTGCTATACTGCTATTCTGTCTCCACCCCAAGTTTGCAAAGCCTGGACGTGTGTTTTTATTGGAACACCCAATCAAAGTATATGACGATCAGTTTATGGAGTAATAGGAATAATGCTTTGTTCAAGCATGTTTACTATACATCTTTTATTGCTCCGTGCTTCAGTTTGTTATGATCCTTAAGCGTATTCGAATGCTACGGTTTCCAGGTAAATGCTGCGGCGTAGCCCAAATGCATAAGAACATAAGAACTAGCCTGCTGGATCAGACCAGAGTCCATCTAGTCCAGCACTCTGCTACTCGCAGTGGCCCACCAGGTGCCTTTGGGAGCTCACAGGCAGGAGGTGAAAGCAATGGCCTTCTGCTGCTGTTGCTGCTCCCGAGCACCTGGTCTGCTAAGGCATTTGCAATCTCAGATCAAGGAGGATCAAAATGGGTAGCCATAGATCGACTTCTCCTCCATAAATATAAGAACATAAAATGCAATGCGAGTACTTCCAGCTGGAAGTGATGTCATAGCGCAGCAACGAAGATCGTCCTTTCTCCAGCCAGCTTCCACCCACTGGACCAGATGAGAATCACGGGCATTGGACAGAATGAGCAGGAATTTGCCTGCCATTTGCTGGCACCCGGGAAACTTTGCCCAGTGGGCAGCTGATGTGAATGGCTTGCCATTGGCAGAGACTGCCATTCTGGCAGCCGGTACAAATTATGTCGGTGGGAGTTGACCTCAGAGATCTCTAGCAAAGGGACGTTCATTTTAGCTGGAGGGAAACCAGGGCACTCTTCCCTCACTCTAAGAAGGCTTGGCTCGGCCAGTTTGCTAGGCCAAGGACTGTCCTATTGGCTAGCAAGCGAGGACACCTCTTTGGCTTCTTAAATAAGTTGGAAATTAGGGGCAGTACAGTAGCATGCAGGAAAAGAGAGGGGGAAATAAAAGATAGGAATGCCAGACTCCAGGTGGGTCCCGGAGATCCTCCAAAATGACATCTAATTGCCAGACTACAGAGATCAGTTTCCCTGGAGAAAATGGATGCTTTATAGAAGAAGAAGAAGAAGAAGAAGAAGAAGAAGAAGAAGAAGAAGAAGAAGAAGAAGAAGAAGAAGAAGAAGAAGAAGAAGAAGAGGAGGAGGAGGAGGAGGAGGAGGAGGAGTAGTTTGGATTTATATCCCCCTTTCTCTCCTGCAGGAGACTCAAAGGGGCTGACAATCTCCTTGCCCTTCCCCCCTCACAACAAACACCCTGTGAGGTGGGTGGGGCTGAGAGAGCTCCGAGAAGCTGTGACTAGCCCAAGGTCACCCAGCTGGCGTGTGTGGGAGCGCACAGGCTAATCTGAATTCCCCAGATCAGCCTCCACAGCTCAGGCGGCAGAGCTGGGAATCAAACCCGGTTCCTCCAGATTAGATACACGAGCTCTTAACCTCCTGCGCCACTGCTGCTCATAGGATGTGTTTCATGGTCTTGTATCCCACTAAGCTCCCTGTCCTCCCCAGGCTACGTTTCCCAGCAGACAGCTGTCCAGCCTGTGTTCAAAAACCTCCAAAGAAGGAGACTTCCCCACACTCAGAGGCAGCGTATTCTACTGTCGAACAGCTCTTGCCGTCAGGACATTCTTCCTAATGTTTAGGTGGAATTTCTCTTCCTGTACCTTGAATCCATTACTCCTTGTCCTAGCCTCTGGAGCAGCAGGAAACAAACTTGCTCCCTCTTCAACACGGCATCCCTTCAAATATTGAAACATGGCTATCATGTCACCCTTTCATCTTTTCCAGACTAAACATCCCCAGCTGCCTGAGACTCTTCTTATCGGGCATGGAATCCAAACCTGTTACCATTTTGATGGCCCTCCTCTGGACCCGTTCCAGCATGTCAAAGGCAACGCGTAAAAATGAAGGATAATTCTCACATTCGTACGGGACTATATTCTGGTGTGGAAGCATACAATCTCCTTGACTGCTGCACCTCAGCTGACCGTACGAACATCTTTTTCTGAGATAGAGTATAATGGATCATTCGAACTGGAGATACCATTGATGATCGAAACTGGGACTCTGCCATACAGAACAGATATTGTATCAGGAACTGATCCAAGATTATCTAGATCAGGGGTGTCCAACTCTGGCGCTTCAGATGTTCATGGACTACAATTCCCATCCGCCCCTGCTGGCACGGCCAATTGACCATCAGGGGGCTGATGGAAATTGTAGTCCATGAACATCTGAAGAAGAAGAAGAAGAAGAAGAAGAAGAAGAAGAAGAAGAAGAAGAAGAAGAAGAAGAAGAAGAAGAAGAAGAAGAAGAGGAGGAGGAGGAAGAGGAGGAGGAGGAGGAGGAGGAGGAGGAGGAGGAGTTTGGATTTATATCCCCCCTTTCTCTCCTGCAGGAGACTCAAAGGGGCTGACAATCTACTTGCCTTTCCCCCCTCACAACAAACACCCTGTGAGGTAGGTGGGGCTGAGAGAGCTCCGAAGAGCTGTGACTAGCCCAAGGTCACCCAGCTGGCGTGTGTGGGAGTGCACAGGCTAATCTGAATTCCCCAGATAAGCCTCCACAGTTCAGGCGGCAGAGCTGGGAATCAAACCCGGTTCCTCCAGATTAGATACATGAGCTCTTAACCTCCTACGCCACTGCTGAAGGGCCAGAGTTGGACACCCCTGATGTAGAGAAATACCCAGGAAGTCAAGATTTAGGCAAATGCCCCCTTTGACACCTTCCTGTCATTCTGTATCCTGGGTGACACCACTTACATGACGAAGATGAGAACCTCCCTTGGCCGCTGTCTAGACTTTTGTGGATTCCTTTCCGTGTGACTTCTCTTCTCCTGCGTCTGTTGTGGTTTCCACCAGTGACACTCGAGTGTGCGGAGACAGTGACGCATGCTGGAAACAAACAAACCGGGTTTCTGATCTGGGTGACAGCACAGAGCAGGGGGAAGCATGCGGGGGGTTGGGGGTTGGGGGGGCACACTGTTTGTTCGTGGGGTTAAGCTGGAAGAACCCATCAAAAGCATGACCTGTTTTAGCTGCCGTTGAGTCATTCTCTTCCTCCGAAACTGGATGGGGCCGCTCGTCTCTGCCAGCCGGGTCCCTAATCTCACCCTGGTTTGATGCTAGCAATGTGCGAATGGGTCACCGGTAAAGAAAGGGCACATAGATAAAAGAGATAGGCAATGCTGTCTAGGGAGGAGATGACTCACTAGATCTGCAAATGTTGGGTGAGGGGCTGGGGAACAGGGAACCTCCTCCCCCCCACCCCCCAGATAGGAGCCATGGGTATTTGTGTAAGAAGCTGTATCTTACACAAACGAGATCAGCAGTGTGAGTAAACGCAGCAGGGTATGTTTAAACGCTGAGCTAGGCAAACTGGTGTGTTCATTGCTGAACAAATAAACCTCCATTTGGGCGGGATTGCATTCAGCAAGGCAGGGGCGGCTGGTGTTCCTTCAAGTTGGTCTTACGGCTGGTGAATCCCAGGAAGCAGAGATTCAAACTTTGGCATCAGCGCTTGGTTTCTCCTTTGGGAAGTCTTGGGGCGTACTTGGGTAACGGTTCCTACCTCTAAGACAGGGGTAGGGAACCTGCGGCTCTCCAGATGTTCAGGAACTACAATTCCCATCAGCCCCTACCAGCATGGCCAATTGGCCAACTGTGCCAATTGGCCATGCTGACAGAGGCTGATGGGAATTGTAGTGCCTGAACATCTGGAGAGCCACAGGTTCCCTACCCCTGCTCTAAGAGAAGTCCGGTTCCTGAAGAGCAGGAATTCCAAGAAGCTGTGTGGCAAACAGCAGCGGTGGCGGAGGAGGCTAAGAGCTCATGTATCTAATCTGGAGGAACCGGGTTTGATTCCCAGCTCTGCCGCCTGAGCTGTGGAGGCTTCTCTGGGGAATTCAGATTAGCCTGTGCACTCCCACACACGCCAGCTGGGTGACCTTGGGCTAGTCACAGCTTCTCGGAGCTCTCTCAGCCCCACCTACCTCACAGGGTGTTTGTTGTGAGGGGGGAAGGGCAAGGAGATTGTCAGCCCCTTTGAGTCTTCTGCAGGAGAGAAAGGGGGGATATAAATCCAAACTCCTCCTCCTCCTCCTCTTCCTCCTCTTCCTCTTCCTCTTCCTCCTCCTCCTCCTCCTCCTCCTCCTCCTCCTCCTCCTCCTCCTGTGGACGAGCGGGGAAGCAAACACTGTTCTCCAGGCTGGAACCCGCCACTCTCAACCCCTGAGCAACGCTGGCTGTCTGACTTTGATGGGCCGTGGGTCTGATTCAGTGTTAAGCAGCTTCAGGGTGTTCACGTTTGGCTTGGAAATGAGGATAACAAGATTGTTGTTTTCCACGATCTGAAGGGCTGTCACGCAGAGGATGGAGCAGACTTGTTCTCTCTTGTTCCAGACTAGAACGAGCGAGTGGAAATGACAAGGAAGTAGACTTTGGCTGAATATTAGGAGAAAATTCCTAACGGTAAAAATCGCTCTAGTTGTGGAGCAGAAGCGGCGGACTTTCCTCCACAGAAGTTCTTGAAGCTGGATTGGCCTGTGGCAGGGATGTTGCAGCGAGGGATATGAGAGCCAGCGTGGTGTAGTGGTTAAGAGCAGATGGATTCTAATCTGGAGAACTGGGTTTGATTCCCCACTCCTCCACCCGAGGGGTGGAGGCTTATCTGGTGAACCAGATGTGTTTCCGCACTCCTACATTTTTGCTGGGTGACCTTGGGCTAGCCACAGTTCTCTCTGAACTCTCCCAGCCCCACCTGCCTCACTAGGTGTCTGTTGTGGGGACAGAAAAAGAAAGGAGCTCGTAAGCCACCTTGAGTAAAGGAAAGACAGAAAAGGAAGGGAGCTTGTAAGCCACCAGGAGAGAAAGAGAGAAGAAGAAAAGTTTTGGATGTATATCCCCCCTTTCTCTCCTGTAGGAGACTCAAAGGGGCTGACAATCTCCTTGCCCTTTCCCCCTCACAACAAACACCCTGCGAGGTGGGTGGGGCTGAGAGAGCTCCGAGAAGCTGTGACTAGCCCAAGGTCACCCAGCTGGTGTGTGTGGGAGTGTACAGGCTAATCTGAATTCCCCAGATAAGCCTCCACAGCTCAGGCGGCAGAGCTGGGAATCAAATCCGGTTCCTCCAAATCAGAGCGCACCTGCTCTTAGCCACTGCTCTTAGCCACTACGCCACTGCTGGGGTATACATCCAAACTCTTCTTTTCTATATCTGCATTAGGGTTGCCAGCTCTGGTTTGGCAAATTCCCAGAGATTTGGGGAGTGGAGCTCAGAGAGGTAACGTTTGGGAAGGAGAGAGACCTCAGCCCCATAGAGTCCATCTCCCAAGACAGCTCTTTTTACTCTGGGGGAACTGATTTTGGTGGACTGGGGATCAATTTGGGGATGGGGCAGTATATTAAATCGGATATATAAATAAATAAATTGCAATAGCAGGAGATCTCCCGGGGCCCAGATTTCTGTCTCCAGATCACAGCCACCTGCAGTTCAGTTGTGATTCCCAGAGATCTCCAGGCCCCACCTGGTAGTTGGCAACCCTAATCCACGTTCAGGCCTGGGTTTGAAAAAGAGGACCTACCAGGTCCGTTCCAACTCTGTTATTCCACAAGAACGCAGCTGGAAAAGCAAGCTAATCCTTTGGAGCTAGCCCTTTAATTTAATTATCGGGAATGGTTCCAAAAACCACCCTGCAGGACGCATGCTTCCAGCTCTCTCGAACAGCATCAAAAAGAAAATTTTTACAGCTCCGCAAACCCTGACACTGCAGACATCCCTCAGCTAAGCGAGGCAAAACTGGTAGAGGATCAGCCTCCGGCTTATAAATGTGACATTAAAGCTAAAAGTCCTTTCGGAATCTCAGCGACAAATCCAGGACAGGAGGGCTCCGCTTAAAAGGCAGAACAAAACAGAGCAAGAAGATGGACTGAATCGTTGGAAACGTCTCAGGAAGCCGGGCTGGATTTTAGGATCCAGGTGTGCAGGTTTCAGGACGAGGCAAAGGAGGATCAGGATTCGAGAGTGTTTGGGAGCCGCCTGGCAGGAGTCTGGCTTTTTTCAGGTGCACCTCAAGGGCCCAAGCTGCAGAGGTGGCGGGGGTGGAAAGCGCGCTCGAGTTGTACCTGACTTATGGGGCCTTCGAGGCAAGAGACATTCAGAGGTGGCTTGCCCTCACCTGCCTCTGCATAGCAACCCTGGGCATCCCCGGTGGTCTCACATCCGAGTACTAACAGAACTGCAGCTCTCCTGGGGTTATAACTGATCTCCAGACTACAGAGTTCATTTCCCCTGCAGGAAATGGAAGCTTTGGAGAGTCAACTGTGT